>NC_056667.1:194521093-194829843 GCF_018350195.1 Panthera tigris | reverse complement strand
ATTTGGAGGCAAAGAAACTGAAAACTCAGAAACACTACCAAAAAAGCTGAAATGAAATCCTGTTCTCTCTCTCCAAAGCACCAGGAAAGGGGCATACTAGCTGTATCAGAAATCTTGTAGGCAACAACTACTCTACTCTAGCCAAACACCACAGAAATTAACCATGGCCCAACTTCACCCATGGAAAGGAATGAGAAGTGTGGGCTTCTACCCTCACAAGACTAAAACAAGGTGCCCCAACCTCCCTGGCATCTGGTGTCACAGAAGGTGGGGTATGGAGCTGGGACTTTCATCCCCACTTGGGTAAAGAGAACAAGGCAGGACTGCATTGAAACCCCTACTCTGACACTTGTAGCCTGAGGCAGTTTAGCCTCTCTGAGTCTCTGCCCATCTGTAAAATGAGTAATTATTTCTACTTTGCACTGATGATTTTTAAGATTAGGATACATATGTGAACAAAGAGTACCAACAAACAAACAAACAAACAAAAGAAATAAATGAAAGAAAGAAAAAGCAAGGCAGAAGGACAGAAAGAAAGAAAACTACAAACCAGTGTGTTTCTCAGGAATATAGAAGCAAAAATCCTTAGCAAAGTAGAGCAAATAGTATTCAACAATTCAACAATACATAAATTAATTATACAGCATAACCATACAGGGCTTATTCCAGGGATTCAAGGCTTATTCAATATAGAAAATCAAACAGTATATCAAATTAATAGGCTACAGAAGAAAAATCACATGACTATATTAATGAATATAGAAAAAGCATTTAAAAAATTATTAAGAGAAAATATTTGGGACCTATGGCTAGACAGAGAATTTAGAGTTGTCACAAAAAGCACAATCTATAAAAGGGAAAATTGATAAATTAGATTTTAAAGTTAAAACAATTGCTCTGAAAGAGATCTTATTGAGAGGACCAAAGTGCAAGCTGCAGATTGAGAGAAATTATTTTTAACTCAGATGCAGAGAGAGAGAAAAAGTTAGATGATATATAGATATAGGTTAGCTGATAGAATATATAATGAACTGTCAACATTCAACAATGAAAGTATGTAATTAAAATGGACAAAGACAAAGATACGTTTTACTGAAGAGGATATATGGATAGCAAATAAGTGCACTAAAAGATGTCAATATTATTATCCATTTTATGGAAATTAAAATTAAAGCCACAATGAGATATCTATATACACCTATCAGAATGGCTAGAGCTATTTTAGTGACAAAACCAAATGCTAGAGAATATAGCAGAAATGAGATCATTCCTACACTCCTGGTGAGAATGTAAAATGGTTCAACCACCTAGAAAACAGTTGAGCAGTTTTTCAAAAACAACAACAAATGTTCACTAAAATGCCCAATCATATGACCCACCAATTATACCGCTGAGCATTTATTCCAGACAAATGAAAATTTATATTTACATAAAAACCGATAAGCAAATGTTTATAGCAGCTTTACAGTGCAACATTAGGGATCATTGTGTGATGGAAATCTTCTGTATCTATACTGTATCAATGTCAATATGCTCTTTGTGTTATTGAACTACAGTTCTGTAAGATTTCACTATTAGGGAAAATTGAGTAAAGGGAACATGGATCTCCCTGTATTACTACTGACAACTGCACATGAATTTATAGTTATCTAAAAATAAAAACCCAAACAGGAGAATTTCTGTATAGATGAAGCAGCCTTATATTGGAAAAAGATGCTATTTAGGATTTCATAGCTAGAGAGGAGAAATCAATGCCTAGCTTCAAAATATCAAAGGACAGTCTGACTCTCTTGTTAGGGGCTAGCACAGCTGGTGACTTAAAGTTGAAGCCAGTGCTCATTGACCATTCTGAAAATCCAAGGATCCATAAGAATTATGCTAAATCTACTCATCTGTGCTCTCTAAATGGAACAACAAAGCCTGGATGACAGCACATAGTGTTTTTAACAAACGGTGCTGGAAATATTGGATATCTATATGCAAAAAAATGAATAGAACTTTAGTACTTGTGATGGTGAATTTTATGTGTCAAATTGGATCGTGGGGCTAAACATTATTTCTGGGTGTGTCTGTGAGGGTGTTTTTGGATGAAATTAGCATTTGAATTTGTAGACTGAATGGATCTACTGCAAAATAGATAGGCATCATCCAGTCCACTAGAGGTCTGGATAGAACTTTGGGGGGCCGGGCCCCGGTGCCAGGCTGAGACCGGGTCGAGCAGCGTTCCCTGTTGACTCAAGCCAACCTGGTGGTTCCCCCTCCCATTCCCCCACTTTCAAGGGCATACGAAAGCCTTGTCAAGGCCGAGAAGGTTAATTTCTGAAGCCTGTGGTCTGCAGGTGTTGGCAGTAATGCTAGCTCCCTTTTTCTACCCCGAGTCAGATAGAAACAAACATGGGAATTGTGCTTTGCTAGCAATCTTATCAACAAGGTCTTGTGACCCGTCTAGAAAATGCACAAGAAACACAGAACTAAATGTTTTGGTTGGCAGCAATTATGTGAAACCTGTTTATTCTTAGAATGACCTAACCCTTAAGAGTCTGGTTGTAAAAGATTGTGTACAGCAACAATAAAGCCGTCACTTGGGCCATCAGCCCAGGGGACCCTCCTGTTCCCAAACTTTCTCTCTCTCTTTTTTCTTGCATTCCCCTACCCTCAGGACCCTGACCTCGGTGTTTGTCGCGCCGGCCGCGACATAGAACATAAAGACAGACGGGAACATTCACTCTCTAAGTATGACTTCTGAGCTAGGATATTGGTGTTCTCCTGCCCTTAGATGGCACTTAAACCATCTGTGCTCCTAGTTTGCAGGCCTTTGGATTGAAACTGGAATTATGCTATAGGCTTTCCTGGCCCTTCTGCTTGCAGGGGGCAAATGGAGGGACTTTTCAGCCTCCAGAACTGTGTAAGACAATTCCTTAAGACAAATCATATATATCCTATTTGTTTTGTTTCTCTGGAGAGCCTCGACTAATACAGCACCATACAAACTAACTCAAAATGGATCATACACCTGAATGTAAAATCAATACCATAAAACTTCTAAAAGAAAACATCATAGAAAAACTTTGCTACCTTCAATTAGACAAAGATTTTTTAGACATGATACCCAAAGCACAATTTATAAAAGAACAAATTGATAAATTTGTTTGCTAATTAATAACTTCTAATTTTCAAAAGACAGTGAATACGTAAAGAACGCTTAATACTAGCTAGTATGAAAACAATCAATCCAATACAAAATGAGAAGATTCAGTAGCTCTTATCCAAACAAGATATATGGACAGCAAATAAGCACATTAAAAGATGCTCAGTGTCTTTAATCATTTTGGAAAAGCAAATCGAAACTTTAATGAGGGGCACGTGGATGGCTCAGTCGGTTAAGTGTCGAACTCTCGATTTCAGCTCAGGTCATAACCTCATGTTTGGTGAGTTCAAGCCTCACTTGCGTTCTGCTCTCTGACAGTGGGAAGCGTGCTTGGGATTCTCTGTTGCCCTCTCTCTCTGACTCTCCCCTCTTCACTATCTCTCTGTCTCAAAATAAATTAAAAAAAAAAAAAAAACTTTAAAAAAATAAAAAAAACAAAACCGTAAAGAGATATCACTACAGACCTATTAGGAAGGCTAAAATTAAACAGACTGACCATACCAAATATTGTCAAAAATGTGGGGAAACTTTCATTTTTGAGTTCAGTTTACTGCTATTGGGAATGTAAGATAGTACTACTTTGAGAAACAATTTGATCATTTCTTAACAAGTTAATCTTACACTTACGGTATCATCCAGCCCTTTTACTCCTAGGTGTTTACTGAAGGGAAGTGAAAATACATGCCTATACAAAGATTTGTACATGATGTTTATAGTAACTTAATTTTAGTAGCACAAAATTGGAAACAGTCTAAATGTGTAGTAGTAGGTGAATGGTTTATTTAACAAACGCTGTTTATACATACAATGGAATATATTCAGTGAGGAAAATTGATACACACAGCAACATGGATGAATTTCAAATTGGGCTATTTTGTTTCAGTGTTTTAAAACTAGTTAGCATCATGGATGCTGGCAATTCACTTTCTCAAGCATATGTTAGAGAAGGTAACTTTCACAGATATGTTTCCTGCTTATATTATACTCACATATTCAATTCTATCCCAACCCACCTCACAAATGCTCTTGTCATGACAATTTGCATCCCATAATAATTAAACTTGGTAACTAATGGGAAGATAAGGATGTTTTTGATTTTTTTAAATCTTCTTGGAAATTCTTAATATTTTATGAAAACACAGAGTTGTGTTTCAGATGCCACAAATCAACTTTTCAGACACTCAGAATAACATTTGAAGTCTCTATAGGCCCTTCTTATTCAACACCTAGTATCCATTAACTAAAATTATGTTATTCTATATAAGTAATAATATACTGAATAAATGTTACTGAATATAAAGGGAAACAGAGATGGCAAACTTAAGTAGAAAATAATTAATTAATTAATTAGTTTATTTATTTATTTTTTTATGTTTATTTATTTTTGAGAGAGAGAGAGAGAGAGAGAGCGAGTACCAGCTGGGGAGGGGCAGAGAGAGATAGAGACACAGAATCTAAAGCAGACTCTGGGCTCTGAGCTGTCAGCACAGAGCGGTAAACTTAAGTAACAATTTTATTTTATTTTATTTTATTTTATTTCATTTATTTTTTTTTTAATTTTTTTAACGTTTATTTATTTTTGAGACAGAGAGAGACAGAGCATGAATGGGGGAGGGTCAGAGAGAGGGAGACACAGAATCTGAAACAGGCTCCAGGCTCTGAGCTGTCGGCACAGAGCCCGACACGGGGCTCGAACTCACAGACCGTGAGATCATGACCTGAGTCGAAGTCGGACACTTAACCGACTGAGCCACCCAGGCGCCCCTTAAGTAGCAATTTTAAAAAGTCCGAATTTTCTTTGGCACTTTTCTCCCCAATATACAGAGATAAAACTAAATTTTAGTTTGTTATTACTTTATTCTCTTATACCTCCTCATGAATGACTACTATGATTTGTTTCATATATTTGCAAAATGTTTTTCTCACATGTGCCATTTTGGCTAAATAGCAAGGCAAGCAGAGGCCTATAAAAAACTTGTATTTTATTTCCATTTCTTTCTCCCCTCTTATCTTCCATATATTATTCTTTTTCTTTCTCTGTTTAAATTTTGTTTTGTTTTGTTTTAAAACAAAGATGATTTGTTCTATATCTTCATGAAGCTCTCATATGGAATTGAAGAAATTTTTGGTGTCATAATGGAGCAAAGGTTTGGATTGAGAAAGGTGGTCTGTTCCTTACCTTAATTGGAAGATTAATTTCTTTCATGCTTCCTCCCTAGAATGTTGATGTAGACAATTGATATCTGGTCATTCTCATGAGAAATGTAGTGGTTATATACATAGGCACTGATGGGGTCTCTGCAGTATGGAAGAAGGTGACAGTAGGGTGGGTCATGGTGACTGACTGGGTGGGCAGACAGAGTTATCTGCCACAGATCTCTTTCAATCCCACTTCTTCAGAAACAGCATTACTTAGGAAGAGTCATATTAAATTGGTAAGTTTTGACACAGCCTTCTGTTTTGTTTCTTCCTTGAATTTGGTGTGCTTTTTAGCTGCTGCAGGAATGGTGTGCAACCATCTGTGTTCAAGTGATGGCTGCTGGGGACCTGGCCCAGACCAATGCCTGTCCTGCCGTCGCTTCAGCAGAGGAAGGAGCTGCATAGAGTCTTGTAACCTCTATGATGGGTAAGGCATCTTACAATGTTGCCTTTACCTCATAAGTTTGACTACTGAGTGTTTCAGATTTTAAAATGATGAGAAAATGGTAAAATTGCAGAATGTGTGTGCTGGCCAAGATTTTTCAGGGGAGTTCTTGTTGCATATTGACAAGAATAGAATTGTTTTAAGGGAAAGACTTTTATCTGAAATAAGTCTAAATATATATCAACTATTATACACACTTTAAAAAAGTGTACCAAAATAGATCATTCTTAGTAAATTATGGCAGTTTGTACTTAAGCAAAATTGAAAAATATATTCTTATTTTCCCTATGAAGGAGATTATTACAAGTAATCTTTCAGATGTTCCAATAATCTTTTTTTCACATGCTTTCCTATTAATTTTCATCTGGAATACTATATACCTATTGATTTTTTCCATCCAAGTTCTGTGTCTATTTGTGTATTAGAAACAATACATGTTTCTGCGTCTCTGACAACTGCTTAACCCTATAGAAAAATTGCCTTTGTAGTTTCTATTTGAAGAAGTTTTTGGAAGTGTTCTCCCACTTTCTAAAGATAACCTAAGCAGTATTTTAAATCAAGTATTTTAAATTCCTGCTGGTGCTATAATAATCACATTGCCAACAATAAAACCTGGCATATATCTTGTTGCATGGCATTTCACATAGTCATAAAATCAGTTTATCATAACATATCATTTCATGCATCACAGTTGTCCTTCATTAGTGTGATAATACATTTTTTAGTACTGTTCCTGATTCAAATTTTCTCATAATGCTCACCAAAAGGATTTTCAACAGTTCTGTAAAAGTGTAGTTTTGAAGTTCTTTATTTCATTCCTTCTTTTGTTTCATGAATTGTCTCATTTTATCTTTTTTTTTTTACAGGTTTGAATTTTTGTTTTAAAATTCTACATGTCTTGTACAATTCAATATTATGGTATTTAAGTGACCTGTAAATGGTTAATGTACAGTGCCTTTGCTTTTGCTGAAATAAAACCATGAATTATGATTTCTTCAATGCAGTTACAGAATTGTCCCATTTTAAATAACTGTTTTCATGATCCGAGGAAACATTGCACTTTTGCATTTTATATCAGAAAGATAGAAATCTTTGGATCATAATAATATTGATACGTCTCTTCTTTGAAAGAAACCAATTCCCTTCATGAAATTTAGGAAAAAAAAATAAAATGAGAAATTTAAGTATGAAACAATTTAAAATAAGAATTTAATTGTTTTTCAGGAAAATTTCAGCTTATAATTTTGTAAATTACAATCAACTTATAAATTTGATAATGGATAGCAAATTCTTTGTTTCTTTTCTCATTAAATTGTATTCATGCTTATTCTCATTATTACAATAGAATGATATTATCTGAACATAAAATACTTGATTAAAATATGATTAAAATACGCTTGTTTGTTGTTTAGCAATCGATGCCATTAAAGTGTAACTAATAGATTTTAATTCCATTTAGTGAATTACAAGTTTATTTGTGTATATATATATATGTATACATTTATATATATGTATACATGTGTATATATATATATATATATATATATATATATACACATACATACAGTACTGAAGAGGAAATGGGGCTGTAGCAATCCTGTCTTCTAACAGCAACATCTTATAAATAGTGAAAACTGGTAGAATTAAGTGTTGGCCAGTGTCAGAACACTGTAGAAACAAGCCAACACTAGAATTCAGACCATCTGATTTCCATCCTGTATCTTTCCAGATGCTATTGTTTTTAACATTTCCATTTTCAACGTGTCAGATATATGAAAATGATACATATGCAAATGCATATACTATTCTCTGTCTCATGTCTGCAAAATAATGAAAGCTAAGGAAAAATAACCTGTTTTCTAAAAAAAGCAACACTGATTACCAGACTGTTTTTGAAAGTTTAGCATTTTACAAGTCATTAAATCAAACGTATTAAAAGCTATAAAGTTTTTCATGTATTTTGCAATAGTAATAGGGCTCTAGGAAATCATATACAAGAATTAGCTTGAAAGATAATAAGTGAAAGTACCTTGTAAAAGTCTGATGTAATTCTAGTCTATGCGATGATAGGTTTTCCCACTTCCAATCTTGTGGCACTGGCTAATTTCTCCTGACATTGCTTGGCAGTTAGTTAAACAGCCTTTGAGGAAGAATTAATTCAAATCCTAACTTCATCACTTCCTAGTTTTAAATCTTGGATAAATAACCTAATTGTGCGAATCATTTCCTTTTCGTGTCAATTTATCCAAGCTAATTAGATGGCTAGGTAGAATAGTTATCTTAAAATTACTGAAAACAAATACAAATGTGACATTTACCAAAATCAGGGAAACTATTTTTATATAAAAATAGTTTTGACTATCATATGAGAAGAAATCCTAAAAAGAGGACTTTTTGAAGGGGACTAGAAAACCAGTTAATTCCTGGCTGTTAACATTCAAATCCAGGTCATAGAAGCCACTGTATTTCAGCAACTCAGAATTAGAGTGCACAGGCATTTAAAATGAAAGAGAAAGCTCATTACAATGCAATCTTAAAATTGTTCTTATCTGGCAACATGGTTAAATGTTTTTGAAATGTTAAGAACAACATTGAAACATCAGAAAGGGTGCCAATCTAAGCTCTTTGTAGGCATTTTTTATATTTAACATTCACAACCTCTCACTGAAACACAATTTTTCCCTTTTACAGAAGATATTTACAAAATTAAGTCTAGAGATGTTAAGGGATTTAAGTCCTAGAAGGAACACCAGTGAAGTTTAGGAAGGACTTGACTGCAGAGCATTGGTTCTGGCTCACAGGATTGGCTAAGGCAGCACACACAGCATGTCTGTGAGAAATGTAGAGTAGCAAAAACAAGTGACAAAAAGCATAGTCTGCAAAACTCACCTCAGTAGACAGTGATTTGCTAGGTCAGATTCAAGAGAAAGGGAATCTCTGGCAGTCATAGTATAATCAATAGGAAACGGGGAAGAAAAAGCAATGATGGAGACAGTGACAATGAAGAGTGAAGAAATAGTAAAAATTGTAAGAATGATCCGTTCTGAGAGCATAAAGGAAGAGAGCCCAAAGCCATACAAATAGACGTCTAATCTGCAGAAGAAAAGGCAGCTGGGTTGTCTCCATGACTTTTTATGACATATTCACCTTACTCCTTAACTCTGTGTGTAGGGAAGGGTTTTGAAGAAGTGAAAGAAAAGAATGACCTATGTTTTAGTACCACAAAAATTATGACCTTCATTTGGTAACATAACCCTTTAGTAACCCAAAACTCTATTCTTAAAAACAGGAATTTGCTGACGATTGCAGGTTTTGTTATAATTTCATGTTAATTATTTATAATTTTATAATTCCATTATAGAAATAATACTTATGATTCTCTTCACAATTGAGGTACCATTCCCACTTCCCTCATACCAGGTCATTTTGACTTTTATATTATGAAGATTTCCTCTGTTGAGTGCTTTATATCACTAATGATGAAACATGCAAAAAAAAAAAACAGTCTATGTAATTGAAATTTTAAACTCAATAAAAAGCATCAAAAGCTTAGTCCGTAGCAAACCAACATCACATTTTAAAAATGGAAAATCCATGTAGATAAATATGTGCACTGATATATAACTAAACCATCAATTTATGCCATGTGTTTTGAAAACCCAATATTTTGCTTTGAAGTAAGTGTAGTTTTAATTTAACCAACAGAAAATATAGCCCACCTTTTAGACTTCTATCATTTATTAACACTTTACAATAGCCAAATGGGGTAGTTCACTGTAAAAATAAGTGAACACTTTAGGAAAAATAAATTTAAATTTATCATGCAATTAATCCTTAAATGCCATATTTGCAATGCTTTGAGTATGGAATGATAGCTCATGATACATAGACACACAATAATACAGAAGCTATAAATATTTAGCCATGTTTTGTTAATGACTTGTAACTGACGTTCTAAATTGTCATTACCCAGTGCCTCATCCACTCACACATTAGTTGGAATGGGGTGTATAAACATGATGTACATGAATGATAACCAATTATTGAAATGAAAACTTTACAATAGGTATTGATTGGAAAACTTACATATTGATAACATTTAATATTGAAATGGCCACAAAATGTTAGGTTTGGAAAGGGATAACACCATCCTAGGTTTTAATTAAAAAGTTTTAGAATGTTACCATTGAACTAATTTTTTTTAATTTTATACTTTATAGAATTACTTCAAAAAGATTTTAAACTGAAAAAAGATGTTGTGATATTAGATCAATAATCTAAGAATATAAAATCTGCCATAAAAAGCTATTTTTTCTAATTCTCCAAGGCAGCTGTTTTAAAAGAAGAAAAGAAATCAAAGCATTTTTTGAAGTTTCACCAAAAATAAATTGAAGAGTCTTGGGATTTGAAGGACAGGAATGGGGAATATCATGTAACTTAGCAACAAGAAAAATACAATAGTTCTTTCAGAATTTAAAAAATAAAGCTCGGCCAAGAGTAACATTTTATATAGAGACAAACAGGCACAGCTTTACTTTAAAAAAAGAGTGAAAATAATTCTGCTGTGTCATCGGAAGAGTCATACTTTTTTTTTCTTCTCTCTCTCTCTCCTTTTTTTTTTTTTTTTTTTTGAGACTGCTAGAATATCTCTCACAAGAGAGATGTTTCCTGAATGAGTCTATCGTTGAATCCAGTGGAGGGCAGGGAGAGCCATCTGGCTGCAGTTTATCTTTTCTCCTAATGGAGAGCTTATTCCTTAATGTACAGGGAAATGATTCTGATGCTCCTGGCACATTGAGAAACAAACTCTAGAATTTACTCTGCCAATAGGACTTTTAGCAGATGTTACTTCATTTGTTAAGTTGACAGCTTGTTTGCTTATACCACCTCATGCAGCTGATGTTTTCACAGTGAATTTCGAGAGTTTGAGAATGGCTCCATCTGTGTGGAGTGTGACCCCCAGTGCGAGAAGATGGAAGACGGCATCCTCACATGCCATGGACCGGTAAGCTTGAAGACACCTGTGGTTGTGTTGGCTTATTTAGTTACATGTGTGAATGTTTATTATGTCATTGCTTTATCGTCTATCCATCCATTCAGCAGGTGTTTATAGCATACTAAGGGGAATCATGTTTGATATTCTGCCCTCAAGAGGCTTACAGTTTGGTAGTAGAGACAAAATATTTACAAATTAAGTTTCTTAAATACTTATGTCCCATATAATGTATTTAAAAAGAGAATATGAAGATGCCCTTGAAATTACACAGTGTTGAAAAGATGGATCTATAAGTAATTAGATTGAACCAAAATAATTGATAAAATATAAATATGTGTAAATTGTTATAGGAACAAAAATGATAGAGAGAAATTTATCTGTCTTTGGGATGGAAAGTAGGGCATCAAGGAAGCCCATAGAGAAGTGATATTTGAGCTCTACTTTGAAGAAGAAACATCTGGAAAGAGGAGGCATACAAGGAATGCAAATGTAAAAATTCATGGTGTGTTTGAGGTAAACTATAACACATTCATATTTGTGTTTAATTATTTAACTATTATGGATTTGTGAAGGACATTAAGACAGACTGAGAAGGCAAACATAAACTAAAATCTAAAACAGTGTGTTAAATACTATGGCAGAGAGAAATATTGAGCTATGAGAATGGAAGGAGGGGCTATGGGATTAGGAAAGTCTTGATGGACACACTGGCATTAAATGTTTGAAGTTAGCCTTATAGAGAAAATGGTAGTTCCTTTTTAGATCTCCCTTTGTTTCCCATCATTCAGGCTTTTTCTTAATAATGAGGCCAATATGAGTTTGTCATTCCAAAGTGTCACATTCATCCTTCTTTAGACAAATTTCCAGGTGTGTGTGTGTGTGTGTGTGTGTGTGTGTGTGTGTGTGTGTATGTGTATCGAGTCATTTCTCAATAGATGATTTGGTGACCAACATTTGGGTGTAGCCGAGAGCTCAACATTGTTCCATAAGAATTTATGTGTAATTTAAATAGTACTAATTTTTCTACTAGAGTGCTTATTCAGCACTTAATAAGCTTAGAAAAAAGATATCGTTGAGCCCTCCAAACTTCCATTAGGCCCCAATGAGCTGTTCTGGAACTTCATCTAAAGAAGGATGTGTAAAGCTTGGACAGTTCAGAGGACTACCATAAGGATGATTAAACTTGGAAAATCAGACCTCTGAGAAAAAGAAGTGGTGTGATTTGGCCTCAAGAACCAAAGTCTAAAAGACAATTCAATATGTAAATGATCTCCAAGTAAGTATGCAAAGGGCATATACAGCTCTTTTCTTTCTCCACTGAAGATATTAGTGGAAAGGGCAATTAAGCCACAGAAAGAGAAATGTGGATACTGTAAAGAATGACATGAAACATAGGGAAGTAAAATTCTGAAATGGGTTGTTAAAGCAAGTCAAGCTATCCATATACGACTTCTTTAAACACTAACATACTTAAGTACCAAAAGTCAAATAATGAAAAACAATGTATCTTTCAGAGACACTGAGACTTCAAAAATGTGTAATTACAATAACAAGGAGACTGCAAAACCAGTCCCATTCTTTTTCTATTCCTCTTGCTGTCTCCTATGGTATAAAATTTTCCTGCTGAGTAACTAGTTTATTAATTTATTTCAATTTGTATGTTTTCACAGTTTATTTGTTCATTCTTCTGTTACTCAAAAGATTGAGACAGTTTATAAACTACACACTAAAAAAACCCTAATAGTTAATGTGTTTTTTTTCAATTTTCAAAATTATTTGATAACTAAGAAAGAACAAAAAAATTAAGTTTTTAATGAACACATTTTGTTTTCATATTGACAACACTGTTGAGCCATATACTTAAAATTACCACCCAGTGTGAACATTGTCAATTAATATGTCTAGAGTTTAGGAAAGGCATTAAGTCAAAAGTAGAAAAGATTTAGTAAACCTGAGTCACTTATTTGTAGAAAATTAGAGAATGGAATCAAGAAAACCTGTTTGATCACTCAATCAGTAAAACTTGAAATGCTAAGCAGGTAAGAATACAATTTAGGTTATGATGTCAGAGAAACTGGTAGGACTGAGCTCAAACAATGACCCATCCTCCTTTCACTAGGATGTTGCTTGCTTTCAGCTTTTACAGTTTATATGAGGTTTTTGCCTGTTTCTGGGTTTATATATTGATTATCACAACTATAAACAGAAGTGTTTTGTGTGCCATGTCACAGGCATATATCATTTAAGATATCCAAGAGGTTCTCTGTGAGACTGACATTGTGATGATATAGAGAAGTCATGAAGAGGGTTGGAATTCCAACACCTGGCCTTACCATTTCTTCTGTTGGAATCACACTTTCCTGACCTGTCCATATTTTCCTAATAATAATAATTGGTACACATTTATATTTGTCAAATACTGTTACATTTGAAGCATATGATGATCACTTTTTCCATTTAAAATATAAAGAAACTTAATCTATAATAATTAGAAAGTTATACCAAAGAGTCAACAATCTATAAGATGTGGAGCTGGGACTCAACTGTTGAAGTTCTGCCTCCAAATTTTACACTCTATTCATTTCACTCCCCACCCCACCCCCGCAAAAATTCTGTAATATAATAAGGATAATATGTTTTCTGAGACTATAACAGCTACATGTCAAATGGGATAGTATTATACTATTTAAATGTGGCAGAAATCCAGGATAATCTTGAAAGGGCTAGCTTTGAAATAAAGCAAGCCCCTGTTTTTATAGCCTTGTGTGTCTGCATGTGTTTTTTACGTTTTATTATTTATTTAGCAATTTCATCCATTCTGTCTCACTTTTACTACCCTTGTTTGGTCCTGTCAGGAAAGATAAAGGAAGGGCATGTGAGAAGAAAGAGAAGTAAGGGACATCAGAGGAGTTGTAGGAGATTAAAATATAAGCCAAAGAGGTGGCATGCAAGAGAAGAGATAGGGAAAGAAAATGATAAAAGCTAAAGTAGTTGTTAAAGTCAAGTTCATAAAGGGGTGCTCCCATAACAAATAACCCCCATATTAGGGTAGCTTATAGGAAAATGTTTAAATATTTTTCATGTAAAGTGCACTGCAAGTCAACTCTCCTCCCTGAGATGGTCTAGCATTCTGAGATGCTTTGAATTATGGCATCTCCACATTCGCATGGGATCCCCACATCATGGCAGCAGGCAAAGAGAAGGCTGAAGAGTTGAGCCCTGACAGTCTCATAAATCATTTCTACTTAATTTCATGGTCCAGAAGAAAACATACCTCACCTCTGGTGGGAGGGGAATTCCAGTCTTCCATGTGGCTAGGACTGGAAGAGAAATGGATACTGGTGAATATTAGCATTGTCTCTTAGCAGTAGTTACCAGAGAAAATCATCAATTGTTACTGAGAAAAAAATAATATTTCTATCAGGATTTAGCTTATTCTTTAGTTTTCTGCCTAGATAATTGAATCTAAGGATAGCTTAAAATCAGAGACAAGGAACAATATTGCTTTCACCTCTGTTTTTTATCATTGCATTTATCAACTCATTCACTGAACTTAGGTTCTTAAAAGCTTTGGGAATATAATGATAGAAGAGTAAGCATTAGACACGCGTATTTCTTTAAATCTTTTTTATGGAAATGAGTCGGAGAACTAGTATATTTCATTTCTTTTGAGATTTGTCGGGATTTTTTTTAGTTATGTCAGCTTAGAACATTAGGTTTTGTATCATCACACAATCAAATAGGTGAGAGGGGCTTAAAAAACAAAGAAATACACAAAAAATCTGTTAGAAGGACAGTTAAACATTAAATATGATTTTCATTTTAGTTTCATAATTTTTGTGTCTTCTGATTTTACCTGGACATTATTTTACATTAGAAGAATTTTATAGGAAAATAATTCCTAATTTCTAATTTTCACCATGCCTAATTTACTCATGGTTAGTTTTATTCTTCTGTTCTGCAGGAAGACATCAGCCTGTCTCTTGTCTTGTACAATAAGTCATGCCACTGAGCATACTTGCACAGTAAATGATTTTGTATAATAGATGGCATTACGTGCCTAAGTACCCATGAGCAGGTGTTAAAATTGGAGACATGTGAAATATTCTTTTTTGGTAGGAAATAAGAAGTTGCCAATAGCAAACTCTTCAGGTTGAATAGGGATTAGGTTTCATAGGATAATTTTCTTTTAGTTCTAAATCTCACATCAAAATAGCGAAATAGTGCTTGATTGAACCTCACCAGTCCCAGAATTTCCAGAAACCTCTTCCTGATTATTTTTTCTTCTTTACACCACTGTTCTTCGTTAGCAGCCTCAATCTTTAAATTTTACAATGTTATATTTATTGATTTCCTGATGTCTTATATCTCCAACTTGTTATGTCTGGCCACTTTTGGATTAACATTTGTAGAAGGATGTAATACACTCCTGTGAATGGACACTCCCTGCCTAATACATAGTTCTGTACAATGTCTGCTTGTTGTTGGCCCCCAGATTCACCATGTTAATTATAAGCCTAATAAAATTGATTATCTCCCTTTATACTTACTATATTTCATTTATCTAAATTGTGTTTAATGTGAACTGTCATAATTGTTGGAACTATGTGGACAGACAGATTTTGGGGAGAGATGGGTCAGGGGAAGAAGTTCCAGAGAGAGGTCAAAGAAAAGAGGAACCTAAGACAATATGATGTTCAAAAGGGAAGGCCAAAAGTCAACTTTTTAAGTAGGTAATATCACTATTCAAAATAGTTAAATGTGTAAATATATTGGCATCTCTTAAGAAAATAGCATTTTAAGAAAATGGTTATCTATTTATCGAGAAAGAGAGAGAGAGAGAGAGAGAGAGAGAGAGAGAGAGAGAAGAGAGAATCCCAAGCAGGCTCCACACATTAGTGCAGAACCTGACATGAGGCTTGAACCTACAAACTGGGAGATCATGACCTGAGCCAAAACCAAGAGGAGGACTCTTCACCAACTGAACCATTCAGGCGCCCCAGAAAATAGCATTTTTCATAAAAATATTCTCAATTTTCTTTGATTTGGTGGTAGACCCCTTATCATTTTGCATGCTTACTATCCCTAGCACCAAATTGAAACCAGTTTTTTCTTGTAAAATTATTTTGTTTAATATGAGTTTTAAATTTTTACTTTTTGATATTTAAATATATTTGCATGCTATTATTGCTTAGTAACATTCTACATATTAGAAAATGGTTATATATTATCAACATAAATATATGAAGTGAATTAGTGCCATTAAAATTTATTTTGCTCATATTTATATCACCTTTACTATTGGATAAATTTTGCATGCATCTATTTCACTATTATGGGACTTTTGATATTTGCTTATCAGAGTGTGCCTTTATTGTGCTCTCAGTACTGTACTGTTATTTACTAAAATCTCTATAGACGTGTGAGTTTTAACTTTATCACAAGCTGATTTAAGATGGAGTGTAACATAGAAATTAATTTTTATTTGCCTAACCTGACTAATTCCTAATAATTCAACCATAGTAAATTTTAAAATCCATTGCTCAAATAGTCATAGTACAATCAAAGGAAAGTTTACATCTCGTTTTTACATTGAAAAGCTGCCATAGTGACATCCCCACTTGTAGTTCTGAAAATGCTCTCCCGTTCCTTAGTGCAAGATTGACTACTCACTGAAGTCTCAAGGACTAATCCACATGAATACCAGAGGAAACCGCACCCATTTTTCTTTCTCCATTGTGTTTTGTTTTTCACAATTCAGGGACCTGATAACTGCACAAAGTGTTCCCATTTTAAGGATGGCCCGAACTGTGTGGAAAAATGTCCAGATGGCTTGCAGGGGGCAAACAGTTTCATTTTCAAGTATGCTGATCAGGATCGAGAGTGCCATCCATGCCATCCAAACTGCACCCAAGGGTAAGCATCCTTGCCAGCCAAGGACTCCATCACACGTGTTATCTTTACCCCTGACACCATCTACTAACTATATAACATGCTCATGTAAAACTCGATTCATCTTTATATTAACATGTTGATTTGAAGAGGAATACTTTCTAAGGAAACAATTTATGTAATCAAATGTACACTCTCTGAAATATTCTGTTAAATATTTACCTAAAAGTATTCTATTGACACCTTTATGAAGCTGGTGGGAGGTATACTTGTAGGGAGTCTAGAAATTCTTCTAAATTTTACTTGGTATTGAAGATATCTTATAAGAGACAAGATAGCCGTCATACTTGGAGATGTGTGCTTAATCAATCTTTAACAGAAGTTTTCTGATTATGTTTCTTTGTTCTTACAACCAGCTTAAGTTGTGGTTAGCTCTCTTTGATAGATATTGCCTTGGATTACTCCTTCAACAAAACATAAGCAAAATAATGACAGAAAAAAAGGTGGGGGGAGAACTTAGTGATATGTATATTAGTAAAATCACAAATACATTTTGTGAAAGTAATTTTAATACAGGTCAGCCTATAATCTAGAAATTCTTTGACTACTATAGGACAACTCAAAGATGGGTACCCAGTTTTCTATCTTTTTTTCCAAAAGGATGCATTATAAAATGAATAATAATTATATTACCTTTGATATTGAAACAGTTGTAAAACAAAGACATATTACAGAAAGAAAAAAAGCACTGAACTGAAAGAAATAATGCCACTCATGTAACCAATCCCAGAACCTATTTTTTTAAAAGATAGCAAATCTATTTTAATAAGGGCTTTTCTTTTTCTTTCCTCCAGAAGATGACTAATTTCAGACTTGAGAACAATTTAATATACTCTATCCTCCTTCTGTCCATAAATCCTCTTCTTCATTATGAGTGCACACACACACACACACACACACACACGTGCAAATACATACACTTGTTTTTGAGAATTATCTCAGGTACTTTATATCTGGCAGGAGAGTATGAGATTCTATAAAGAATGTTTTCTGCCACATTAAGAGCTAGTTGCTAGGGGATATTGAAGAAGTTAAGCAAGCAACAACATAATTTTCTGCCAAGAGGACATCAATTTGCAGATGCTGCTACAATTTCCTGCAGGTCAAGAAATCAGCTTAAATCACTCTGTGAAGTGGTAGATCCTCAAAAGGTAAAGTAATATTCTGCCATTCAAATTTAAATTCAGCTTAGAAGAGCTAACGCCATCTCATTGGTTTACACATAAGGACACAGACTGAGGATACTGAAATAGTCACACGGGCACCTAGCTTCAAGGAAACTACAAGGAATAAATTTCTCCCCTTGCGAGGTTTTGGTACACTTGGGTTAAGAATATTTCATGAACAACTGGTGCCACTGGAGCAGAAGAGTCAGCAACAGAAAGGGAAAACTTTGCCTGCTATAGTAATCATCCACAGGAGGGTTTTATTGTTTTGCAGCTAAAATTAAACCAGTAAATTATTCAATATAATGTTGATGTCAACAGCTGTTGCCATTCAAAATGAGACCTTTTGCTATTTTTGCAAATCTAATTACAATGAGGCCATTAGGGAAATGAAAGTGAGATCGCAGAGCCATAGTCTGGATGTGTGGCTGGTGTGTCTTCCTCTCAGCCCTTTTAAATCATGATTATGTAATAAAAGAACACATCTATAGTGGGGGAAGTGGAAGTAGAGACAATGAAGAGATACATTTACCACAGCAACAAAAGCCAGATGTCAGCAAAAAGGGAGGATGAAGGTATAAATGGAACAAATCTGACCAGGCCATTTAGGAACTCCAAGTAAAGAGAAAAATGTCTTTAAATCAACTGTTGCAGAATGATGGGGAGACAGAATTGGATGTTGTATTCCCTGGCATCTTCCAAGGTAAATGGATTGTAAGGAATGACTTAGTCCTGAAGGATTTGTGTGTTTGTTTTCATTTAGCTTCCTGCCATCCTTTTCCTAATATCCTCCATATTGTCCAGGTTCACTCCATGAGAGTTTTGTCATCCCAATCCCAGAACTCCTAAATTCCTAAATTCCTAAATCCTATTCTATATTACTGTTGTGTAGCACTGTGCTCTGAGATTCTTGAGTGAAGCCATGAGGTGCTCTGTACACTTAGTCCCTTCTTTTCAAATTGCATGTAGAAGTAGGATCTTTGTCTAGAAAGATCACAGGGCCAGTGGAGATGACGTGACGAGTGACTATTTTTATTCCTAAATACATGTAATAATTGACCTGTCTGTGCGTGTGAGCTCACCATGCCAACCCCACTTTGGAAAACCGCATTCCTTTTATATGCTGATATTATGTCAGCTAGATAATTCAAGAACCAAGTTACTGGAAATAGTCTTTTGAATCACATTTTTTAGAAGGAAAGTTCTTACTTTGAATACTGTTCAATGATTTTCTGAAAATAAAATTATGTGTGTAATACCTTAAAAGCACTTTTATTACTCTGGAAGTACATTAAATATATTGGCTCTAATAAGTTCTTTAGATAATTTTAAAATAGGTTATCCATTTAGCACGTATCAGGAGATTCTCATTAATATCCCTAGAGGGGTGGGGAATAACATTGTCTCTTCTTGCCTTGACTAGAGAACTTTTATTTTAGCAGGCTTTTCTCGTTTCATTCATTCCTCAACTTGGTTATACTGAACACCAACTGCACATCAGAGAGAGTGATAGCTAAATTCAGAAATGAGTAAGATCCCCATATTTTGAAATGATGAGCAAGAATTTAAAACTTAGGAATGATCTTCATATTTGAAAATAGCAGGATAGAATTAAAAAAAAAAAGACTTGTAAACTAAATTTAGTATGTAATTAAGTTCCTGTAAGGGGATTTTTTTTTTTTTTGTGGTTTCCACACTAAAATCTAATCCATGACAAATATCAATGCAGTTTTGGTTTTTAGTCATGGACTAGAATATTTGTTTTTCATAGGCGTCTTTGAAAATTTGCATTGAATATTTTTGTTAATGGTAGAATCATGGTTTCCATATTATTAAATTCCCTGTATGCGTTTATCTTTTTTTTATCAACCCTTTTTATATATTTTTAAATTTCTATGGTGAAAGAATTTTCATTTATAAAAGGAAAGAAGAGCTGTTTGTGAAATTATTGTCTATACTCTTTTAATTGAAATTTTAAAATACTCCACTTTCATTTCAAAATTTGAAGATCTTGTCAAAATATCTCAACTAAGGTAGGTGGGTATATCAAAGTGCTTACAAATCAGTAAATAGTGGCAAATGTTAAACACAACTCAGTGTTCAGAATTGCAGATACTTTTGTAATATGTTATATTGACATGTTATAGTTTCTGATCTTCCTTTAAATTTTTTACTTTGTAACACTAATTTTGTAGAGTTACCTTATTCCTTATCTGATTTTGATCTCATATTTGAGATTTTGACTCTTCAAAAGTTTAATGCTTCCATTATTCTGTGATCTTGCTGAATCAATATAAATTACATGTGCTAATTAGTTGCTTATATGAAGTCCAAAGGGTTGAAATAGAGTATACATCTTTAAATACACAGTGACTTGTACTTAGACAGGATGGTGCTGCTTTAGTCACACTTTTATTATTTGTCTTTCATTGTTTCTTTCATCTTTAGCTTTTAAATATGTCTACATCTCAAATATTCCTCAAGAGTTCCCTCAACAAACTTTCCTGACCCCACATCCTGCCCCCTCAGTGCTCACTTTCCTTTTCCCTTGCTTTGCTTATGTCCAGTATGCTTCTCAACTCACAGTGGTTGAAATTCTGCTGACCTTGACAATGACAACTAAAATGCTCTCAGTAGTTCTTATTTTATTAGACCTCTCTTTGCATTTGATTTTGACAGTTACTCCTGAATGTCTCTCCTGATTTGGCTCCCACAATGATGCTGTAATTACTTGATTTTACTCAATATTTTCTCATGCTTCTGGCATATGAGCTTATCTTAGGTCATTTACTGGTTATCGGAGTTCTTTGAGTTTCAGTCTCAGTCTCCTCTTTTCTCACTTTATAGATCCTTCTTCAGCTATCTTACCCATTTACATGATTTCAACTTTCTTCTGTATGCTGTTTCAAAACTGATCATCACACTGGTGCCTTCACACCCTACAACCACAGGCCTCTCTTTCCAGCTGGCGAGGAACATTCCCTACCCAGATGTAGGACAACCACACTGGATGCATACCATACTGTAGATCCATAAAGCTGAAATTATCAACCCCTCCCCCCCCAACACACACACAAGAAAAGGTGTCCCTCCTCCCACCCAGTGAGGTGTCATTCCCTCACTGATGGTACTGCATGTTTAACTCCTCTGATCCTACTTTTCTTTCATCAAATCAGCCATCAACTTCTCTTCCCCACCCCACCCACCATACCTTTGAAGGCATTTCTTGAATCTGGCCCCCTGCCTCTATCCTAGTTGCCATTTCCCCGGTGTAATCCTTTTTCATCTTTTACATACACTAAAAGAATCTTGGTGCCAAAGGAATCTACCTGGATCCCAGCTGACTAGCCTTCACAGGGCAGAGATCCATGTAAAATACAAATCTAGCAAATCCACTACTTAAAAACCCTGCAGTGGTTCTCCATTAAGTTTGCCCCTAAGCAAATAGCCTTCAAATTCTGGCCCCTGTCTAAATGATCTCGCTTCTTTCCCTCTTCCTGTCACCTCATGTTTTGTTTGCTTCCTGACTATTCAGAATTATTTGCAGTTTTTCATGTGCACTCTAAATTTCCTCAGATCTATGCTTTTGTTCCTGCTGTTTGTTACCCCTTAGAAATGACTGCTACTCCAACCCAGGTTATCAGCACCCTGCATTTCAGCTTCCTAACTTCTCCATGAGGATTAACATGAATTTCTAAAGCTAAGTGTCCCTCCTCTATGCTCCCTTAAGCCACTCTTTCATGTCTCTTTTTATATTTATCACATTAAACAATATACATCTGGTTATGCATCTATCTCCTATTATGCATTAAATTGTGAGCTCATTAAGAATAGGAAAAGTGTCTAATTCATCATCCCCCCCCCCACTGCCCAGCTCCTAGAAGAGTAGCAACACTTAGTAGGCCTACAAGCATGTTTTTTTAATGGATGAATAAAGATCTTTAATTATTCACACTTTACCCTCAAGTTGAATTTCACTTTCAAATATTTTTATATTTCAAATGTTATTGTAAAGACACAGATTGCAAATTAATCATAGCTTTCAGATTCTCACTTGGAAATAAGAAGTAGACTATTAATTTTACCAAATGGTAATACTGTATAAAAAAGCACTTGGAAGAAGATATAATAGGAACCTAGGAAAAAAATAAGCTCTTCAAAATAAAATAAAAAGAATATCATATAAGACAGTTTGAAAACATTTTTAGTAGTTACTTTTTCCATTTCAAGAAATGGTTTTGGTTATGGATTATAGTACCAATTCAATGCTATGTGCTATATATTTTTATTTGTATTTCTTATTTGCTTTTTTAAAAGACTTTTTTCACAGTGTATTCCCCATTTTTCTGTACATTAAATTTTTTCTGGGCTATTCAAAACCAATGCTCAAAATGAAAACAATTTTCCACCTTGTAGAAATGTTATAGCAGATATTCGTGAAGCAGGGAAATATTGACTTAATTATTATTATACATAGTTACATTAGTTTATCAATGTTGAGAGTTATCTAAGGATATAGTAGACAGTCTGGCCTTATACATGAGTCCCTTATTACTTCATTATATGGTGATTTTAACTTCAGCTTCCTTTTCAGTTTCAGAAATTAGAGTTTGGAAAAAAACATTTGTGATCAGCAGAATTAGACAGTCCTATAAATCATAGCTGTGGAGGGAATCTTGATAATGCACCGTAGATATATGTATTTGATGAGAGAAAAGGGAAGGAAATAGAATTTGTACATTGGAAGATGGAAGAAGTAATATTTCCATAATACCTCAAAATGAAATTCTAGGGACCGTACATCCGGATTTTGTGTACTTATATAATTCTAGTGAATTCTTTAGTTACCTGCTTCTCAGTTTGTTCTTTCCTTGGAGAGTATTTGTTTATTATTGTTTGAGTTAAATATTATGGCACTTTAAAAACCTATTGTTTGTCTGTTATGGCACTGTGCTTTTAAAATAGAGCGTCAAGATAAACTGCAGTCTTGGTAAAACCAGTTAATTTGCTTTTTAAATGAATTCATGTTTAAAGATAAGTATGTTTTAAAAACCGTCACAACCAAGGAATGGAATAATATGATTATGTAAAGTATCCATAAGAATAGCATTAAAGTATGTTAACTCATTTTCTGCCATAATCCATCTTTAATGAGTATTAAGCATCAGGTTATTATATTGAATAGCTCATGTTTCATTTTTTATTGACTTTAGTTTTTACTTAAGTGTTTTTAGAAGAAACTGTATACATGAAACCATTTATAACCATTGAAATGTCAAGTCATTCAGCAAGACATGTACTCATGATGCAAATGAATTGAGTATTGGAAGTGAGTCATATGTGTTTAGAAGTTATCCACAGAAACAGGGTACAGTTTCCTTTACTGTGGACATGTTTCTTTGCATTCCATGCGGGTGGTATTTGCAACCTATTTCTTTGTATCCATCAGGCAATAATCTTCTCACTGGCTTTAAATTCACAGTGTTCCAAAATTGTCTAATAACCGTAATTATGAATTTGACACAATTAGTGTTTATCTGACTGATTTTTTTTTAAATGACTAATTTTTCTTTCCTTGTATTTTTTAAATTTGGATCTTCTGCAGGTGCATAGGCTCACGTATTGAAGACTGCATCGGCCTGATGGATAGGTACTTGGTGTGCTTGCTTCCCATGTTCTTCCTCCAAGGCTCCGTGTGTGAGCACTGGTGCATGTGTGCGCATGCCGCTGTGAATGGAGAATGATGTTTTCTGTTCTGTAATTGCCTGCAGGTGTAGCGGCCCCACTAGTCATGACTGCATTTACTATCCTTGGACGGGCCATTCCACTTTACCACAACATGCTAGGTAACATCTACCATGTTTCCATTTTGTCACTCAAATCCTTTTCAAATGATCATGTTTACAAACTACTAACCAGTTGGGTGAAATTGATAATATGTTAAATTAGGGAGTTATGAAATAGGCATATAACACTACTTTTCAAACCACATCCCTTACCTCTTTTTCTTTACTGATTATGATTTTAGCATCCAAATTAGTAGTGTCATTGGTTTTCAATTTTGTACAATTTAAACAGGATTTCGAATTATTAACCTAGAACTTTAAGAGAATTTTTAAAATTAATTTTGTAGATTATTGCAAAACTAAACATTTTTAAGAGAGGAATTTATAAAAGTTGATCTATTTTCGTAAGATGTTTCTTGTTTGATTTGATTCCTTTTCTGATCTTATATTGTTTTGAGCTGTTGGTATAGTATTCTGTAGGCTTCTGAATTACCACAGACTAAAAGCACTATAGAAAATATTTTGTGCAGGTAAAAGCACAAGTTGGAATGAAAACAAAAGAAAACAAAACAAAACAAAATATATCACTTAGATTCATACAAAAACCTATGCATGAAGGTTTATAGTGGCTTTACTCAAAATCACCCAAAACCGGAAACTACTCAAATGTTCTTCAGTTGTGATATATCCATACATTGCAGTGCTACTCAGCAACGAACAAACTATTGATACATGCAAAACACAGATGGATCTCAAATGCATTTTGCTAAATGAAAGAAGCTATACTGAAAAAGAATACATACCAGATGATTCAATTTATGTGGTATTAATTCTGGAAGAGGCAAAACTCTAGGGACAGAAAATTGATCAGTGTTGCTTGTGGTAGTGTTGCCAGGTAAGCCTGGCAAGGGACATGAGGGAATTTTGGAGGAGGGTGTTGGAGCCCTTCTCTCTCTCTTGACAGTGGTGATGGGTACACGAATGTAAGTGCTTGTCAAATGTCATGGTTAAGCACATTAAAAAGGATGAATTTTACTGTCTGTATTAGACTTCAATAAGTTAGACTTTTAAAACATTTCATTTTAGGAACATGGTAATTTACAATGTTACGTAGAAGTACTGTTTGCTTTCTTTATGAAACAAGTTAATTGTATCTTCTGGAAGTGAGAAAGTAGTGCTAAATTACAATAAGCAAGATGACAGTTTGGGATGAAATATTGCCTTTTCATGTACATTTTTAAATTCAAATTTAACATCAAATTTAACAGTATAAAAGTATACAAAGCATAGGTGTAAAACTCAGTGAATTTCTTCGAATGAAACGTTTATATAACCATCAGCCCGATCAAGAAACAGAATAGTAGTAGAAACAGAAACACCCTTGTGCTCCACTCCAAGGGAACCATTGTCCTGAGTGCTAACAGGAGTTTGCCTGTTTTTGCACTTTATATAAATTGAATCATATATATGTATTCTTTGTCCCTGGCCTCTTTTTTTCAATATTATATTTATGAGGTCCATCTATGTCATTACATTTAGTCATAATTTTTCATTTGTATGATATTTGCCTTTTAAAAGTTTTTGGAAAATATCAAGTAAGTGTTATCTCTTATTAAAAGGTTATTTAATTATATTAAAAATAAATTCTTTTTTTTTAAAAAGGGTGCAGTAGAAGTAAATGATTTATACAACAGTGGCACTTTGGCACTTGGGATCAATTCAGACTAGTTAATACAGTTCTTTAGGGCAAAGTTTAAAGTATGGAAAAAATCAGCAAGAGAGAGAGAAAGAGAAAGTGCATGTCTTAAGGCCCGAAGCTCAGTTTTATAAGCCAAGACCCATTTTATATTGTTTCTGTATTGATGAAATAATTTTCCTCCTTGAGACTTTGGTTGAGTCACTGCACTATCATTATGAAGAGTGTTTTCACATCGTTTTAATGACTTTCTTATAATTATTCCAGCCAACTAATGAGAGGCAATATAATGTGGTAACTAGGTGTGCTGTCTTTGGAATCAGATTTTCTAGGTTCAGAGCAAGGCTCTATCATTTTTTAGATATGTAACCTTGGGTAAGTTCCTTAATTATCTGAGCCTTACTTTCTTCATGTATAAAATAGGAATGTTAATATAGTTTACAAATTGGTTGTGAGCATTGATGGAGTCCATAGAATATGCCTAGCTCAAATATCACCCAGTAAACGTTGTTATTTATTATTTTGCTATGTATCAAATGATTTTAAATGTTGGACATGGGGGAACATAACTCCTAGAGGGAGTAGGAAAATCTCTCAAAGTCACCCAGGAAAGTTTGACTTATACCTCTACTCCTTCTGGTGGGTCCCTTGGCGGAAGGGAGGGCATTTATTTCTTCACCTCAGGAATCACTGTTTTAAGAGGTCCACTGGTATCTTTGGCAGTAGGTCACAGGCAGAGGCATATGAAGAGACAGAGAAAGAGTTAAAACCATAGTGGTAGATCCCTAGTGGTTTTCAATTCTGGTAATTAAGGTTGTATACCTCAAAATCATAGTGTATCTTACTATAGATTTAATATTTCCAACATGTTTGGGGAATTTTCTATCCTATTACTTGCCTGGGCTCTCAGGCCATTTCCTGTATTCTGAGACTAATACCTAATTCAGATTAGCTTTGTCATAAATAGGTAGGTGACCATGTCCAGTAATAGAGTACAATTCAGCACAATTCAGCCCATGATTCCTATGAAAAATCATCTGTAGGCCTTTGTACAAGTAAAGAGCAGAAGTTTTTGAATGTGAAAGCCTGGGTTCAAGTATTTGCTCTGCCATGTTTCTTGTCTGTAAAATGTGATGATAATTTGATAATTTTTAAAATGGAAATTCTTATACCTCATAATATTGGTATGATGATTAAATGGTTAGGAGATATTATCAAGTATATATATTCATTGGTGGTAGTTACATCTCTAGTTGAAATATTGGAAAAAATCTTTTTTAAAAATCTCATGAGGTTATGTTCTACTAGCATATATATATATGCTATCAGCAGGGCACAAATATTTATATATCAGCAGGGCGTAAATCCAATAGTTTATTGACTACAAAACTGATATATCGGAATTTCTAAGCTTTTAAGCATCTAAATTGTGCATCCTACTTCTAAGCATAATGACTCAAAAAAATTGGTAGTAGGGAGCTAAGTATTCCTTTTAGAAACTCTGGATATATTTAATTAGTATTTCTTTTGAACTTAAATTTAAAGCAGTATGACTCTTCAGTTGTGTTGACTTGTCAGAATTAATGGACTTGTCATAGGCTGCTTATAAGCAGTTTGGAATTTACAAGAAAGATTTAGCTTGGACACCTTGAAAAGTGTTTATGACCATGGAACATTTTGACACGGATTGGATGAGAAGTGAAAGTAATAAATATTACCTTTTTTTCAGGTAAATGCTTTTTTCAGTAAATGTTTACCTCTCTGAAATGTGATGGGTACACAGTTAATTGAAAGCAGGGGACTAGCTTAGTAATATTTCAGTTTATTTTCCATTTTTAAATTCTGTGAATGTTTTTTTTATGCCTCCGTCTTAATTGATTAAAGTAAATCTTACATAATAGGGAGATAAAAAAAACATGGTAGAAAGAAATTGCTTTCAGTTTTGTAAACTATGTTTTAACTGGGAGATTACCCAAATGCCTAGTTTTCTTTTAGTCACACAAAATTGCACTGAACATGGCAATGTGGCCATTTCGAAATATTTAGGATTCATACTCCCTACTGCCCCATTATGTTGTATTCTGTTTCCTAAACCAGAAGGAAAAAAGATTGAAGACTTAAATGAAAACAGGTGAAATGCTTACAATCTTGATCGACTTTCATTTTCTAAGCAGTGTTACTCTTTCCCAAGCCTGCAATTTGTGAATTGGTTTTCCACACTCCATTTACCTTACAGGCTGTTGCTGGAATTTCTTCCAGGAAGATAGGATAGGATGGAAAAGATCGTTGCTGTTGTTGTTGATTTTCTTTTACCTGTAATCTCCTAGAATATTCTACTTGTAATGAAAATAATACTTGAATTTCAGGCCTTTTCCATATTTTCCTTATCTGAATTCAATGCCTTACAACTAACATTTACTTGGATGTTCTTCTTTTTCTTATAAAGAATCTTATGAAAAAATGTGTTCAGCAAGTTTTTTTTAATTATTCTTTTTTATGCTATTTATTTGAGCTTGCACATATGCTATTTTCACATAGATTGTAATAGAACAAAGCATTTAATTCTATTCTATTTTAGTTTCTTTGCCAACCATATATCCCAAGCTTTTTATAATCTTAGTCTCTCACTCCATCAGGGCCAACATGTGTTCATCTAAACAAGCAAAGGCTCTATTGGCAAAGCATTTCTTTTTATTAGTTAGAAGTCCAAAATATAAACTAATAATTCTTTTTAAATTTGTGACAGGAATTGTGAAAAGTACTAGATTTCTGTTCAAAATTTTTTATCTGGCTATCTGCTCCAATTCAGTTATTCTAGACACTTCACAATATGAAGTAAGGTAACTGAAATCAGTTTAATTCTCTAAATCTCATCTGGGCAGATATTTGAAACGTTTTATATTCCTGTCACATTTTAATGCCTGTATCACACCTTTACTTTCTGGTGTGGTGGTTATTACCTAAGAGGTCACATAACAGTTTATTCTTTAGCAGTGTGACCCGTGTGTGATAGATGAGGGAGAAGATGTGATATTCTTGGCACGGCTTTCACAAATGGCACAATCTTTTTTCTTTGTTTGTTTGCCCTCAAGGAACTTGGTTCATAACTTATGTCCGTATCAAATGGTCAAAATAGCCCATAGATGGTTTCCTCAGATGAGTGGCAGTTATGTTATGATCCTTAAGTCCAATAAATATAAGTACACAGGCTTTTTATTATAAGTCTATCCTCAGTCCACCACATTCTGTATATTAAATTTACTTTTGAATTTAAGAGAGTTCAAAGAGGTGAAGGAGAGTGTGTGAATTTCTTCTTTTCCAGCTGATTTGTGTCCCACAGTTTCCAGTACATATAAAATACCAAAAGTTACCAAAGAATTGCAAGAGCAAAACAGTTCAGTTTTTGTTAATTACTGTTCATGGAGTTTCACATGGTTACTTTAAGTAGAAGTATTTAATGGCATAACGTTGCATCAGTGGCTTTGTTTCAATATCGAAATGCCCACACATTGTTACCAAAGCTTTTAGGGATCCTAGGAACATTAATATTATACTCAAACATGCTAACTGTAAAAATGTGACCAGAAAAAGTCATACTTGTGGCTGAAAGTCAAAAGAGATTTTTTAAGAGCATTGACTTTGGACTGTAATAGAAAATCTAAAAATAGCATTATTGAACTGAGAAGATGCTGATTATGCTAGTTAAGGGTCAGATAAAAAATTCAGTGAGTTGAGTGATCCATTATGAATACTTCTTCAGTCTTTCTATGAGCATCATTCTCTGGTGTAGAATTTACAGTGTTCTGTAACTATTAATCTCTGATTTGTAAAGATGTCAGGACTGCTTATACTCTATGATCTCAAAGTACCTTCAATGTTGCTGAAATTCATTACTAAAATCCAATGTCTTTTATTAAATATGAAAGCAAATGAGTAAAATATGGTCCTGAAGCCTCTGCCCCTGTCTTTAGGCAGATATTTATAGTTTTAAAAGTACTCATATGTACTACTCCAAGATTTGACCCTGGCATTATTTTCTTATAAAATACAATTTAGAGATATAAGTATATGATCAGTATTACTCAGGATTTTTAATTGGGATTTTATTATCCCAGGAATATTAAATTCTATTTCATAAGATCTCATTTCTAAAAAATAACTTTTCAATGAAGAGCCACCTATAATTTCAACCAACCAAAAATAAAAAATCTTTGCAAACATTTATAGGTATTTTATATACTCCTTGACAAAATGCAAAGGAAGTGAAAAAGTAGCATATAGCAAAATGAACAATATAATTCCCAATAAAGAGAAATTACCTCATTCTGTCAAAGAACTAAGAAGTAAATATATTGAACAAGTTATATGTATGTATATAGAAAGATAACATCTGACTTGGTCCCCTGGCTAACATCTGACACAAGTTATCAGTAAACTAGGGAGAGTCATAAGGTAATGCCTTTCCATAGAAGTGAGTGCTCAAATACTATTGGTTGCATGATTTGGAATTAATATGCTATAATATGATGAGGCTTACCACTTACAGCATATTATCTTTGATCTTATACATACCCCTGGTGGTCAGTCCTTAGTTTGTATGTGAAATTATTTCAGTGTTTGACAGAAAAAAAAAATTATATAACAGTGAATGTATTCTGGTTACAGAATGAATAAATTACAGGGATTGAAGGTACATCATAGGGATTATATTGATGGTATTTTAATAGTTTATCATGACAGATGGTAGCTCCACTGTGGTAAATATAGCATATTCACCTGAATGCTATGTGGTGAATATAGCATATACGCCTGAAACGAATGTGGCATTGAGTATCAGCTATAATGCAATAAAAAAAATAAATAAAAATTAATTAAAATGTTACAGATAAAAAAAGTGAATGTATTAAAATAAACTTCTTCAGTGTGACAATTTTGGTGAATTAGCATCTAAAACTATCATAATTTACCCCCAAACCTATTTGGAAATTCAAAATATTGTATATATGGATCATATATTTGATAACTAAAATTGTAAGGATTGAAAAAAACAATAACAACTCTGTAATTAGGTAAAGTGAAGGAATTGCTCAATTGCTATATAGTTTTCTATTACTGTGAATAATTGCCATGAATTTAGCAGCTCAAATAACAAGACAAAAGCACAGTTCTATAGGTAAATATACAGGAATGGCTTGGCTGTGTTCTCTTCTTAGGATCTCACCGGGCTGAAATCAAGTTTCTGTCTGGGGTGTGTTTCATCTAGAGGTTGGAGTTCTCTCCCAAGTTCATTCAGGTTGTTTCAGTTGTGGGTCCTGGTAGTAGGACTCCTATTTTATTGTGTTCATTGCCAAGCACATTCTTTGTCATGTGGCCCGCTCTATATTCCAAGACAATTGTGCATCCAAACCTTTTCATTTTTGAATCTCTTAGTTTTCATTTTTCTGACCTCTATATCCAGATTTAAAAGCTCATGTGATTAGATCAGATCCACCTGATTGAATCTTAAAATCAAATGATTTGGGACCTTAATTACATCTGCTGAATCCCCTAGAGTAGCACCTAGATTAGTGTTTGACTGAATAACTGGGAGAAGGTGTGTTTATATACCATAGGATGGAATCCTTATATAACAGAGACCCATCTTCTAATTCTGCCTACAGCATCCATCATGGTGACTTAAGCATCCGTTAACCTTAAAAAAAAAAAAAAAAAAAAAAAAAAAAAAAAAAAAAAACAAGAGTTCAGCTACTTTACCATAAAAAAATGAGTTTATTTGGAAATACCAGAGAATTGCAATTCAGGGCAAAATATGGCAAATCATTGGCAAATTCAGAAGAGAGGAGAGGGGCTTGCTTTTATGGAGGCAAGGAAGAAGTTAGGAGGGGCTGTTTCAAACTGTTCAAGCTGGTGTTGGCTTCTCATTGGCAGAGTGTGACAGCTTCTCATTGGCTGGGTCATTGCCAGGTGAGGAGAAATTCTTTCCTCCTGCCTGGATATGTAAAGTAAGCTTCCTTCTGTTTGGGGTCTGAGTGGTAGTGCTTGAGAATTCCTCCTTCAGCGCTTTGCAGCTCCATTTTTAGTAAGGTTTTTCTTTTATTTATTTTCACACATATTTCCTTTTAAAAAATGTTTATTTTTTTGGAGAGAGAGAGAGAGAGAGAGAGAATGAATGGGACAGGGGCAGAGAGAGAGGGAGACAGAGGATCCAAAGCAGGGGCTGGAACTCATGCACTGGAGATCAGGACATGAGCTGAAGTCAGACTCCTAACTGACTAAGCCACCCAAAAGCCCCACACATATAACATTTACAGTGATCCTTCACATATTTTTGTCTTGACTTGTATGGAAGGAATTTAAATTTCTGTGACTCACACAACTTTGCCATATAAGGATAACTTTAAGTCTGAGAGAAATGTGTTACTATCTTCAAATAATTTATTCCTTGTTTTTTACAAAAAGAGCCAGAAGCAAGCAATTAAGTATTGCTTTGGAACCAAAACCAGGGATTCTTTGTACAGTTATATGCTGTAGGATGAGGTCTCAATGTACATGTTGGCTCTGAGTATTCAGTACTCCATTTGTGACCAGTAACTGACATATATAATTAGGATCAAACCATCCCAATATTAACACCAAATTTATGGCCTTTCCATTTATTTTCAGACGGTGAGTTTTCCCCAAGAGTTCTCTAGACCTGTTCTGTCCAATATGTTAACTGCTAACCACATCTGGTCATTGAGCACTTTAAATATGGTGAAGACAAACTGAGATGTGATCTGATTGTAAAAGGTACATTGGATTTTAAAGACATGGCATGGAAAAGGAATGCAAAGTATCTCATTAAAAATTTGTCAATTGATTACATGTTGAAATGTTAATAATTTTGGATATATTGAATGAAAATTCTGTTGTAACTAATTTCATCTCTCACACACCCCTAGAATATTTTAAATAACATATTGACTTGCGTTACATATCTGTTGGGCAGTGCGGCTGTAGAATTGTCACAAATCTTTGAATACTGTTACCAACACCTTAAAAAAAAAACCTTTCATTATGTACTAATCTATGCAATTATATAGATAGTATTTATGATAGGTATTTAAAAGGATGAAATAAGGGGTGCCTGGGTGGCTCAGTCGGTTAAGTGTCCGACTTCAGCTCAGGTCGTGATCTCACAGTCTGTGAGTTCGAGCCCCGTGTCGGGCTCTGTGCTGACAGCTGAGCCTGGAGCCTGTTTCAGATTCTGTGTCTCCCTTTCTCTCTGACCCTTCCCCGTTCATGCTCTGACCCTGTCTCAAAAATAAACATTATTTTTTTTTAAATAAATAAAAGGATGAAATAAAATGTAATATAAACAAATTACAGGGTGTTTTGTTTTGTTTTGTTTTGTTTTGTTTTGTTTTTTTGCCTCCCACTCTGGAGGTAACAGATTTTGATTCTAGAATGTGAAGGGTGTTTATCATCTGTTTAACATCTAGAAGGGTGTTTATCATCTGCAGTAGATTGCAGAGGGGATGAGTTAGATCCAAGGAACACATTTGTTTGCCTGAACCGATTGCATATACCTGTATATTTAATTTATATAAGCACACAGATCTTATGAACTTCCACAAGAGCAGACTAAATTATGATAATTTGGGTCTGATTTATAATTGTCTATGTTTTTTTTTTTAATTTTTAATTTTATTTAATTTTTTTTTATTTTTTACGTTTATTTATTTTTGAGACAGAGAGAGAGCATGAACGGGGGAGGGTCAGAGAGCGAGGGAGACACAGAATCTGAAACAGGCTCCAGGCTCTGAGCTGTCAGCACAGAGCCCGATGCGGGGCTCGAACTCACAGACTATGAGATCATGACCTGAGCCAAAGTTGGTCGCCCAACCGACTGAGCCACCCAGGAGCCCCAATAATTGTCTATGTTTTAAATTAAAAGTCACTCAAGGTTTGGAATTGTGTAGCTTCCCTTAAAATTGCATTTTGTAGCCAGTATTTCTATTAAAATATTGTTTCAATTTTTGTGTCATGAAGGAAAAACACTTAAGCAGGAAGAATTTTTAAGGGTAAGTTAAAGTTTCTATTTGTATGTTTGATATATATGTGTGTGTGTGTATATATATTCAGAAAAGAATCAAAACTATCCCCCCATTTAACTTAGGAACACATTGTATTAGACCCTAAGTATCTTTTCTTTTTTTATATTTCCTATTTAACTAAAGGAATCTAATTAAGTGAGACCCCCTTCTGTGATGTGGTTACATAAAATGATGTGTAGATATTAACTCAAATTGCTCTCTTCATGCTTTTTTTTATTACCTAAACACATTTCCTAACTAATCATTCTTTCATAAACATACAATTATTTTTCCATACTATGTATGTAGGCAGAAGCTAATTAACAGAGAACACTTTGATTTACCAACGAAATTCCTCACAGTGATTTCATTCTCCTTTACCATCCGCCCTCAAACCCAAAGTGATATAATTTCATCATAATTTCACAGTAACTCAGTACTAAAGAATGAATGTTAAGGAAAGGGAAACCCACCTCTAATAAACTCTGAATGCTTATAGCCATTGCAGTTTTTATGGCATTCTGTTCGATTGCCCAGAGTAAAGCATTCCATATGCTTGAGTCATTTATGGAATAATTATAGTTACTTTTAGTAGAGTAAAAATAAAACAGCAATAGCAAAAACCTCTCACCATAAAAAGTTTACTTGTTGAAATGAAAAAGATTTTTTTTCAATGAGCAAAGAAAATTCCTTTTCCAAAGTGTCTTCATTCTTGAACCTCTGGATCCCACTTCCCAAAGTTCAAGTCCCAAGTTCAAATCCAAGAGTGGCTAGCACCATTGTTCTATGTACCAAGAATGAAAGGACCAATGGGAAAACCAAAGCACCAAATCAACCAAAACCAGATCTTGCTTTTTTCCCAAAATAGTGTTGCTTTTTATAAAATCATCTCATATTTAGAGCTTATTTATGCGATTCTTTAAAAGAAAAATCCTAATATATACCAGGTGTGCTACATTATCACACCTAATTTTCATGATAAGCATATAAAAATAGTTATTACCATTATAATTTTACAAATGAGGAAACAGGTTCAGACTAATTAGGCAACTTACCAAAGATCACTTAGCTAGTAAATGGCAGAGCAAAGATTTTAGCTTTAGTGTGTCTGATTGATTCTAAGGACCACATTTCTTTCTTTCTACTAGGCTGGTTCCCAAATGGAAAAACATTTAAGAGCTATTCTTATGATGAGAATGATTGAATATTTTATAGCCTACTTAAACAATTTTATCCATTGTCTTTCTTTTAGTCCTTTTACCTATCAAGCCTTCCTGCAATGTATAGGATTTTATATTGCTTGCCCTCAAGCAGTATATTTTAGATTAATACATCTGGTATTGCTTGGTTAAGATAGAACAATGCTTCCCATGATCTAAACACATAAGCCTGTGTAATGGTAACATAATGTAAATATATTTTTTTATATTATTAATGTAGCAGTGACTAATCTAAGACATTTACAAATAAATGTAAGCTCAATTAAAAAAATATTTTCTAATGCGGAAGTTATTTATAAATTCTGGAGAGATTTGTTAAAACTATAATGGTTCCATATGAAAACCACTTCCATGAGACCTGACACTTATTCCATAATGCAGTTACCCCCAGACTTACCTATCAATGATGGAAATAAGAATCAAAATTTCATGAACACTCAGCAATAAAATAACAGATAATATAGTGCTGGGCTTTATCAGCCTTTTTGTTTAGATTTTCCTCCCTAATTCGTACTGTAGAATGTGTGGGATGGGGCAAAGTTGATTGAGAATAGAAATGAGTTCAGATGGTAGAGCATGAATCCTAGACTATATATATATATATATATATAGTCACTTTGTTCTGTTTGATAAGGTGAAAAGAAAAGTGATTTCTGCTAAAAAAATTCCCCACTGTTGATACAATCAAACTTACCATATTTTATTTGTTTTTGAAAGAATAAAAAAAAACCCACATTCTTATATATATAAAACCAGCCAGTAAATATCTGTTAGGTTTACTCCATGTTAGGAACTGAGGAAAGAATGGAGAGAAAATTAACATAATCCCTAATACTGTAAAATTTACAATAGAGTGGAAGAGAAAATACAGTTTATAATTATATATTTGCATGATTATTTACTATGAAGAATACTGTAAATAGATTCATTGGTGTGGTTGTGGTAAGGAGAATAAAAATATAAACAGTGATACCTGGCTTTTTGACCTAAGTAACTGGATGAAAGGTGATATCATAAACTAAAATGAAGACTCAGAAGAAAGTAGAACCAATTTTCTTTTGGGGGGGGGAGAAATGAAAAGTCATGTTGGGACTGTGATAAGCTTGAGATGTTTATTTGATATCTGAGTGAAAATTTTGCATGAGCAGATAATTATAACGCTCTGCAGCTCAAGATTGGGGACTGAATTGTCGGTCATATTTATATCCATAACACTGGATGAAATTCCACAAGCAGAAAGTGCAGATGGATAAGAAAACTGAGCAATGAACTTTAGGCTACTCCATTATTTAAAGGGAAGAAGAGAGGAGAATATAATATAATTGCAAAGGAGATTGAAACAGAGGGATTAGGGGTAGGAGGAAAGCCAGGGAGAAAAAATGCCTGAAGCCAAGTGAACAAAATGTGCCTAGACAGAGAGGAGTGAAATGCTACAAAGGAAGGAGATGATGAAATAAAGAGAAAAGAGTTTTTGGGTTGTTTTGCCTTAGTTGGGAAACATTGTAACATATTTATAAACTGATGAGAATGGGGGCACCTTGGTGGCTCAGTGGGTTAGGCGACCGACTTTGGCTCAGGTCATGATCTCACAGTTCGTGAGTTCGAGCCCCACGTCAGGTTCTGTGCTGACAGCTCAGACCCTGGAGCCTGTTTCGGATTCTGTGTCTCCTTCTCTCTCTGCCCCTTCCCTGCTCACGCTCTGTGTCTCTCTATCTCTCAATAATAAATAAATGTTAAAAAATAAATAAATAAACTGATGAGAATGATTCAAAAGAAAGAAGAGAATTATGTTCCAGAAAATAATGAACAACTTCAGGCAAAATTTTCTTTAGTTATCAGAAGAGATGGAATTCAGTACTAAAGTGGTCATAGAAAGAAGTAGAGATTGTGCAACCATTGTAACTGGAAGGGATTCAGAGTGTCTAGGTAAATATGCAGGTAGATAGTGGATTTGATGGTGAAGAAGATGAGGCAATGCACAATGTGTCCTCTTTTTAAATGAAATGTAAGATTATGTCATCATCTTAGACGAGAGTATGGGAGGCAATATTGGGAATTTTAGGAAAGACAAGATTTGATAGTCTACCAAAAGTAGAAGTACATCATCCTAGAAGTATAGTAATGCTGGGAGTGCTGATGGTCCACTTGAGATTTCTGGTTATAGATTACAGTGATTCCAGTTAGCATTGTTATGTTTAATTCAGCTATGGTATGATTGTTCCAATTTAAGCATGGGTACTTGGAAATTGGGTTTACCCAGGATTGAAGTTTTGCCAGGTGAGTACTTAAGACAGAAAGTAGAGACCAGTGTGTTAAGGATATATGAAAATAAATGACAACAGCAAAAGCTAACAAAAACTGAGTTGCATAATGAGAGAAATTGGTTTATAAGGGAGATTGATGTACAATGAAAACACGGTAGGGTCAATGGCTGTAGTTCCCAGCATTATCACGCATTGTTGATGTAGGGATACCAGTGTAGGCATACGAAAAAGAGAGAAGCTGAAAATGTGCAAGTCGAATACTTGAAATAAAGATTCTGGAGGTGGTACAGTTATTTATATATATATATATATATATATATATATATATATATATATATATAGTGTGTGTATGTGTGTGTATACATACACATATACATATATATGTATATATGTATACATACATGTATACATACTATATATGTATACATGTATACATATATGTATATATATGTATACATATATGTATACATATATATACTTATACACATATATATGTATATTTATATATGTATACATATATATACATATACATGTATATATACATGTATATATATACATATATATACATTTATATGTATATATATGTATACATATATATATAGCTAGTACAATGAATGGGAATGGGTGGTTGAGACTATTGGCAGTGAATAAGCAGGGAATTGGGAAACCAGGAAGCTGGATAAAGATGGAGAGAAGTGGGAAGTTTCAACAAATATTTAGAGTTTAAAATTAATTACTGGGCCTGGTGATTAAATGGATATGAAGTAATTAAGGGAAGAAATTATTATTAATTATTCTGGCTTGCAAACTAAAATGAATGTTGAGGTGGCACAAGTGGAAGGGTACTAAACTCAACATGAATTTGTTTTTTGTTGTGCTAAATTTGGGGTGATTTTTACAGATCCAAGCGATGCTAAATGGGAAATTTTAACATAGAGATATGGAAGCCTCTCCATATGTAGACGTAGAGTGAAAGTGAATTAAAATTGTGGAAATTTAGTCAAGTGTTGATATCTCATGGGAAATTTACATGTGAAGGAAAGGAGAGAGGGAAATAGTTAGAGAGGGAATATTATTAAGAGAAAAATAGTTTGAAGATGGATGAAATTTGAGTCTGTTTGGGAAGGCCCTGTAGAGAGTGAAAGGCTAGAGATACAGGAGAGAGAAGAGATCATCAATCATAGCATTTTCCTGAAGCTAGCATTAGGGACAAAGGAAATGTGAAAGGACTACACTTGGAGATCAAAACCCTGCAACCATCAGAAGAGAATAAATACAGGATGGAGAAGGATGCAGATAGATGGGCAAAGGCTGAGGGAGTTTCCCTTCAATATTTTCTATGAAGCTATAAATTCATCTTGCCAAAAAGGAAGATAGTGTTTAGTGTGTGTGCATGTCTAAAGGGTTGGGATATTAGTTTCAAATAGAAGCTGTGCTAATTTTTGCATTCAAAATATCCTGATACTAATTCTCAAGTCATCAATAATTTGCAATGTGTTGCTTTACATGTATTCAACTGAAGGTCACCCTCTTTTATTTTTGCATGGAAAATAACAGGTTGTGGTTTGCTATCAGAGACTCTAGACTCATTAAATTAGAAGACTGTTAAATATTTAATCAGAATCTAACAGCATCCTGTATGTATTCTGAGAAATTAAAAGATTTCAATATCTGTAGTGATAATTTCAATATGCTGATATATAACAATTACTCCAAATTACATCATTACAACAAACATCATCAATTTTGTATGTGTGTGTGCAATCGTGCAGGTACAGAACATTAATATATCAGGAAATTATACGGAAATGTTTTTCCTATTCCATGCTTTTGAAATGCTCTTAAGTAAGGAATTATGATAAATAGTCTCTTACAAATAAAATATCTGTGAGTCTGATTGTTCTGATGTAATTAAATCTATCCTCAAGCAGTGATTCTTGTTTTAGCCATGTGAGCTATATGCCCGTTTCAAATCTAAAGCAAGTAAAGGTAGAATTCACCATCCTATTGGTTAAAACTCACCAGCTATAATTCAGTTTTTTTCCCTTTTTTTCTTCTTCCTGTTTTTCTTTAATATTAATTATTGTCTTCAATGTATTTTAAAATACAATTTAAAATTACAAAAAAAAACATTCCCCGTGTTTAAATATAGATGTATGTGTGTATATATGTATGTTTATTCTTCCACGTCTTTATCCATGTACTAATACCTATTTACAGTAATAAAGGTTTTGTATGGCAACAGAATCCACACATTGCTCATAAGGTTGCTCGACTCCCTTACTGATATATTCTAGACAGCTTTCTACATCAAGAGCTATAACTCCTTTTAATGGTTGCATTATTTTCCTTAGCATTCATTTACTACTGATCCTGTATTTAAAGATAAGCAATTCCTAATTTTATGATTTTTACAAATTAGAAAATAGCATGTATGTGTGTGTATCTGACATTATATAAAGTATATTTAGAGAGATGTCAACTAAAGTACATGGGACTATTCAATTTTATCATTCAAATTTGCTAAACATGGTTCAAAAAGCCAGATAAGCAACACATTAAAAATTATGGAACTAAACATTTGAGTTAGAAAACATTTGAATTACAGTCTCATTTTAATTATATATATATATATATGTGTGTGTGTGTGTATATATATTTATATATATATATATATATACACACATATATAATTTATAGCAAAGCATTTTTTAAAGTTTATTTGTTTTGAAAGAGACAGAGACAGCGCAAGGGGGGGAGGGGCAGAGAGAGGGAGAGAGAGAGAATCTTAACCAGGCTCTGCACTGTCAGCCCAGAGCCTGATGTGGGGCTAAAACTCAGGAAACCAAGAGTCGGAAGCTTAACCAACTGAGTCACACAGAGGCCCCTATAGCAAATCATTTTTATACTTATCTAAAATCAGTTGAGTTCCATTAAAGCGTGGCTGAAAGTCTTTGACCAAAAGTTGCCAAGAAATTAATGATTTAGAAATTTCTTCTAATAACTTTATTGTTTTCTTTCTTTTTTTAATTTTTTTTTAATGTTCATTTATTTTTGAGAGGGAGAGAGACAGAGCACGAGCGGAGGAAGGCAAAGAGAGGGAGACACAGAATCCGAAACAGACTCCAGGCTCCAAGCAGTCAGCTCAGAGCTAGGCACGGGGCTCGAACTCACCAACCATGAGATCATGACCTGAGCCAAAGTCAGATGCTCAGTCAGACACTGAGTGATGCAGGCACCCCATCTTTCTTTCTTTTTAATGTTTATTTACTTTTGAGAGAGAGTGCGCATACAAGCATGGGCGGGGCAGAGAGTGAGGGAGACAGGATCTGAAGAGGGCTCTATGCTGACAGCAGAGAGCCTGATGTGGGGCTAGAACTCATTAACCCATGAGATAATGACTTGAGAACCACCCAGGTGTTCCACATTTGTTTTCTTTATGGTGCCATCAATCATGTTCTAGAGAGGACTTACTTAATAGATAAGGAAGTTTAACCTTTTTTAAAAGTTTGTTGATTTCCTAATTGATTGTAGGTAATCCCGGATGTTCAGATATACATGAATAGATCTTTAATATTTTAGCAATTTAGTAGGTTTGAAATAATAAATAAATAAAACATTAACAAAAACTATGACTTAGTAAGTCATAGTAATGTTTAAACTTTTTAAAAAAATACTAAGACTATATTGCTTCAAAGGGCTTCTCTTTTTTTTTTTTTTTTCTCTCCCTTTCTCCCTCTCTTGTGCTCTTGCTCTCCTTATTGACTATCATTACTTGATATAATGAATAACTGGCATGAATTTTACAAGTTCGTGCCTGTTGTATACCATCTTAAACTTACAGTTGTGTTCTTTAGATTGTTTTGTTTGTTTTGACTAGTTTGTCAATCGCTAAAGTACTACTATATTCAGTCATCCCAAAATGTACTCAAGAGGAGATGATAGTGTTTTCCAATAATCAACTCACTGTCAGAGAATGAAGTTAGGGACTATTTACTGCTATCTCTTGTTCTTTCTACTTGCCCTAAGAAAAACTGAAAATTTGCATGAACGTGGATGGTATGATTATAAGTAAAGTTAAGCCATTTGCTTGGGTAGTATCTCAGATGGAAACATAAAGATATTTAGTCTGAAAAAGGAAAAGACCAAGAAGAAAGTTAATAGAAATGCATCGGTCAGGAAATTTAAAATTGATATGTCTAATCCATACTACTTTTAGATTATTTCCATAATGACCATATGCAAAATAAAGAGATTTTGATATATCCTCTCCTGGCTGTCCAAAGAAATACATAGCATCAAATATGACCTACTGTTAATAGTATACATAATTTCAATAACAGCAATATGTTTAAAATGTGTTTAAACACATTTAAAAAATTAATATTCTGGCTAGGAAGAGAATCTGGTTCGTGTAGATGTGTTTGTTTGCCACAGTCGTAGTGATTTCTTTTACATGTTAAAGAAATTGCAGGCAAAGTGTAAGTGTAAGATTTTTTTGCTATTATATTAGTTCATTGTTGTTTGAAATAATATATATATATATGTATATATATATATATATACATATATATATATTATGGGCTCTAAATCTGTATTCAGAACATCTGCAAGTTTATAACATCTCCACAATGGCTTTAGGAAAAAAAAATGGGTTTCCCCATAATTAGAAATGTGTTCTAATTAGGGATTGGGCATTTATATAAGTTTACAAAGGAGTTATATTGCTAAACATTGTTGTTAGATGCTTTAAAATGCATCTCTGTGAACTCAGTCACAACAAAACTCCCCTTAGAATAGAAGAGTGGTTCGTTCTATGCTAAAAACATTAAAGTGGGGTGCAATGACCAAACATTTTTGCAAAAGATTTGTCTTTTCTCCAAGTCCCCTGTGTAGTATTTTTAAAGAGATAGGAACAGTCCCACCCTCTCATTTCTCCCCCTTGGATTACTTCCAATGCACTATGGACCCAGAAATTAGAAAAATTAGATATTAGAGTTTTCCCAAGTTAAATGCTAATGAAAAAATGTATTTTCTTTATGTTCTCTTTATTAATCTTCCCATATATTTACCTGAGATTTATATGTAAGTTAGAAAAAACATTTTACTACTTTTGAACTTTATCATTACTTAAAAATAGGACAGTGAACGTGCTGTGCTCTTTATTACAACACAGTTCAGAAACTACATTCTTGAGGAAGCTTTACAAGCTTCTACTTAGTGTTTACTTGTAAAAGTATAGGACATTTCGCATCCCCCTAAAAGTGTCAGTCAAGACTGATGTAGGTACAGCATAATGAATAAGTAGGAAGCTAGGTTAATTAAGCAGACATACTAGAAACAAGGGTTATTAATTGTTATTTGGAAAGGAAAGGACATTTGTTTCATCTTTTGTTTTTAAAAATTTGATTATCTTGAGGGGCACCTGGGTGGCTCAGTCGGTTAAGCGTCCGACTTCGGTTCAAGTCATGATCTCATGGTTTTGAGTTCGAGCTCTGCTTCGGGCTCTGTGCTGATAGCTCAGAGCCTGGAACCTGCTTCAGATTCTGTGTCTCCCTCTCTCTCTGCCCCTCCCCTGCTCACACTCTTTCTCTCTCTGTCTCTCAATAATAAATAAATGTTAATTTTTGTTTAATTTGATTATCTTGGGATAATGTTTTTGACAGTTCAATGCAAGAAAAGAAGGAAAACTTGGAATATCTGGGCACAGTTCCTTTTTTGTTTAGGACCTTACTTGACTACAAGTAAAATAAAACCTGACAATAGTGGTTTCAACACTATTCTTTAAATTATTCTGATATTCTTTAAAATACAGAAGTCTTAATAATAATAGCAAAACTAAAATAAGTAAGAATAAATAAAACAGAAGCCTAGAAGTGAGGGGGGTGTCGTCATTGACTACATGGATCAGTAACATGAGGGCTATAGTCAATGTCATGTTCTTATCTTTCTGTTTTGGTAGCAAGATAGCAAGATAAACACTACATTCACAGACAGAAGTGGAGGGACAGGTTCCATCAACCGTACCTGTTCTATCTCAGAGTTCTGTTAGCCGACTTCTGCTTTCCTCCCATTGAAGAGAAATTAGTTAGTTATATATTCACACCAAGATGCAGTGAGAATACGGAAGTTATGTAGCTTTTTAAAAATCACTAGATTAGGGGCGCCTGGGTGGCTTGGTCGGTTAAGCGTCCGACTTCGGCTCAGGTCACGATCTCACGGTCCGTGAGTTCGAGCTCCACGTTGGGTTCTGTGCTGACAGCTCAGAGCCTGGAGCCTGTTTCAGATTCTGTGTCTCCCTCTCTCTCTGCTCCTCCCCTGTTCATGCTCTGTCTCTCTCTGTCTCGAAAATAAATAAACGTTAAAAAAAATTTTAAAAAAATCACTAGATTAGAAGGTGCTGGGGAGCAAGGGGTTAGGAATGACAGTTGGATTAGTCAACCAGGGGCTTTGATGCAGAGTGATGAGGGGTGCAACAAGCAAGTAAGAATAACAACTGGTCTGAGGATTCATTTTTACCATTTTTTGGAGAAAATGCCATTTTGCAAACAACTTTGAAATCAGGAATAAGCAAATATTAAACATGTATCTGCTTCAATCAGAGGAGCATTAAATAAATAACTCTTCCCATTTTCTTTTCATTAGAAATCTTTTAGAATTGTGTTTTTTTAAGCTTAAAAATATATAGGAAGCTCTGAAACTGTTGAAAATGTATGTTCTTTTAAAGAGTTGATTTAACATAAAAGTATGTAAATATATAAGTAAGCTATTCATTTAATTATGTATTTTTGTAATAATCATTTATTCAGTGCTTCTTTTTGAGACACAATAAACTAGTTCCCAAAGAAATATAAAGATGTTTGTGACATAATTTCAGCACTTAAAAAACTTATATTTGTACTGTTAAAAATAGAAATGCCATTATTTTACCTTTAAGCTCTGAATATGTGCACATAGCTATTTCCCTTCCTAAAGTTATTTGAAAGTTATACATTGCTCATGCTAATAAAACCCTCAAAAGGACAACTTAATTCTAGAACTCCGAAATAAAGTAAATTATACTAGGAATCAGTATATGCTATGGGATATGTTAGCAGTAAATGTTATAGATTAAAAATAAATGAATATCTGTCCTCAAAATGATAGATTATATTTAAGGGAAGAAGAAAAGAGTAGTAAATGAGCAAGAATCTAATTATGTGTTTGTAAATTTTTTGCCAGCTTTAATATGTGGAATGTGGAGGAAAATAGAAAGACAAAATTACCATTTGCCAAAATAGAGAATCAGGGAGAAGTAGGAAATGCTTTTTGGGGGGAAAGGGGTGTTAGAATGAAGTTTATTTTGGAGTGGCTAAAGCTGAGAAATTAAATACCTAAGTGGTATTGGCAAGTAGGCAATTGAATGCACAATTGATCCTTGAACAACATGAGTTTGAACTGTGCAAGTCTACTTATATGTGGATATTTTTGTATAGTAGAGTACTATAAATGTATTCTCTCTTCCTTATGTTTTTTTTAACAATTTTCTTCAGCTTACTGTATAAGAATATGGTATATAATACATAAAACAAAAATATGTGTTAGTTGACTGTTTGTGTTGGTATGGCTTCTGGTCAACAGGAAGATATTAGTAGTCAAGTTTTTGGGGAGTCAAGTTATACATGGATTTTTGATAGTGCAGAAGAAGTGAGCATTCCTAACCCCTGCATTGTCCAAAAGTCAACTGTACATGAATTCAAAGGAGGGGTCTAGACTGAAGATATAAAATTGCTTATCATTACATAAGTAGATAGGTGATATCACTATGAAGTAAATGTGTAAGTGGAGAAGAGAAGAAACCCAGTATTTAAGTCCTGGGACCCTTCAGCATTTAGAGGTCAGAGAGGTAAGGATGAAGAAGCAAAAGGGACTGGAAAGGACTGGCCAGACAGATCAAGAGAAACTAGAGAAAAGTGGTGTGATGGAATTCAAGTGTTTTAAGAAAGGGGACATGATCACTCATATGAAATGTTATTAAGTGATTGCTTAAGATTAGGTCTAAGAAATGACTCTGATTTAACAATAAGGAAACCATTGGTAACTTTTGACAAGAGCTGATTTCATGGAGAGGTAGAGAATAAAAATGTAATGGCAATTAGTTCAAGAATCAAGAGACTGTAAGTGAAATGTACGATTACAGATAATTATTTAGGAGATAAATGCAAAAAACATTTTGCTATTTTCACAATTGTCCCAAATACTAAAAAGTCTCATCAAATACTAAAAAATCTCATCAAGTGGAGCAATTGCATTTGTCTTAAATATACTATCACCTAAATATCTCATTTGCTGTTTGATTAATTTAATGATGACTGTTGAGAATTTTTTAGGGAATGTTATTAAAAGGTGTAGAGCAATAAAAAAAAGTAGAAATAATGGTTACTAACCTTATGGGGCTTATAATTTACCTAGAAATAAAAATAATCCAAGAGGAATAATTATAAATAATGAAATCACATTTAGTCTGGAATGTACAAATGAGACACAGAGTGCTAAGGAGAAATACTCTTGTAAATATAACAGCAAAATTGAATGAATTGTGTCACAGACATGGCAATAAGATTGAAGCCGTTTATTAGCACTTAGTACTTTATATCTGAAACATAAGGTTGTTATGGACATTACCAAATCTTAAAAATTATGAACTGGCCTCTTTCAGAATAGTTATATTTAACTATACTTTTCAATTAAATAACTTTCTTTAAGTTTTAATTTTTAATGCCAAACTTTAAATTCTCTAAAAAGGAATGCCAGCAAGGCTCAAAATTAACAAAGGTGTCCATATAGGCTTACAAAGGCATCTGACTCCATCCAGCCTGTGTTACCCAAGGCAAAGGTGTTCATGTTCAACAGTATGAACAGGATATTTCAATGCATTAAATAGTTTTTAAACAATGTTTTTATTTTATTTTTTTTTAATGTTTGCTTATTTTTAACAGGGAGAGAGAGGGCACGAGCAGGGGAAGGGCAGAGAGAGAGGGAAACACAGAATCTGAAGCAGGCTCCACTCTCTTAGCCATCAGCACAGAGCCCCATGTGGGGCTTGAACCCACAAACCATGAGATCATGCTCTGAGCCCAAGTCGGACACCTAACGACTGAGCCACCCGGGCACCCCTAAACAATTTTTTAATATTTATTTATTTTTCAGAGAGAGAGGCAAAGCGTGAGTCGGGAAGGGTTAGAGAGAGGGAGACACAGAATTCAAAGCCTCCAGGCTTTGAGCTGTCAGCACAGAGCCCGACGCGAGGCTCTGACCCAAAGACCGCGAGATCATGATCTGAGCTGAAGTCGGACACTCAACCGACTGAGCCACCCAGGCGCCCCTTAAATGCATTAAATATTTTAAAACTATATTTTTCCTACAAATGATTGGTCTCAAAAGGTTAGTAAAAATATATGAACAAAACTAGGTTGAAACAGCAGAATCCACCTTAATGAGAGAAATCAATGTTAAATAACAGTCTCTCAGAAAAAAAAGGAAAAAAGAAAAGAAAAAATTCTCTTGAATCATGCATGTTATCCTTTGCATGTTTAGTATTCCCAGAGAAAAAATAAATTATTGGAAAAATCCAAAGAAAAAGACATTATGGTATCTGTGACTGTCTTTAATTAAAAAGGTAAAGATATTAATAAAATCAACACAGATATCTATCTTGAAATTAGAGGAGAAATAAGTGGATACAGAATTTTTTTTTAAGTTTATTTATTTATTTGAGGAGAGAGAGCACAAGTAAGGGAGGGGCAGAAAGAGAGGGGGAAAGAGAATCCCAAGCAGGCTCCAAACTGACAGCACAGAACCCGATGCATGGCTCAATCTCACCAACTGTGAGATCATGTCCTGAGCCGAAATCAAGAGTTGGATGTTCAACCGAATGAGCCACCTAGTGTCCCAGATACAGAAATGTATACCCTTCAGCACCTCAAATCCATAGATCCAGAAGAACTCAATAATACTCCCTTCCAAATGTTGTCTTTCTCCTGATTTTCTCATGTCTGTGAATGGCATCATCAGCCTACTCACCTAAGGGTGGGACTCCTCCTTTGTGTCTTATCATTGTTGAGTTTGTACTTTTTATAATATCTACTGCTGTGATACTTTTCTGTCTTGTCCTCTATACTTCCCTACTCTGACCCTCATTGCCACTGATGAGAACTATTAAAATAGTCACCTAACTAGTCTTGAAAACATCCTCTTTTTCACTCTTATCTACCTTTCAACCTGTTGCCAGAACAATCTCTGTAACCTATTTTGTGTGGGTGATCTTACGTTTATTTTTCAAGTATGTGAAATTTTAAAATACTACCTTTTATAAATCTATTACTCCTTATTTAAAAGGAGAAAACTGTAAACTATTCTTTCTAAACATTTAACATTTTTGAGATAGAATTGATATAAAGCATTATTTAGTTTCCAGTGTACAACATAATGATTTGATATTTATATTACTGCAAAATGATCACTGCTATAGGTCTAGTTAATATCAGTCACCATAGTCACCAAATTGTTTCTTATGATGAAATCTTTTAAGATTTACTCTTTTAACAACTTTCAAATATGCAGCACAGTATTATTAACTGTAGTCATCATGCTGTGCATTACATCCCCATATCTATTTATTTTATAACTGTAAGTTTATACCTTTGACTCCTAACCCTTTACCCATTTTGCTTCCCCCAACCTTCTGCCCCTGGTAATTATTAATCTGTTTTCTATATCTGTAAGCTTGTTTTGTGTTGTTTGTTTGTTTGTTTTAGTTTTAGAATCAACATGTAAATGGATTATGTGGTATTTGTCTTTCTCTGTCTTAGTTCACTATGTGTAATTCTTTCAAGGTCCATCCAGTTGTTGTAAATGGTAAGATTTAATCCTTTTTATAGCTGAATAATATTCCATTATATATATATATATATATATATATATATATATATATATATATACCACATCTTCTATATCCATTCATCTGTTGATGGACACTTACACTGTTTCTGTATCTTGGATACTGTAAGTAATGCTGCAATAAACCTGGGGGTGCATATATATTTTTGAATTTTTTTTTCATTTTTGGGGGATAAATATCCAGAAGTGAAATTGCTTTATTATTTCTGGTCTTTTTGATAATTGTCATTCTAACTGGTGTCACATGATATCTCATTGTGGTTTTAATTGGCATTTCCCTGAAGATTAATGATGTTGAACATCTTTTCATGTTCCTATTGGCCTCCTCTGTATCTTTTCTTAGAAAAAAAGTCTATTTAAATTCTTTGCCCCCCCCTTTTTTTTTTTTTTTAATTTTTTTTTTCAACGTTTTTTATTTATTTTTGGGACAGAGAGAGACAGAGCATGAACGGGGGAGGGGCAGAGAGAGAGGGAGACACAGAATCGGAAACAGGCTCCAGGCTCCGAGCCATCAGTCCAGAGCCTGACGCGGGGCTCGAACTCACGGACCGCGAGATCGTGACCTGGCTGAAGTCGGACACTTAACCGACTGCGCCACCCAGGCGCCCCGCCCCCCTTTTTTTTTTAACAGGAGCACTTGATTTACTTTTTAGAAGTAAGGAAGTGTTTTTGTTGTTGTTGTTTTTCTTTTTTTTCTTTTTGTTTTCTTTTTGAGAGAGAGAGAGAGACTGAACACACAAGTGGGGGAGGCACAGAAGGAAAAGGAGAGAGAGAATCTTAAGCAGACTCCATGCCCAGCACAGAGCCTGATATGGGGCTCAAACTCAACATGAGATCATGACCTGAGCCAAAATCAAGAGTTGGATGCTTAACCAACTGAGCCACTCAGACGCCCCTCTCTGCCTGTTTTTTAATTGTTTTTTTTTTTTTTGCACTGAGTTGTATTAATTCTTCATTTATTTTACTTTATTTTACTTTATTTTATTTTATTTTATTTTATTTATTTTTTTAACCAAAATAATGTTTTACTGTCCATTTGCTTCCAAATCTTTTATGCAAGTTTCAACAGATTACCAAATGATAGTGATTCATTTTATTAACAAGAAAAGTAGTTCTCATTCTTTTGATTAAAATGATAAAGGTTAATATTAGGCAACAAAATAATCATAGGAAATTGAGAATGCCATCTTGCACTTAATAGAAAAATTCTGAGTAGCAAAGAGCAAGATAATCAGGCACTAAAGTAATTTTTTTTTAGTTTTTATATTTTAAATTTTTATTTTAAATTTAATTTTTAAATTTAAATTTTAATCTTTAAATTTTAATTTTTTTATTTTAATTTAATTTATTATTTTTTTTAGCTTACATCCAATTTTGTTAGTGTATAGTGCAACAATGATTTCAGTAGTAGATTTCTTAATGCCCATTACTCATTTAGCCCATCCCCCCTCCCACAACCCCTCCAGTAACCCTGTTTGTTCTCCATATTTAAGAATCTCTTATGTTTTTGTTGCCCTCCCTGTTTTTATATTATTTTTTCTTCCCTTCTCTTATGTTAATCTGTTTTGTATCTTAAAGTCCTCATATGAGTGAAGTCATATCATATTTGTCTTTCTCTAATTTCGCTTAGCTTAATACTCTCTAGTTCCATCCACGTAGCTGCATTTTCTTCATATATTTTAGATTGTAACTCATTATCGACTATGATTTGTAAACATTTTCTCTTATTCAGTAAGTTGCCTTTTCATTTTTTCCCCTGTGGTTTCCTTTGCTGTGTAGAAGCTTTTAAGTTTGATTTAGACCCATTGGTGATTTTTGCTTTTGTTGCATTTGTTGTTGGGGTCAAATCCAAAATATCACTGTCAAGACCCAAGTCAAGGAGTTGACACCTGTTCTTGTTTTGTTTAGTTTTCTAGGAGTTTTGTGGTTTCAGGTCTCTCACATTCAAGTTTCTATTCTATTTAGAATTATTTTTTGTATATGATGTAAGAAAGTGGTCCAGTTTCATTCTTTTGCATGTGGTTGTCCCGTTTTCCCCACATTATTTATTGATGAGACTGCCCTTTCCCCTTTTTATATTCTTGGCTCCTTTGTTATAAATTAATGGACCATATATGCATGGGTTTATTTCTGAAAACCTATTCTGTTCCATTGATGTAATAAACTCATATAATCGTTAATGGAAACAGACAAGCTTTGGAGCAAAACATGCCAAGATTCAAATCCTGATTATCCACTTAGAATGTTTTTGACCTTAGGCAAGTTATGTAACCTACCTCAGATTCATCACACACAATCCATTATGTTGGAAGAACTATTTGACATAACACACATAAAACACCTAGTAAAAGTATCTTTGTTCTTTAATTATGCAAGAAATGTTCAATGACCCTACATGGATGTCCCAAATTCTGACATCTTCCTCAGGACTGTACCTGTTTCTTAAATTCTCGGTGCCCCGCCCCTCCCCCCCATCTCACTCCATCCAAATGTCAAGAATTTTTCAAGGCTGCCAACTCCTCTGGAATATTTGGAGATCCCCAGAGAGGGAAATACGGCTGCCAGCAGGGCAAAAAAGGTAGAAAATGTTTCATCTAAATTAAAAGGAGTAATAGGTCTTAAGAAAGACATTTCCTTACCCCATCCAGTGTTTTATGTAAAAAAAAATAAAAAAATAAAAAAATAAAAAGGTTTTTAGTCTAAGGTAAGACTTGGGATGTCTAAAAAATACATGCAAAATATTTTTAAGATGCTTCATGTACAAAATTATATATAAAGAGAACAAAACAAATCATTACTTAAAAAAATGGTTTGTGGGGCACCTGGGTGCCTCAGTTGTTTAAGCGTCTGACTTTGGCTCAGGTCATGATTCATGGCTTTGGGAGTTGAGCCCTGCATTAGGCTCTCTGCTGTCAGCACAAGTCCATTTTGGATCCTCTGCCCCTCTCACTGCCCCCCTCTGCCTCTCTCTCTCTCTCTCTCTCTCTCTCTCTCTCTCTCCCTCTCTCTCTCTCTCTCTCTCTTTCTCTGCCCCATTTGTGCTCTGTCTCTCTCAAAATAAACTTTAAAGAAAAAATTGGTCTGTGACTCCTCTGAAAATGGGACTACTTTATTTATTTATTTTTAACATTTATTTATTTTTGAGAGACAGAGAGCACAAACGGAGGAGGGGCAGAGAGCCAGGGAGACAGAATCAGAAGCAGGCTCCAGGCTCTGAGCTGTCAGCACAGAGCCCCATGCGGGGCTGGAACTCAGGAACTATGAGATCATGACCTGAGCCCTAGTCAGACGCTTTACCAACTGACCCACCCAGGCACCCCAGAATGGAACTGTTTCAGTCTGTATTATGTAATTGTGCCCAATAAACCTGACACAAATGTACAGTGTGGTGCTTTGATAGATAAAGATAGATGCAGTTTACTAATAGAATGTAATCTCTGTTAGCAACACAGGCTATCTGCAGTTACAGAGTCTAGAATGAATGGGGGTTTCGAGGTGAAGAAAAATCTTAACATATGGGAACATAGAATGGTGCCTACCCTCCCCCTCCTTTCCTTTATAGTTGTTTTTATATGCCATTATCTGCTCTATTATAAAACTAATAAATTCCTTAGCATGTTAAACAATTTTGATAGGAAACATAACTGAAGTTGTAAAAAATCCTCAATTTTTTTAATCCTTTGGCATATTTCTGCTGATTACCATGTCTATGTAATGAATAAGTAATAGGTTAGAGTACTTAGTGGATAACATATTTGGTAATGAAATGTTTACAATATTTTGCTTGTGGCAGTAAACATATTTCTATATTCTATCTATAGATAATCATAAAAGTGCTGTGCTAATATAGACATTGGTGATATTGTATAATAGGTAAAAACTATGAAAAAAAATGTAAGTGCCAAAAATTCACCTAAGCTCTAAAAAGGACCTATTAAAATAAAATTATTTCTAGTATAATTCCCTTTCAACACTTTATTTGTAGAAATCCATAGGTATTTTTCTATTTTACCTCAATAAAGCTGAAAGATTATTATGTATATCCTCAGAATGGTGTCCTTAAGCATGAGAATGTCTGTCCCCAAAATCAAACCAAACATGCATACTTTCTCAAAAGTTATAACAAGCAAACAATAACCCATAGATAGATATAAACATTGCCAATACAGAGAAGGAAGAAATTATCATGAAACTATTAGAAATTTTTCTCAGAGACTAATCCTAGAGATAAAAGAATCCAAGTGATATTTACATATTGCTTTAATGGTGATATCTCTACTGAAATACTTTGTAACACCATTTTAGTGAATAATCTGTAACATTCATATATTTTTTTTAATATTGGGAAAAAAGATCTTATCACATGAAGACAAGTCAATTTGCTTAGGAAGAGGGAGAGTATGTTGTGATTCATTTGCTTTAGTACTTACTTTTCTGGTAATATTTAACATATAAAAGAGGAATCTAGAATCCTAATCAAAGGATAGAGGCATACTGTAATACCCTAGGTCTCATCAAGTAAAAACTGTAACTGTCAACTGATGTCTGCCTCAGAGTCTGACCCAGATCACTTTTATTTGTTCAGAAAGAAAAGATGTGTCATATTTATAGAGCAGGTGGAATTCTGGGTCACCATAAGCACAGTTTGCAGGAGAAGAAACAAAACAAAACAAACCAAAGAACATTAATGTGGCTCTCCTTGCCCTAGGCAGTAACACTTAAAATGTCTTCTGGGGAATTTCAGTGTTTCCTAGTGTTTCAAGGTCTCTTGTTTCAAATCTGAACCTCTTTGGGGAAGACTGCACAGAGAGTATCACTGTAGTAGGCACAGACACTAGAATGGTACATACTGCTGGTCTTTGCTTTTCTTAAAGGAAATCCAGGTTGTGTTTTGTTTTTTTTAAGCCAAACAAATCCTCTTAACTATTTTCTCAATGAGAAAATAAAATGAATCTAAGAATAATATCACTTATAAATTTCAGTAAGGACATAAAGTATTTAATAAACAGAAACCACAATGAACATAGCAATGCAGATAAAATGATAGTCCAGTAAAAATTACAATAGTAAGATATAGCTAAAGATAAAATCAAAGAATCTATTGGAACCCCTAAGTGAATTTATATGCCTTTTCTATTCTCTACTTTCAAAGAGATATTGAAGAAAAAATCTGATGACTTGTATATCTGCCTTAAAAAACAATTCTAATGAATCAACGTTGGAAAATGAGACAACATAATATAGCTGAAAAGTTAATGGACTTCAGAGTCCAATATTTAGAATGTTAGCATTACTATTATGTTTGACCTTATCTAGGTGTCTTAACTTTTCTCAGAGTCTGTTTCTTCATATCTTATATGAAGCTTATAAGATCTACATTGTATAGTTATTATGAAAATATACAGTGTATGTAAAAATACATTTTTAATTAAAAATATACAACTATTATTAGAATAAAAATGTTTATAGTCAATTTATTTATTTATTTTTTGAAGTTAAGGACCAAATAAATCTCTGATTTACCTCCATAAAAAGGAATGTTTTCTTTATCAGGATAAAATGTCTTTAATATTTCCATTTCTATTAGATTATTTCCCATTGAAACTGAAGTGAATTTTTAGTGACATTCTTTGCACTATAAAACTCATGAATACCTGATGGCAGTCAAATTCCATGTCCCCCTTATTTGAGCAGAACTTTTACTATGTTTAAACTGTTTACCTAATTAATAAAATATTAAAAATGTTATTTTCAAAGTTGTATTCCTTATCTTAGCAACTGATTCTAAGAATTTTCTGTCAATAAAGAGTCAACTTTTTTTTTTAGTTAAGGAGTCAACATATTTTTGATCAACTATATTTTTCTTATAGCAAGAGCAAATTAGGAAACATGGAGCACATTGCTGAGGATACGTGGTAGACTGACACTTTTGTCTGATGACCACTAGAAGATATTCAGAAGGAAGACAGGGAACAGTTGATCATAGCCAATATTATGTAATTGTATTTTTAAAGAAAATAGCTAATGCTACCTAATTATATGTTTTAAAGAAAATATAAGGTTATAGAGAATCCTAACATCTGACCCTAATTTATGCAGCATCCATTTAAGTTACATATGTGATTACTACAGGCAAAAATTAATTTACCTTCCTAAGAAGTAAATCTGTTAATATTAATACTCTCTAGTGTGAATGTGTGTAAGTATACACACACACGATGCATACACTCAGACACATTTATATGCGTGTTATATATAAAGACTTGTTAGCTGTTATATGTAAAGACTTGTTAACTTGAGGTACCCTAATTTCTCTAAATTGGGCTACAGTTAAGATAAATATTGGGTTTATCACTCACACAAGGTTGCTTTTGAGAATCAGTGGGATACTATTGATATTTACACTGGTACAAAATATGGATTGTCCCGACCAGAGTGAGGCATATGATTCACTAATGCTTAAGGGTACGTTATTTAAATTTTATTTAATTTTTAAATTTCATTTATTTGGCAGGATCTAGAGGCAAAATCATCAGATCTCAGAAATGTAAGAAAGACTATAGAGTTCCCTGCTGTGTCTATTTTTTATTACCATAGGTGAAGAATATATTTATGGGTACTTAAGCTGAGTTATTTGATAGAAGAACTACACTCACAACTAGTTAGAGGCAGACACATAATTAAAACTCAGATTGGTCTGACTGTGAAGCCTCTTTCCAGCACAATATGCCACTCTAAGGAAGAATCATGCAGATTTGAAAGGTAAACAAAAAATTATAATGTTAGAGACACTATTTTACCATGTTATTTAACATTTATTATACAAAAATGCCTTGTTAAAATTATCTGACTAGCCTGTTGTTTTTTGTTTATTTTTATTTCCTATGTAAATTAAAAAAAAATTCTATTTCGGGGCGCCTGGGTGGCTTGGTCGGTTAAGCGACCGAGTTCGGCTCAGGTCATGATCTCACGGTCCGTGAGTTCGAGCCCCGCGTCGGGCTCTGTGCTGACAGCTCAGAGCCTGGAGCCTGTTTCAGATTCTGTGTCTCCCTCTCTCTGACCCTTCCCCGTTCATGCTCTGTCTCTCTCTGTCTCAAAAATAAATAAACGTTAAAAAAAATTTTAAAAAAATTCTATTTAGCCTTTAGTGCCCATCAATAGTGAATTCACTCTTAAGTCTGATCCAATGAATCCTGAGACCCATCTCCAAATTATTTAACTTAATTTAGAAGTTTCTAAAAGTGAACTCGCTGATTTAAAGTCATAATGTTGGTTGCAAATTGTACCATCAGTGTTTGATAGAACTTTGGGTTGTTTCCCTTATCTGTATTGAAAATTATTCTGGATTCAAGAAAAAGAAAAAAGAAACCTATATCATAAAATTGAAATCCTTTTATTTGGTGAAATACCTATGAAAGAATCTTACAGATTTAGCATTCTTTACAATGACTACATTAGGCAAAATACCAGTTTAACTAAGTTTACAATTTTATTTTTAAATTTTTTTTTAACGTTTATTTATTTTTGGGACAGAGAGAGACAGAGCATGAACAGGGGAGGGGCAGAGAGAGAGGGAGACACAGAATTGGAAGCAGGCTCCAGGCTCTGAGCCATCAGCCCAGAGCCTGATGCAGGGCTCGAACTCATGGACCGCGAGATCATGACCTGAGCTGAAGTCGGATGCTTAACCGACTGAGCCACCCAGGTGCCCCTACAATTTTAAAGAAAAATATTGCTGTATATTTTTAGGAGGATGGCCTGCCCTTGACATTAAATGAAAAATGGTATAATAGTTTGAGAGCCATTGAGTTTTAATCATAAATTATATTGACTTTAATACATTTTTTTCTGACTAGATCTGGAGAGAAACAGATCAATGAAGGAAAAATGTTTGGATGTTTATAAAATCAAATTTCATATATTCTCTCACATTTTATATACTCCAGTGAGGATTAGCGTGGTTCAAATATAGCAATAAATTATAAGAATGTATCTTATTATATGAGTAATATAGTTTTGGGAGGCACTACTCTTTTATAGATAACTATTTAAGACAGGTAATTGCATTCAAGGCAATAGAATATAATACACTATGTTGTCTCTGAAATTCAAAATGAAATTATGAAAGCCAAATTATATGCTTTTAAATAAATAAGCCAAGTTCATTTGTGACTAAAAATCTTTATTATATTAGTCTCTATTAGTAGTGGGGGAATATCTGTTTCATTGTAGTATTTCCGAATCACAGAATAAGGTAAATTATAATTTTATTACATCCTTTTATTTATTTTTTAATTAATTTAACATTTATTTTTGAGAAACAGAGAAGAAAATGAGCAGGAGAGGGGCAGAGAGAGAGGAAGACACAGCAGAATCCAAAGCAGGCTCCAGGTTCTGAGCTGGCAGCACAGAGCCCAATGTGGGACTTGCACCCACGGACTGTGAGACCATGACCTGAGTCGAAGTCAGATGCTTAACTGACTGAACCATCCAGGCACCCCTGATTACATTCTCTTAATCTAAGCTTGGAGCTGGCACTTGAAGTGTCCTATGTCTTCTACTTTAAGGGTCCCATACATTTGTAATGTACAGGCAAATGACAACAAACAATACTCATGTTATAGATAACAGAAGACAGAACATTTTAGGTCCCTTGGTGTTTGACCCTTATGATCTTGTTAATAGTGTAATATCTCAGCCTTTTAAGAGGTTGCTGTGACTCACATGTGAAAGGAAATGCTGTCTTTCAGAAATATAGCTGAGTTGGCAATAGCCAGCATTATACCTAGGAGGGATATACAGCAATTTAAGAAAAGCCACTTAAATGGCTATTTCCTCTTTATCCAAAGGGTTCTCATAAAGAGTTGAAGGATTAACTCTTAGGGAAAAATGGGCATGTATCCTATACCTACAAATATCTGGGTTCATCAAAATTTCATGGAGTAGGAAATGTGTAAATAATATTAACTTTTCAGATTAGCTTGGTCTGGCAAAACATAATGTTAATTGTACAAAACATAGTGAATGGGAAATGTCTCAGACACATTAAACGGTAATGATTAGAAATATGTGTAGAAGTACTTCCATTGTAAAGGTGGACAGGGGATAGCAAAATTAAGTCTTAATTGAAAAAAATACAAAGTAAACAGTAAAGGAAAAAATACGGTCATTGTTATAAAAAACTTTTACACAATGATTTATTTTTCTGTGTTTTAGTTACATTTAACAAACTTGTATACCCAAAGAAAAATACATTGTATCAAATTTAAAAATGCCCATTAGTAAAAATGCAAAAATAAAAGCACTATAATCATACCATCCAAAGACAAGAACTGTTTAGTGTCTTATTGTATATTCTTCTAGAAATTTTTACACACACACACACACACACACACGCTTCTCTAATTGAGATTCTACTGTTTGTAGAACCCACTCTTTTAAATCTATGGCCTATATCTTTACATGGCAGTACATTTTTATCTCATCTGCTACCTAATCAGCCCATAACAAAACTTCTCAAGTTATCTGCAACCTGTCCATACAAATGGTGGTCAAAACTAAGGTTCACTGCAAGATTGCATTTCACATCTTGTTGTTATGACCAGTAAGTCTTTTTAATCAAAACAGTACCTTTTTTTCCCATTCACTTATTAAAGAAACATGCACGTTGTCTTAAAGAATATTCCCCCTTCTCAGTTTGACCAGTTGCATACTTGTGGTTTATGATTTATTTTTCAAGAGCAACTTCTAAAATATGAAGGATTTGGCCACCTAAAATATCCAACAAAACATTTATGTAAGATTTTAAGGTATAGAAACTAGTTCTTCAAGCTTGTACATCTACCATTCCTGCAGAGTTGTAAGAAAGAAAAAAGATAAAGAAAGGCAAATCAACCAAGGAACTTCTTTGGGGGAAATATTGAATGTAAATGCTAATGAGAAAAACATAGAAATTATTGTCTATTGTGTTTTTGGGTGTTTTATGTTTATTGCCATGACCAAGGTAAGTAGTAATGACTCAACAATTGATATCCACCCAAATTAGATGAAAACAATGGAGGCAGACGTCTCATTTTATTCTATTAAGTGGTTCTTCTTGGGGCACATGAGTGGTTTAGTGGATTAAGCGTCAGACTTTTGGTTTCAGCTGGTGAGATTGAGCTCCACAGGCTCTGTGCTGACAGCATGGAGCTTACTTGGGGTTCTCTATCTCACTGTCTCTCTTCCCCTTTCCTGTTTGCACACATTCTCTCTCTCTCAAAATAAATAAATAAACGTAAAAAAGAAGTGATTCTTCTTAAAATGGAAAACAAAAACAAAATAGAACATTTTTTGTTACAGTGATATTGACATCCATTTTCATAAATCCATGCCACTTATTTTTTGCAGAATAGATAAACAGAAGAAGTTTAGAGTTTAGTTCAAATCTACAACTAACAAAATGTTGGGCACTATTCTCAGTCATACATAAATCCTTTGCAATAAAAATATTCGGCTGAAGAAACAAAAATACAACTCTTTGTGTAGTAATGGCTTTTTCAGGGATATGTGAAACACTTGAGCCAGAAATTATGCCTTGGACTGAAATCTTAAAATGTTTTCTTGAGATACATATTTAACTGCCAGGCTCAAAAATATGATCTTACACATGCCAAAACACATCACAATGATGAGTTTGTGTCCATACTACAATTTAATTTTCTCAGCATAGATTTTTATATCTTTATAAAATTCCATTTAGGAAAATCTAGTTGAATTATAGCAACATTCCAGTATGCTATAGTACTTTCGGCTGTCAGGAAACAACCTTTAGGATGAAATACTTCTTAAGGTTTTTCTGTAGTTTTATACAGCAATATAACAGTCATAATCTTTAGAAGACATGGCTTCATTTATAGAAGTTACACAGATTTTATTCAAGAGCTCCTTAAAATTTTAAAATTTTATTTAGGATCATCTGCTATCATTATTTTTGATGTGTCTTTGAACAGAAGTTTATTTTGCAAGAGCAAGTAATTTTTTTTTTCTAAAAGAATGTAGCTGTATAGAGTAAATTCCTGTAAAAATGGGAACATAAGGCATAAAAAAATTTACTATTGAAAGCATGGACATTCAGGGAGTTCTTTTTTACTTTTCTTATCTATCATGTCTTATTGGTCAAATATGTATTAGGTAACACCTATGTGTTTTACTCTGGGCTATTTACTGTGATGAATGAAATTAATATATCTCAGGGCTATGACCACAGAAAGCTCATAGATACTACTCTAGAACAAGCAGTTAAGATCATAAATATTACTTTTCAAGCAAGGAAAAAAAATTAAGTTAGAAAACAATGAGTGATCAGTTTCAAAATTATATCTTAGCTAACAATGTATTAAAGAAACACTTTAAGAAGAAAAATCTCTAGGAAATCTCTTCTAACCCCTTCTAATCTCATCTTACTAGTTATATCTTTTAATGTAATACTTAATGTGTAGACCTCTTTTGTAGGTATATGATGCTTAGGCACGCTTTTGATAATAATATTTACTTCTGTCCTACTACAACTCTGAAAACGAATCTGACTCAATTCTTCATTTTTTCCTGCTCTATATCTTATCAAAGTTCCAAGAGTTTGAAACAGCACTTTTGTTAATACATCTCTCTTATCAGTACCATCATGCTCCAGAGGTGTGGGGTTCATATATTTCCAGACCATTCATTTTTGCGTTAGAGCAGTAGTTCTCAAAAGGCAGTGATTTGGGCAGAGATTTGACAATATCTAGTGAAATTGTCGACTGAAGGATGGGGGTGCTACTGGCATCTAGTGGATGGGGGACAAGGATGTTGATAAACACCCTAACATGCATGAGACAGTCCCCCATAACAAACAAGTGTCCAGCCTAAAATGTCAATAGTGCCACTGTTGAGAAAGTCTACTTTAGAAAAAATTTTGGAAATAATATTATATACCACAACATTATTAAAATATATTTCCATTTATTTATAGATACAAGTAAAATTAAAACAATTTAAAATGCTTAAATATCAATATTTTGGCATATGTTCTTCATTCTGTTACTAAGTGTAATATATATATGTATATGTATACACACACACACACACACACACACACACACACATATATTCATTTTTTTTTTTTTTTTGGTCAAATGGCATGCTGTGGCTGCTCGTCTCCAAAGATTAGTTGTTTGTGCATGGTTTATTTAAAAAACAAAGCAAAACAAAAAGCGTAAAGTTTTTGTCATGAGAAAAATTTTGTGACAGCTTTAATGCAATTTTTTCTTTGTTTTTCTTCTAACTGACTAGATCTGTGGTATGTGGATAATGTATCCTACATCCACTCTTTTTCTTCCTCTGTGTTGTCTCTCCTCTTACTTGTTTTTTTCCTGTTTCCTTCGGTTGGCAGAACTCCTCTAATTGCAGCTGGAGTCATCGGCGGGCTCTTCATCCTGGTCATCGTGGGTCTAACATTTGCAGTTTATGTAAGAAGGAAGAGTATCAAAAAGAAAAGAGCCCTGAGAAGATTTCTGGAAACAGAGGTGAGGTGTTTATTTCTTCTCTGCATGTGTTTGGGGCTTTTCATTAGGTTTAGAAGGTTTAGATGATACTCAGCTTTTTAATCCAAGTGAAATGCTGTTCAATTTCCTGCCAAGGGCTTATAGTTCATAGTATGTTATACAAAGTTGATGAAAAATCAGAGTATATAGTAAAAGTAGTCACGGCAGTTTCATGGCTTAAAGAGGACAAATACCAAGGGCGAGGCTATTATCTTCTCGAACGACAGATCTTATTGAAAAGACATATCTGTTTCTTTTGGGAGAGGAATCCCAAAGGCAAGCTCTAGGATATTACAGTAGCAGAACAGAAAACATCTGGGTGGATGAAGTCTCAACAGCAGAACTAGAAAAATGTTAGAATTTTTCTGTTTGAAAATAAAACCAGATAGGCCAGCAATTTATGCTTTAATTACCGTCATTAAATTGGTAGCCACTGATCCCACTATACTAGTGGTAAAAAGCTGAGCTTACAGGATGAAGCTTAGTACTGTAATCACACAGACCTTACCACACAATTTATGTGAGTCATTTAATATTATGCGTGTTAGTTGTTGTGAATATATAAATTACCCACAAATTATTATAATTTCTTTTATATTGCCACACTGAGTTCTCTAGTGTACAACATGATAGTTTTCACTGTACAGGTTACAGGGGAAAAGCAATTACAGAAAACTATGCATTTCCACATCCTTCTCAACTCGCATCTTACCTCTTTCTTCTGATATACACATCCCTGGCTGTCTGAACAGCTCACAGCAATTCTGTTCTGAGACTTAGCCTTCCCTGGTTTGTTTTCTTGCTCATTGTCAGTGTGACAGTCTGACTTTTCCTCTTACTACTGACAGGAATGAGAACATTCATTTATAAATTTTGCAAACTGATAGCAAATAAAATTTAGCTCTCTTTCCTTAGAAGTTGAAAGTAGATAGAAGAATCGTGAGAAATGTTCAAGTACCTACAGTTACACGGAGGAAAGAATTTCTAAGAATTGGAGGTGTCTAAAATTCAAATGGATTGTCTCATCAATAGAGATGGCTAAGCATAAGATAGGTAGTCAATTATATACATGAGAAAAAATAGTAATAACTCTTACTTGAGCTGGATATTTACAAATAGATCAACTTCATCATTTTCAACCCTGCACATGAATACAAGTTTGGACACAACACCTGTGCTGTGCTTATTTTCAGTTTAGCTAGGATGCTGTAGGCAGGTAGAATTCTCCCTCATGGCCAGCTTGGGGCAGTTGTAAAGAGAATTCTAAAGAGTGAAGTAAATTAGAGTTGGAAAGGAACTGAAGGCTTGGAACAGCAGTGGCTATTTAAGTGACTGAATAAATAGAAAAAGAGTTCTGTCCCTTAACCACAGGCAGAAAAATCTCATTGCTACAAAAATAATTATTTTGTGTGTTTTCTTTTTTTAATATGGTGCTAAGAATGTCCTTTAAATTGGCATTTAATTACTAAATAAGCAAATGCTGATTAGTTTTATAAGCAGATTCTAATTTTTATAAAAAATTATTGCTTAGTACTAAATTAGATAATTGTAGAAGTCCCATCTTTCTCTCAGGAGAAGTAAATAACTATGATTTTCTGCCATCTAAATAGAAGAGGAGTTCTTAAGAGGATCAACTCAAATCCTTAACTACTGAAGCTTGAAATCTGTCTCAGATGTGAAAAACTTGTTAAAGCATGATATATTGTTGGAATGTACTTAGAGTAAATATGCTTTTCCAAAATCGTTTTGCTCCAGATTGTCTTGTCTTCTGTTACATGAATAAAAGTAGAAAATATGTTTGTTTTTATTTAACATACACTTACTGAGATGCACTGTAAGCTTGATACTTTGATAGATACTGTGATTAAAAAGTGTTAATGGGACATGATCCTATCCCGTGAAGAGTGACAGCTTCAGAGCTTACAATATGGCAGGCAATATTCCAAAGTTTTCCAGCTATGTTATACCCCATTTCATCTTTTGACACTCTTCGAAGGTAATTATTGCCATATCTATGTTAACGAGTATGAAATGAAGGACAAGGAGGGATAAATTGCTTTCTAAGCCTGTGAGTGGCAGTACTAAGATACAAACCTACAAATTTAAACTTGACCCTCTTTTTGCCATCTTGGCATGCAAATGAAACAATGCCTCTTTTAAAGACATCATTCGCAAATGCCTGGAAAAATATGTTTGTAAAAATTTTAAGTGACATCTAAGAAAATTGCAGAAGACTAAACATTTCAGGTAGAATAGTGAAGTTCTCAAAACATGAAATTATGGCAATATTATGTGCCAAAGCATCTGTTTTAAATACATATAGCCCATAGTGCTAAAATTTAGTCCCCAATCTTGCATATGATTTTTATATAAGTCTTTATATGATTTAAAAAGATAATTTATTAAAGTTCCTGATTATATACATATAGTGTGTGTATCAAAATCTACTGAACAAATGCTGCACAGCAGAGTTGGATTCGAATAAAGGACATTTTCTGAGGGAGATTCTTCTTCTAGTTTTTCAAAAAATTTTGTAATTCATTCTGAGATTTATTTTAGGTGACTTGAACACAATTGTATGCATTTTTTGAAATATAAATTTGAAAATGAAATAGAAGCATATTTGTGGTCAAACTTTTAGACCATAGCCTAAATTTATTGATTATTTTATCATCTTCTCCAAATTCTCGTTGGTTTTCACTGCACTTACCTATACTCAAGATTCTGTTCAGCTATTGAAATAGACCATTATGTTCACAGAAGCATAATAATAACCAAGCCAGAGGGTCACAGTGCACTTAGCATTGTAAACAGACATTGTGAAATACTGTGATGGTTTTCAAGGCAATTTGAGTAGGCGTCGCTTTTAATTATTTCCTTAGGCTGAGAAAGAACCAGTTATTTGTCTGAGTTTAAAGTTTAGTTCCTTAATTTAACTTTTAAAAAAGAAACTTCTATTTCTCTCACTTGCATTTTGACTCAAGCATAGATAAAAACCTAAAATTTTAACACAGGATGTAGACTATTGGTACCCACAGTCTATCTCACGTTTACTTTTTTTTTTTTTTTTTCCTCCCCCTCACATAAGCAGGAAATTGGCACATACTCACATATCTTTCCCCTCCTTACTCATCCTCTCTGGCTGAATGGCATCTAAACTGAACATCTAAAATTATTTGTATTTATATCTTTTGGCCACACCCAGCCCACTTTACAGTCTGGTGTTTCCCATCCTGATCTCATCCTTCAGACCTGTCCCACCCCTCGTTGCATTCTTCTTTCTGTCTTCTTCCTCCTCCCTGATGCTGTGTCCAAACTGTTCTTTACATTGCAAACCCTCCTCCATGTCAATCCATTTTTATTATCTCAAGTCCAACTTTAAAGTGTACCTCGTTGGGGCGCCTGGGTGGCTCAGTCGGTTGAGCGGCCGACTTCGGCTCAGGTCATGATCTCACGGTCCGTGAGTTCAAGCCCCGAGTCGGGCTCTGTGCTGACAGCTCGGAGCCTGGAGCCTGTTTCAGATTCTGTGTCTCCCTCTCTCTGACCCTTCCCCGTTCATGCTCTGTCTCTCTCTGTCTCAAAAATAAATAAACGTTAAAAAAAATAATAATAATAAAAAAAAAAGTGTACCTCGTCCAGGAAGCCAAAACTAGCAAAGCTTACTTGCTCCTGGTTATTTTATTCCTTTGCATTCCAAAGCATTCACGTAGGATCTAGAATGAGTTCATAGAATTTTAGAATTTTTTATCTTTAAGGTACTTTAGGGCCTTGCTGCTTAACATGTGTTGAAGGACCATCATCGTACATAGATATCACCAGGAGTTCTGCAAAATGCAAATTTCAGCCCCAACTTTAGACTTATTGAACCAGAATCTGTATTTTACCAAGAATGTCAGGTAATTCAAATGTACACCAAAGTGTTAGAAGCAGTGCCCTGGGGCACTGGTATTGTGCTAACTTACTTTATTTTCTTCCAACCATTTGTTTGTCCTGGCTTCCCAGTTAGATTTTCAATGCTACGAAGACAACGTTTTATTTTTTTTTATGTATCAAATCTCCTAAAACAAGAAAGAAAACTTTGATAGAGTACATGGACATAACTAAGATCTCTGAGTCTTAGCTGGGGATACCAAAACTGGAAGCACTTCAAAAAGTAAGATTTAGAGCTCCTAATCAGCCTAAATTTCTTTAAAAATAGGGAGAAAAATCCCCTACCTTAGTATGCCTCAAGGTAGGCACAGTTTTATACTTGTGTTCAGCTAGGCAAAAAGCATGGGAAGAGAAAAGACTCTGAAGGAATCGTGAGTGATCCATACTACAAAAATATTGTCAATGAAAGTGTGTTTGTGTGTTTTTGTATGTATGAGAAAGAGAAGCAGGCAGAGGAAGAGGGGGAAGCACTGACTGGTGAATGGAAAGCTGTATAACCTGTATTCTTTTTTGTTTTGTAGTTGGTAGAACCCTTAACTCCCAGCGGCACAGCACCCAATCAAGCTCAACTGCGTATTTTAAAAGAAACTGAGCTCAAAAGAGTGAAAGTACTTGGCTCGGGAGCTTTTGGAACAGTGTATAAAGTAAGTAAAAACCCATACCATTAGTTACTTTAAGTTTCCTTTCAGACTTGTCTTAAATAATAGCCAGAGTTAATTGCTCTTGCCAACCTAATTTCCTTTTAATATCCAGAGAGTGGAACCTTTATAGTATAGTATAGTATAGTATAGTATAGTATAGTATAGTATAGTATAGTATAGTATATATAGTATACTTTATAGTATAGTATAGTATAGTATAGTATAGTATAGTATAGTATTGAGAAGTTGCTGCACAAGTGAATCCATTCATTTTCGTTGAGGGCTGGGATGGGTACAGTCACGAGAAAGCAGGAAACTGTCACGGAAACCATGGTATATAGTCTTTCTTTCCACGCCCTTCTGAACCCCTTTTGATATGATCTCCCTATTGGTAAATTTGTCCTTATCTAAAATACACAGCTCTCACCCGCTTTCCTTCTCCGTACACAGCGCTGCGGGGAATCCCAGACAGGCCTAGCGATGTACCATAATCCTTGCTCTTCTTTTCTTCAGCTCTTTCATCCACATGTCTCCCCACCAGGACGTTACTAGCCTATCTTTTTAAAACCTACACAAATGTGCTGACTGGTTAACAGGATAGGACTAGTTCCTAAACTACTTTTTGCCTACCTGTTAACATATATGATTTAACAGAAAACTTTCAGTTTTGATGTCTTCACCATTGTATGCAAACTAAAAAAGTGACTTTATTTGTGAAATTCAGGTCGGAGAATGAAAGGGTGACATCGTGGGTTTCCAATAAGAGACATCTTTTTGGAAAGGGAAAGCTCAAATAATGTTATCTGCGTGTTTACTTTTTTAGTTTAATTACAAAACCAATTCAGAGGCCAGGCCCAAGGTTAATTGTGGTGAAATTTGTTTTTCAAATTCAAATTTCTGCTGGGTTAGTGCTAAATCCTTCTTAGACTGTCCATTGTGACAGTTCCCCAAATTTTACTTGACAGTTTTATATATTTCTTAAAGCTATATGCAAGCCTACAGTTATTTTTACAAACATTTTTGTTAAAATAGACTGGATCTTAGAAATTCTGTATTTTACAATGTTTGGTTTTTTTTCTATGTGAAACAGGTATTTACTTAACAAAAAATATTAACAAGTAGAATATTAATCTTAATTTTCTCTCCTGAGTGTTCCAAAAATAATTTAATCTCTTTAGAATAAAATTGTTTTATTCTAGGGCCAAAATGCAGAAATTTCTTAATCTAGTGTACATATTATGTTCAATTACACTCAAAATTAATTGAGCACCTAATTGGAATAGAAACTATTCTAGGCTGGCTTGGTGCTTTCTAGTCTTCAAATTCTTTGTAATGTTGAAGAAACACAACTTATCCTGTTTTTCTATTTATATATATGCTAGAAATAATGGACTTCCTGTTTGAAGATAACTCAGTTTTAGATTGTTCCTAGCATATCACCACCCTTTTATTTTAAAGATGGTATGATCTGGAAAGCAAAATTTTATTTTAAATCATGGATAACATTTAGCTCAAGGACAAATATGATCTAGTGACCTCAGCAGGGAAAAATTACCCATTTAGACATTTACTAATAAAGTTATATGAATGTTTTTATTATGAACAATTATTTGCCTGTTGTCCATGACTTAATGCCTTTATTGAAATTACTTGTATTGAAGGTTCCATAAGTATGTTTAAATTTTATGCCTGCAGTGTGTATGGTTGACCCTAAGTTTTAATTAGTATATAAGTTCCTACAAAGACATACTGTCTTAAAATGTAAAGAACTATTCTTGACCACATAAATGCAAATTAGCTTAGCTAATTATTTGGTTAATTTTTCCTCCTGGTTGGAGATATGCTGTGTTTAAACATAAAAGATCTGAACCAATATTGTGGGTATTAACATAGTTGAATTTTTGTCTGGTCAGGCCTAGAAAATAATGACTACTTATTTAAAAAGCAGTACAAATTAATTCACACTGAATTTATATTCTTATTTCAAAAGTATACTTTAGGAATATTTTAATATTGATGATATATCTTTATAAAGTAATCCCCTCTTTAGTTACTTTATTGAGTAATGGTAAACGTGTTCTCTACCCTAGATACCATCACTAAGAAAATGTAGCCTATGGATCTTGGACTTTCACTGCCTCTCCTACCCCATTTCTGCACTAATAATTAAAAAAAATAATAATAATACCACAGGGAACATGGCTTATTTCTTTGTATTTTTTTAAATCTTTTTCAATGTTTATTTATTTTTGAGACAGAGAGAGACAGAGCATGAATGGGGGAGGGTCAGAGAGGGAGACACAGAATCTGAAGCAGACTCCAGGCTCTGAGCTGTCAGCCCAGAGCCCAACACGGGGCTCGAACTCACGAACTGTGAGATCGTGACCTGAGCTGAAGTCGGATGCTTAACCGACTGAGCCACCCAGGTGCCCCCTTTTTTGTATTTGACACATAAATTTCCCTATTCACTCTAAGAAGAATATAACCCTTAAATTCACCTTCTAATGGTTAAAGAGTTTTTTTCTTTATTATTCTGATTTTTTTAAAATAATTTTTGTATTTAGTTCTCCTCTTGTATTATTACAACTTTTGATAATACAAATATACATGTTTTAAAAGTGAAAAACTTTTTTTTTTAATTTTTTTAATGTTTATTTATTTTTGAGACAGAGAGACACAGCATGAGCAGGGAAGGGGCAGAGATAGAGGGAGACACAGAATGTGAAGCAGGCTCCAGGCTCTGAGCTGTCAGCACAGAGCCCGACGCGGGGCTCGAACCCACGAACTGTGAGATCATGACCTGAGCCGAAGTCGGACGCTTAACCGACTGAGCCACCCAGGCGCCCCAAAACTTTTTTTTTTTTTTTTTTTAAACTACAACCAGTTGATATTAGGAAAGACTAGAAATTCTCTTTAGGAATAAGAGATTGCTTTTCCCCCTTTCATTTTAATGTTAAAACTGGACTAAGAATACTTTTGTTTTTGGTGTCAGGGCTAATAAGTTAAAATCTGAGATTTCCATTTTTTCCATATAACCTCACATTCGTTTCTGTGTTCATTTGGGACAATGTGCTTCAAAAAAAGTCTCATGTAATCGATGCATCCCTATGTATCTTATCAAAATTATTGTCCTAATTCAAATAGCCGTTTACTCAGAAATGCTGTTATGTTCCTTAATGTTGTACTTGACTCAAACCTTACCTACTTTATATTTTCCCATTGTATAGATCTTGCTCAGGTATTATATTTTTGTAGAAGGAGAGAACTGGCGGTGACCAATATAAATATTTTATATTATTTCAGAGCTAATAAAAATCCTTGACACACACATACACAATATTTAACAATCTAAACAAATTAATAGGTGGTCAATACTCCCTAGTACTTTCCTTAGAAAACTAATTCTTAAATCAATCTGAATTTCAGGAATGTGAGACTATGCTATTTTCATGTTTTTGTTTGTTTTAGTTGCAGAATAATTAGGTAATATTAATGCTGAAAAGAACCTCCAAGATTACTTAGCCCAGTCTTCTAAATTACAAATGAGACATTTGAAGACCAAAAATTGGAGCAGCATTCTCAAAGTCTTGAGAAGTTGACTTTTATCCAAATCTAATATTATTATATTTTATGTCATTTTTTCTCTATTGAAAGCCTTTTTCACACATACAAATTGAATTTTATAATGTGATACTTTTTAATATAATAGTAAACACCTTGAAAGCAGAATAAATGTGTGAGTCATTCTCAGATAATGAAAGCAGAAAACAAAGTTGCTATGTAACTTGTAACATATAGCAGGTACTTGTTAAATTTTTGTTGATTGAATAAAAAGATGTAAAACTTCTAAATTATTTTTTTAAAGAAATTAATAGAGTGGTTAAATCAAATTTTGTCTCTGGTATGAATTTGTATATGTCTTCATATAGGTTTTATGTGATTTTTCCCCCAAAGGGTATTTGGGTACCTGAAGGAGAAACAGTAAAGATTCCTGTGGCTATTAAGATTCTTAATGAAACAACTGGTCCCAAAGCCAATGTGGAGTTCATGGATGTAAGTATAGACACCAGGCAATCACATTTTTATGCGTTATTAATAGACTGCTTTTAGAATTAAATAAAGACTTCACTACTTACAAATGGTATAATATTTATAGTTAAAGCCATGAGCAGGGGTCAGCAAATTTCTTAAAGGACCAGAGAATAAATAGTCTTTTTGTGCAATGTGGTCTCTATGGAAACTAGAGACCACAGCTCTGTCCTTTAGGTGGGTGAACATCCATAGGTACCTAAAAACACAACACACAAAAATGGATTTGCCTGTGTTGCAGTAAATTTGATTTACACAAACAAGATGAAGGCTGAAGGCCTGAAGACCAAATTCTGCTCTCACAAGAGCTCTGTGTTTAACCACTATGCAAAGAAGGGCAAATTGCATTTGGGAGTAGTAATGATGATTTGAAAAATTAATTGTGCTGCTTTATTTTATTATTGTTATCCACTTAGCAGAAAACATCAATCAAGGTTAGTTTCTATAGTAAGTCAGTTTGTGCTAAATTTAAATTAGGAACCTACCCAAGTCAGATAATTACCGATGGAAATTTACTTTTTTCAGTTCAAATTCGGAAGACAAACCTTATGGGTAAAAAGCTCCAACTATAGAAAAATTAGAGCGTTCTGAAGAATAAAAATACTTGATAAGGTCAATGAGAACTTTAAGATTCCCCCCCAGCAAAGATTGTAGATTGAGCTGTTCAGCAGATTTCAGAAGGTAGTACAGATAAAATGTATACGTGGCATGCTGTTATTTTTTCACATTCAATATAAGCTATCCTGTGAGGGGTTCTATCAAGGATACATATGTTCTTTCTCTTTTAGAATGATAATCTTTTAGAATAATAAGAATGATTTTGATTTTCAAATGACCTTCATACGAAAGATGACGCAAGCATATGCACTTTGATTTTTTTAAAGATGGATTGCTATATATTTCTACCCAGTTTCTCTTGTAAGCTCTTTTGTAAGTTTTATAGGAGCTCAGTTTTTGACCTTGGATAATTTATTTGGGCATAATGCTTACCATCATATATGGGACTGCTTTTAGTTAAAGAACTTCTTGGCTATTATATAACAGGACTGATAATTAACCGGTGCAAGCCAGCTGCTCTGATCAGTCAGTGCTGTGCCTTACCAGTTGCTAAATATTTTGAATACCAACCTTGTTACACCTTGTTGTTTATCTACCACCACCTGACAGACACTGAGTCCAGTAACTAAATAATATTTCCTTCTGCAGGTGTCTAAAAGTTCTGACACTCTCTGCAGCTACCTGTCCTGGCTCATATAGTAAAATGTAAAACTGAAGCTTTTTCCAGTGAAGTCACAACCTATTTGATCTTGATTATAGGTATACAGTTGTGAAAGGAATTTTCAAAGAAACTAAAAAATATTAAGAAAAAGGACAATGAATATAAAGAGTGTAGGTTAATATGTAGAACTGATATAAAAAAAGATCTTGCCCAGACTAGACTGCAGCCAAAGCTGAAATTCACAAGAATGCTAATAATCTCTGCTGGAGGCTCGGACAGCCATTTTTGTCATATTTCCATGGAAACAGACTGGCAAAAAGGGGTTAAGAGGCTACAAAATAATCACCTAAGAAAGAAGCTTTAAAGGCTTCATCATGATTTTGAATGATTATTTGAAAGCTCCTAACCCCATCCTTTTTATTTTTTTTTTTTTTCCTGATCTGAAGTCTATTCCCATGGAAACAGGAGTGGGGATGGCAGCTTGAAGTCTTAGATTTCTGCTGAATTTTAGATGAGGTTCTGATTGAGCCATGAAAGGAGTCATTTTCCTAAATCATTGGCAAATTTGGTGACCAACAGACTCCAAACCGTATGTTCTTTTTAGAAGTTTAAAAAAAAAAATTAGGGAAAATGTTTTGACTGAGCCCTTCGTACATGTGGATAAATGCCAGATTAATAGATCGATGGACTGCCATCGACAATTTCAATAAATATCAAGCAGAAACATTCAGTACTATTTCACATCTTCTTTCAAAACATTAGTGTGGCTTCGCAATAATTAAAATACAGTTGCACTGGAAAAATTAATGGTAAATTCAGTATTTTAAATAGACTGGTATAATTTTAATGCAAAGTATACCTACATTGCATAACAACATTTTTAGCTCATCTATTATGAATGTAGATCATTGTAAGTACTTAAATAATATATCAAACTATAATAAAAAGCTTCATATCAGCAAATTTATTTGTAATTTGGACCTAAGAATTAAGTTGAAGTTGCCAATATCCCAGGGTTATTAAAATGAAGGTCATGTTTGGCATATCTCCTAGTTTGGGTTCTTCCATATGGTAGAGTACTCCCGGTTTAACTTAGAAATTAATATAACATCTGCAACGATGCTTCATGTCTCTTGCAAATTAATGTATATGTGTATTTGTTTCTATGCATTTGTTTTATACCATTTTGAAGAAGGAAAATAAAGCTTCCAAAGATTATGGAAACCGTACACTCTTATTAAACATTAGATCTCTGGGCACCTGGGTGGCTCAGTCAGTTAAGCATCCAACTTTGGCTTAGGTCATGATCTCAGGGTTCGTGAGTTCAAGCCCCACATAGGTCTTGTTGCTGTCAATGTAGAGCCTGTTTCCAATCCTTTGTCTCCCTTTCTCTACCCCTCCTCACCCCTTTCTCTCTCTCTCTTTCAAAAATAAATTAAAAAAAAAAAACATTAAGAAAAAGAAGGCATTAGATCTCTTTGCCCCACTTCACCTGACAGCATCCAGCTTTATACTTGGGGTAGAATATTCTAAATTCAATAACTGTTAATATTAAGTTTATTAGATACAGCTATGTTTTACTGGTTATTATAATAAATGACAAAATACAACTTAAAACTCACTACATCCAATACTTCCATTGATATCCAGGGCAAAGGAGAGGACTTTTACATTTTCTTAGAATTTTTACCATAGGCAAAAACAAATAAGGAACAATTTGTGTTCTTGTAAATGCTATGCTAAAAGTAAGAGAAGGAGAATTTGGTCACAAGGCTGTTATTCAACCCACCTGGATATGTCTAATAGATTTATAATGACAATAATAACACACTGTTATTGAATGGCCAGTATGTCTTTAATTCCAATAAAGGAAGATCACATTGAACAACGTTATAAAATAATGACTCTAAAGGTGTACATTCTTAAGAATACCTATGTTTATACACACTGCTAGTTCTTGTTTCAAATAGCACCATTTCGTTGGAAGAACACGGGGGTATTTTTTGTTGTCGTTGCTTTGTTTTGTTTTGCTTTGCTTTGCTTTGTTTTTATCCATAAAATGATAAGGAACGCATGCCAAAACATGATGCTATTGAGCAAGATTCCTAGAATTGGGGACCATGGTCTGGTCAAATCAGACAAGCTCATTAGTTTGTCTGAATTTCTATTACTGTGTTGTTGTTATTGTTTTCTCTGATATTTAAGTCCCACTATCACTTGACATTATTACATATAACTTGAAAGTGTACAGGTATTTAAATGTTTTATTAGCCAATATGCCTTATTAAAAATAATCTTGAGATTAAAAAATATATAATTATTCTAAATTCCAGTGACTGAACAGTAATACTTCAGCTTATTGCTTCAGTTTCTTGGCTTTAGTTTCAGCTTTCCCAGGCCAAATCAACCACCTACTTCCCAGTAAGGTGCTGCAAGGAGATATGTTTCAAATCACTCAGATTTATTGTGTAAATGGTCATATTTTTATTAAAAGAAGAATAGCTTGTTGTCCTCTCCCTATACAGTGGAAAAATTTATTCATCTTCACACAACTGGCATTTTATCATTTTCTGAAGAAATGTCCATATGAATTGTGCTTATATGTTGCTCTTCTCTATATTGCCTTAATAATATTCACTGTCTTAATGTGAGTTGTTTCAGATCTAACTGATGTCATGTTAGTGGGCTGAGACAAAAGAATTTATTAGTAGAGTTTTTCTCTCACATTATGGCAGGCTTGCAAAATGATTTAAAAAGATATTTTGTACAATAACATTAATTTCACATGATAAAAATAACATTTGTTATGCCTATGACTTCACAGGTAACAGTAACTATTGGCTAGCTCCCATATCATACTAATAATTTTTTTAACTCATATAATTTAATCCAATGATATATTTAGGCCTTACAGATTTGCTCATTTGCATTCATGAACAAAATTTCAGAGGTGAAAAAATGCAAAATTTCTTTTTTAAAAAAGCCCATTATTTAGATGTCACAGGATTCTATACTGCTGCCATGATCTTGAGAAGTCAATTATAAATAATCCTCCTTTCCTAAGAAAAATTACAGCTAAAATAATTAAGAAAAGTTTTGGATAGTTACTTTGCTTTTAAAAACTTGGGGTGCCTGGGTGGCTCAGTCGGTAAAGCCTCCAACTTTGGCTCAGGTCAAGATCTCACTGCTTGTGAGTTCGAGTCCCATGTGGGGCTCTGTGCTGACACTTCAGAGCCTGGAGCCTGCTCTAGATTCTGTGTCCCTCTCTTGCTCTGCCCCTCCCCTGGTCGTGCTCTCTCTTTCTGTCTCTCTCTGGAATAAATGAAATATTAAAAAATATTTCAATAAAAACCAAACAATATCTTCAAATAGAGATTCTCTGAACTCCATTAGAAATAGAATTTAGTCTTTCAAGGCTCTACTGAAAAGAAAAGAAAGGAAAAGAAAAGAAAAGAAAAGAAAAGAAAAGAAAAGAAAAGAAAAGAAAAGAAAAGAAAAGAAAAGAAAATACAAGACAAGAAAAGAAAAGAAAGGAAAAGAGAAGAAGATTAGAAAAAGAAAAGAAAAATTTACCAGTTAACTAAAGTAAATCATTTGTTATGGTTTATTTCATTAGCCCTTCTTTACCTCCTGTTATTTGTATAGAACTTGGTCAGAAATGTCATCACATCTGAAATCACTATTTCAAACACCGCATTGTCCAACCACACTCTCCTACACCTTTGGTTTCTTACCTATAGTGCCTTCTTGAGAAACATTGCACCTTTTTAGGTATCACCCATACATTTGACTCCTCTATTTCTCACTACCTCTCACCTACCACCTTTCCTCCACAAACAACTTGGATTCATCACCCGCTGTTATAATCACATTCTTTCAGAAACCTTCAACTTTCTTGCTTCTCAAAATCATGCTGATGTTAAGCAATTCTGGAAATACTGAAATGTCTCAGTGCCATGTTCTAGACCTCTTTCCAGTCTGCATATTTTCCCTAGATCATATCACTGGATTACTAAATTTCAACTCCAGTGTATTTTATGAATCTGAGCTCATCTCTATCTTTGATGTCTCCAAATTGAAATTTCGGGGGCATATCAAATTTAACACATTTGGAATGTATCTCTTTGTCTTCTTGTCTATATCTCTTCTGCTTGTAAATAATTTGTATATTTTTCCACCCTGTTGTACTCTATCAGAAATTTGGTATTTGTCCTTGAATGTCACAATCCCTCAAACTACTCACTACCAATTCAAGAGCACATGATGCTATGATTTTTTATTCTATGCCAAAAACACATTTAGAGAGCATCCTTATCTTTTTATATTCCACTGCTACTACCTTAATCCAAATAGTCAACCTCTTTAGCTTGAATTAGGAGAATAGCTTCCAGTTTGATCTACCCACTTTTTAATATAAGACTTGAGTTGTGTAACTCCTGTGCATAACAACTTACAGTAGCTTCACTAGAGCAAAATACTAGATCCTTGCTTTCTGAGCTCCTAATTACTATCCTAGCCTTCTTTCTCTTCACCGACTTTTTTTTTTCAACTCCTACAAGTCAAGCAAGACAGTTAGTGCCTTTGCCTGGAGTGCCCTTTTCCCAATTATACCTAATGAACTCTTAGTTATCCTTATTTTCTCAGTTTAAGTATACTTCTTCAAAGATTGTTTTCCTGACCCCTTAATCTCAATTATAACCTGCTAACAGTACTTAGATATTTTCCATTGTGCATCAATCATGACATTATTATACAGTTATTTGTGCTAGTTATTATTATAGAATCCCACTCTACCACAAGCTGATAGGATCTTTGATGACAGAGACTGTCTGTTGACCCCACCAGTGCATATTTAATAGCAAAATAGCTTGCTGTGCAAGCATGTATTTAGGAACCAATAAATACTTTGTTAATTGCCTGAATGGATTTTTTCCTATTTTTTAAAAAGACTTTTATTCCTCTTTTAAGCCTTCTTCATTTCAGTCTAATTGATTTCTCTACTATTTTTCCCCAATAGTCTTATCTTTTTTGGCAAATTGTACTTGGATCATTTTTCTTAGGTGTTTATATTGTTTATCTCTGATTTATTTCTACAAACTCAAATTTAGTAGCTGTCTTGAATCCAGAGTAACAACATATCTCTGAAAAATAGACCTATATTGACTCTCTAAGTAGGACTCAGTGTGCTCTCTGAAAGCCTGTTAAGAAGGAAAACACTTTGTAGATTATCCATGCATGCAGGAAGCCAGTAACTACCCCCTAGTCGGAACCTTTTGAATACTTCCCTGCAAATGTTTCCGTTATATATGGGAAGATGGTACTATGTTTCATGTTTAGCTTCTTTTTAATCTTGAGTTCCTGAAATTTTATATAGTAATTTTGGATAGAGTTTGCTTCTCCAATAACAATCTGTTACTAGTGTTCCCCTCAGATCCACCCTTGTCACTTGCCTATTGACATCTATTCCAATAGGAACAAGGACGCGAGGATGGAATCCCATATAAAAAGGAGAAACAAAGTTTGATTTTTATCACTGATTTTTGCAAAAATAAATGTATAAAAATAATTGACTGCAGTCATAAATCACTGCTGGTATTAGTTATCTGAATTTAATAAATATTATAAAACTTGAGCTTTAATTATTGTCCTAGGGAGTACTAAAATGTTAGAAAATAGGCAACGTACTTGCCAAGTTTTATATTCTAACAGGCTTTTTTTTTCTTGAAGTACCTAAAAGACACCTCCTAAATCCAAACCAATTTTCTCTTTGTAAGCCTCAACATGTAACTTAATAAGTTTTCTGCTCCTGTTTCTCCAAAGCATTTCTTGGATTTGTGTGAATGAAAGGATGTTTCTCAAGGGCACATAGTATACTATACCAGTATTTAAATTTGATGAGTGAAAATTAGTAGTTTGTTAAAGGCATTGGCTTTGCATATTGTAGATGTTTTCCAGCTTTGTAAATTCTACAATTTGGTGAATTTTATAAATTGTTACGGATGTATTGCTTTGCCACCACAGAGCTAGAGGAGAATTACACTGATCATGTACAGTTTCTGACTCCAATCTGAACAGTATTTACTAATTATGATGGTTTAGGAAGACTCCTCGCTCAGTTTGATTGCACCAGTAGAAAGATCTGTTTATAATATGAAACTTGTTCCTAAAATTCAGGTAGAAAACTCGTGCCCACAGGGCAAGTATATACCAGAAAATAGCATTTCCAAAAAATTAGCAAATAATTTCAGACCTATCAAACCTTGATATGATTGGTTTTGTTAGTGCTTAATGTTATGTTTACAGGTTCAAGGTTACAAAATATTGTTTCTGCTAGAGGAAGGGACTAGCTGAATAAAATCCTAGTTTGCATTATGTAGCATAAGGTGATTTTAGTTATTCATATAGCAGGGATTTGGTTCAGGAAATGAAGGCTTAATATGCTGCGACATTTTCAGTAGCACACACACATACAATTATGTGTATCTACATAGTGGAGTGAATATATATTTACATATTAATGTATACTAATATATATTATAAGTATATGTTATAATTATATTATTAACGTAAATAAATTATAAGTATTATCAATACTGTAAATACATATATTTTAATGTCATCATTACCACCTTGCATAAAATGATTACCATACAATTTCTGTTTCTTTAAGCCTATTAAAATAATGAGTTGTACCATACCTACTACAGAAAGAGCTCAATTGTATTTTTTCTCGGTAAAAATAAAAGAATCGAGATACTGTTTTGAACATTTCTAAATGCTGCAGCAGCTCCTAGGAAGCCATGTTTTTTGTTCTCATAGCTTAATCGTTTACGTATAGCTTGGCACAGTGTGATTAGAAACAAGAATGAGCACCTCTGAGGTAGTAAAATTATCAGACCAGTTTGATAAAAAGCTTAGCGTTTTCTACAGTGATTGTAGTGACTACAATTTTATCTAGGGTTTTGATCCACTTAAGAATTTCATCTAACCTCTCTGAACTTAAATGTTCCATTATCTGTTCGAAAATAATTAGAAGCTGTAAGCAGAAGTCTTCATACATGGAGTTCCTTGGGAGTCCCTAAGCTCATGGAAGCAAGGAGTGTGATGGATGCTGGTCAGCTGATATTGGACCAGCAGCTATAATAGCAGGAAATGCTGCTTAGCTAGGTGAGAAAGTTAACGTGGGGAAAATCAAAATGAAACATTTGGGATTTATGGTTGGAAATAAAGGTACCTTTTTCGCTTGTTTCCTGGTTAGAAAGTAGCCAAGGGAGCTAGTTCCTTTTTTCAGTTGTTTTTTGAAAATTTATAATTAAGATCTAAAAGCCCACGTGATCTCAATCATATTCAGTGTAATTTCCTTCATCCTCACAAAGAAATTTTGGTGAATTAGGAAAATGTTTCGTACACTGCATGCAGATAATAGGTGAATCTGACCAGTAAATTAAAAATTGTCTGCTTTAGCAAACATGTGGTAAATAAACCATAGGAAACATGTATAAGCTTTTTGGGAGGGTTGCAAATACAAGGGGTTTGAGTACAAAGCCAGAAAAATACTTTCCTTTCGTGAGTCAAGTAATGAGCCACGTTCCTTTAAAATGAAAACTTAATTTCAAAATGAAGAATACATATTCATTTAATAAACGTGTTACTATAGTCTCAGTAATGAAAAAGTATTTTATTCTTTTGCAGAGAGATGCTACAAAATACAATATTCTCTGGTTTTTCATGTCATGTTGCTTTAAAAAGGAGTGAATTCCAACCTACATTAGTCTATTTTCTCTAATTTCCACTAAATTTATAACGCATGTACTAAGGTATAACTGTGCGTTATTTTTGCATCCCCAACAAAATTGTTAATATCTTTTGGTTAATAGCTACTCCACTCTTTGTAAATCCCACAATACCCATTAACTGAGTAGTAATATTTCAGTAAATATTTATTTTTAGTTTGGAAGGATGGATATATTTACTTCATTTGTTTTTTACTAAGCTTTAACGGAGTGCCTACTATGTTCTGAGTCCCATGCTACTCTAGGGATTGTAAAGATAACTATCATGGCTTAAACTTAGTGATATTTCTCTAGTAGCATTAAATTAATAAAACAACATTCCTTAGGTTGGAACAGAAGAAGTATGTTAGGGGATTAGTAGAAGAAAATATGATCATTAATGGTGGGTGGGTTTAGGGATCTTTTACACTCTTCACCAAGGCAGGAATACCAAGGTTATTTGACCTTCCAGTTTATGTGGTTGTGTTTGTCTAAAATGCATGCACTTTATGAAATAAATTGAACTTTGTTTCAGTTTATTTTTTACCCTGATCTTACTTTTGCCATATATATTTAATATATTTATTTTTATATAATTTATGCCATATATGTGTGTATGTATACATATATATTTCCATTTTGTGTGTGATTAGGGGGATTTGTTGGTTTATTTGTTTGAGGGGGTTTAAGTCAGGAGATAATGAATTAATATACAAATATTCTCCTATAATTTAATTAACACTAACTCCCTCAAGGTAGGATATTAAAGTGTAACACAGTTTTCAGATATAGGTCTTATATAAACCCTGACATATCTGTTTCAAATATGTTTATTTTAAAAATGTTTATAAATGTTATATTTCTATTTTATTTTAAAGCAAGAACTTGTTAGTTTCCATTTTAATCTGGGGATTAATTTATTAAGAATATTTGCTTATAAATGCTATTCACCCAAAAGGCCACAAGTTCTCTCCTATTTTATTGGGTTAGGTATGAACATATTTTGAAAAGGCTCTGTTCTTTTTTTTTTTTTTCACTTATATACACAATTAACTCTCAAATAATGTCTATGACAATATTTTTGGTTAATCTTTATATTTTTTGGAGCTAGGAGATGATAGCTACAGATTCACTAAAGATAAATCAACTCTTCTGCTTGATAATCTAACTATAATTGAAGTAACTGCCTGTGGAAAAAGAATTGCCAATTTAAAACAATATTCATTTTTTCCTCCTCAGATTGTATTCCTTTATAATATCTATATATCTCTTTAGTAATATTTTGTACAGTAAATCTGTATTTATATACATCATGGACATTTGTAGCTGTTAAAAATGACATTCTTATTTACAACTAGGTATTAAGATACTTATAAACAGTGTGGATATAATTGTGTTGGCAGAGTTTTCTAATTGAAAATGAGTAAAGGACTTTTCTAATAAGGCATAAACTCTTTCCACTGCTTGTGAAGCAAACAGAATTGCTATTAACAGACTATCATCCCTTTATTTAATGTGTCATCTGTTGTCCAGAGGAAATTAACGACTACCATCTGCATCAAAAAATACACAATTTAAACTTATAAGTTAGAACTGCAGCAGAACATATGTTGCAGTGAGATGGGCAGCGTGTGAGAATTCCTGTTTCCCTAATGTGATCCATCTGAAATCACTATTAAGTATGGAAAGATCCCGATCTCCAGGTTTCCTTTCATAGTGTTCTTTCCATAGGCAGAACAATACACCATTTCCTAGTGTGAGTGAAGATGAAGTATAGAACATTTCTCCAGTAAATTTAATTTTACCTCTCTACAAGGCTCAAGCATCACTGCCCATTTTTAATCAATAAATTATTTTCTCCCTGTTAGATGTAGACTTTGATTAGCTTGAACTTCTTAAAGTAGTATCAGAAAAATAAAAAAAGAAACAATTTATGTAAAATCCGTTAATTGTGATCCAGGTATGTTGAATAAATTTTCTTCTATTCATCATGGTAATAAAGCAACAAAGACCAGCAAAGTATATTCTGGCACAAAGACTTGCATAATTAATGCCAACTTTTCATAACAAAAAGATGAAAACTTATGTTTAAGAACTTCCTATTATTTAAGTATTTTTTTTCTGCATGTCTCTTTTCCCATTAGCAGTTCAAATAGACTTCTATTTCTAAAGGTAATGCATATGCCAGATTATTATTATGTGGATCATTAATGAAGGCTTTTAGGAGTCTGTGTTAATAATACAAGATATTATTTTCATCACCATAAGTGAAGTGCTTTTTAAAAAAGCTACTGTTGGTTAAAGGTTAGTAATCAGCCAATCAAGACTTGATGAAAGACAGTTCTAATATTTAAGTCAACCAACCAGTCCGTTTAAAATATGTATTTGCCAGCTAAGCCATTTTTGAAGTCTGGTTCTCTATTATCTAACTGTCCTTTTTATGATGAGATATTACATTGCAAGGTCTCTGTGCTATGAGGTTGATAAGGCTGAATGTGAGCACTGGCATACAACTAAACTATTTGACTTACAAATCAGCATTAGAGCATAAAGTATTCAGGGACAAGGGGCCTTGGCAGATTACTAAGTGATATTTATCATTTGGATTTCTCCTTCTCAAGTGCTTAAATTTAGGAACATGTCAGCGTTTGATAGGGATTAGTGGCATAATCTCAAGGTAAAATTTACCTGTAAGAACAAAATTAGTTTCACCATTAAATGTGTGTGTGTGTGTGTGTGTGTGTGTGTATGTGTGTATATATATATATATATATATATACCTCAATTAAGATTTGGAGAAATCCCATGACCCACTAAGCTCATATAAGCCAACTCTCAAATCATGTTTCTTTCTCTCAGGGTGTTGATTACTATATACCACTCTACAGAGAGTAATAACATATTTTCATTTTATCCCTGATAACTGGCATTTTTAATTTGCCATCACAACATCAGTTGACCCCTGTATTCTACTCCAAGACTCCATCTGTGGTTTATCAAGGAGAAATTAAAAAATGTTATAAACTAAGGATACTTTAAGAGAGTTGAGAGAATGTGAGATTCTGTAATAGTTCACTCAAAAAGTAAATTAAATAAGTCTACTTGAATAATAATGACAATCTGTGGAACCCAAATGGCAGGAATACCACTGTACTTCAGGAATGACCAGGAAAAAGACATTAAAAGCTGTGAGGATCCACAAACACATCTCTCCTCTCAGCTTTTACCCAGCTTGTGTGAAGTGCTTCACTAACCCCTTACTCTGAAGAGCAGGGTTTAGGAAAAGAGTCTCTTTGGCTTATCTTGGGAACATGCCTATCCCTGGATCAAGGAAGAGGGTAGAGTCCCATTGTTCCAAGTGGCTGTTGATGGTCCAGCAGTTTTAGCATACACATTGAATAGACACTAAGATTCATAAAAGGAAAAGGGGGAACTAGAGTGGAAACCCAATAAATGATTGCTAAAAAGAGTTAATACCTTTGGTTCAACCAGATAAACCAGAGAAATTTTTATTTCAAACTGCATAGCCTCATTGTTTTCTTTTGCTTTCCTTTTTATTGTTTCTCTTTTTTTTTCATAATTCACTTTTCCCTTTTAGTGGGAATTTATGAGATTTTTCTCCGAATTTTTTAATCAAAGTAGTATATATAGATAGAAATATAGACATATAACATCTATGTTAGTATATAAATATAAATATATATTCATCATATACATAGTGCTATATATGAAATCATTATTTGAAGTCAATAATCGCTTATTGAGAACAAGAGCGTTCCTTAAGCATACGATCTTGTCATCACCACATGGAAACAAGAAGGACCAGAAGCATCTATATTAAGAAATGATAGATTACAACTCTACCTAGGGTAGTCACTACAGGGAGAAGTTTCTAAAACATCTAGCCCTAGATTACAGTTAAAAATGAAGTTCCTCTTTGACTTTTCCCTTTGGTTAAAATTTTTAAATACTGGAAATATTTAGCTAAGAGTTACTGTCTTTAAGTATAAGAGAAGTTTTATAGGAAACAATCTAAGTTGTCTAAGGATGGAAGTTGGCTGTAAGCTCTCCAGAAATATTTATGGTACCCTTTACTTTCATATATTATAGAGTTATAAAAGAAGTTATATAAAAAGTTTCACCAAAGTAAAAGAAGACATTTAGCAACTGTAGGATTCTCAGTAGAAGAAATCTAAATGTTAACACATGGAATCTATCTAACTTAAGAGTTGGTAAAGAGAAAAAAAAAACAAGAATTTGTTTTTAAGTCCGATAGTTCAAAGAATATTTCCTTAACACAGGGCTAGACATAATTGAAATTAGCACTGCTAGTCATCTTTTTTTTCAAATATATTTTCTTTGTAAGCAGAAATGAAAAGAGCCTAAAGCAGGAGTTCTCACCATTTTTTTTTTCAGTTCAGAGATTCCTTTGAAACAACTGATGAAAGCTATGAAAACTTCGCTCAGAAAAAGTGCACCTCCATGTATATTCAACCATGATTTTGATTCAATATCTAGGGATTTGGATTCCCTCTGAAGTTCAGATACACAGTCAAGAATCACTGGCTTAATGTCTTTGCTCATGTTATAACCCTAAGGGAAATTTAAGTGGTTAATATCTGCACTTAGACTGCCCAAGAGATTATTCTAAATCATTAGTGTTTCCACAGTGTATTAAGACAAGTACCGAGGTCTCTGTGTATCTCACCTTGTTTAATCTCAACAATCCAGTAAGAGGTTTTCTCCAATTAAGAGATTGGAGTTCTGAAAGGGGAGATAGATGAATGATCCAAAGTTCCGTATAGCTAATAAGTGGCAGGATTCAAATCTCTAACTTGATTCAAAAATGTTTCCTTCTGCCAAGTTATAATGTTAAAAGTGTTGAATACCTTTTGTGAGAAGTAACAAATTTTGGGCCATAGAATCTATTATGTGTACGACCATAAAATATTTGGATAGCAGGAATTCAATTCAGTCCTGGAGAATATGAGCAATCTAATAAGTAGCAGGTAACACTAACTGGAAGGAAATAATGTCCAGTTTCTCTTTTACTGTTATATGGTGTATTTTTAAATAGGTACAAATGTTCACTTTACTAGAAGATTTTTAAAAATAAAATAAATAGGTAAAATTAACTTAGAGTTTTTACAGGAAAAATAATTTAAATGGTAAAAATATTTCAGGCTAAAATGAAAAATCAAATAGATTTCCCAGATGTTTGCCCAGCGTTTTGTTCTATAATTTAAATCAGAATATCCAACTGCTTACTAATTAAAACAATATGGAGGGGCACCTGGGTGGCTTAGTTAGTTAAGCGTCTGACTCTTGGTTTCAGCTCAGGTCATGGTCTCACAGTTCATGGGTTCCAGCCCCGCATTGGGCTCTGCACTGACACTGCTGAGCTTACTTGGAATTCTTGCTTTCTCCTTCTCTCTCTGCCCCTCCCATGTGCTCTCTCTTTCTCAAAATAAATTAAAAATAAGCTTAAAAATATTTAAAAAAAATGGAGGATTTCATAAGCCCTCAGTTCAGCATGCCCCAAAACGATCTGTTCTTCAATCCTAAATGTGACTTTTTTTTTCCTGTGCCCCTGTGTTTAATGAATGGTGACACCATCCACCATGACCCAAGCATCTCCAGCTTTTTGCTATTTCTCAACCCAACACCAAATTGTAAAGAACTTTATGGTCTGATCTTTCCCTGATCCTTCTGCTCCTAGGCTTAATCTGTTCTGGTTCAAGATTTGCAAGCATGACAGAAAAGTCCTTTGAAGACATAAAGCTGATTGACAATCTAGCTGCAGAGGTCCTCACTAGAATTTTGGGATGAAGGAGTTTAGAACCATTGTAAGGGATGGGAGCCTGGGAGGGGGGCATGGAGAGATTCATAATTTAAAGCTCTCTGGTCTTGATGGTCAGTATTCATATTTTATATAAAGGGCTACAGTGAGTCTATCAGCAGTACTATGCCATGTACCTACAAACTAGAGGTTGCAAGAGCCATCAGATGGCTCTAGCTAAAGTTCTGTCCTATTCCCACAGGTATGCAAAACTGCCACTTTAGTTGAATTATCCTTTTCCCTGTTTTTACCACTTACTGATTAATATCTAACATTAATGAAATAAAATATAAAATCTCATCAAACAATAACATTATAAGAATACACAAACATTCTATTTGGATAAATTTCACTTAATCTTAAAATGTTGGAATTTCTTAAAATTATAAAATCCACTGATGGCATTTATTTATTAACTGATCATTTTAAAGTGATAGCTTTACTGTCACATGAATGTTTAAAAAATAAAAAATTACATGATTATTTGTGAATTAATGGCTTAATGTATCCTTGCAGATTTGACAATTTAGATTTTAACTGAGTATAGCTCTAATGAAAATGAACATGTTAAACATGAATTTGTATTGTGGAATTTTTCTAAATTATTATATAATATAGTCAATTGCCTTGATAGAATTTGACCATACTCCATATTAATCTTTGCTTGAATTAACATTTTGTCATAATCCAAAAATTCTTTAACCATCAACATTTACTTGATACATTACTGGACAGCTTTGTTTCAATGGAGAAAAACATTATTCTATCAATAGTTGTATACATGGGGATTGAAAGGGAATGTTAATAGATTCTGTACCAATTAATCATTTCTTTTCTTATGCTCTGATAAAAATGAATAAGTATTCATAAAAATGCTGAAAATACTTAAGTAAAAATTGATAAATATCTTAATTAAATGTGGGTATGATTACTGTCAAGGATTTAATACATATCTTTGAGAATTTTTTTTTCTTAACTGATTAGATGTCCCCCATTTCCTTAACCATACATATCATAGACAATAATGTATTAATATATGGGAGTTTAGTCCAAAAAAGTTGGAATCCCTTTAAATGTACTCAAGTGAATAAGGGGGTTTTGGGGGGTGGGGGGAGCTACATTCTCTAGTTGCTTCATGTGCAGGAGAAAAGGTGATATCTAGGAGGCAAACAGACAAACAAACAAACAAACAAAAAAGACTATCAGAGGACCAAAACCACACAATTAGAACCTAGAGAAAGTTCTTTAGTGGTAGGAAAGAATATCTCAGGAATTTCAGGGTGCTAGAAAATAGAAGAGAGCATGCAGAGTTATTAGAAGTTTCTACAGATTATATTTTGGGACCACTTTAAACTTTGGGAAAAGTGGTAATATAAATATTTTTATTTATGTTGATGCTTCTTAAAAGAGATGTTTTTTAAGAACCAAGCCACTAGCATTAATGAGTTTATAACTACTTTATAACTCAATTACCAGAATATATTTATTTATTTTGGGACTTCTCTTTTGTTTCATTGACCTGTCTATACCTACTTTAAAAAATGAATTGAAACACTGTTTCATTTACTTCCCCTTTATTGTATATTTTGTTACAGGAAGTAAACTGTCATTATTATTCAAAGAATTATTTTTTTATATTATTTTTCTGGTGAAATTTTTAATTGTTGCATTATTTTCTCTTCTTCTTCCAAGTGATACCTTATGTTTATTTATTGAAATAAGTATGTAGTTTAATTTTGAAGAAGCTGACCCTTTACAATATTGAAACTTCTTATGCAGTTGAGAAGTATATCTCATTCAGATATACTTTAGTGTTATAATTTTCTTAAAATATTATTGAATTTTTCTTACTGGAATAACTTCTAAGTATTTTGTTTCTGTTTTTAGTATAATTGGAATATTATCTCTTATTTATATTTTTAATTATATATTGTTGGAACAAATGAACATTTCTGGTTTTGCATATTTATATTACATCTAATCTGTTATTTCTAATATTTTGTTTATTTCTTTGGTTAAAAAAAATACCACTGATGGCTAATACTAATTTTATCACTCACTTCCTAATATTCAAATCCCTCACTTCTTTTTCCTGTCATATAGCATCGTCTGAAGCCTCTAGAAACATGTTGAACAATGGTAGTGTTGAACATGAAAACAGTAATGTTTTCCTAATATTATTGCAAATCCTTGTAGAAACTATGATGTTTTCATCTTGCTTGTTTTATATATTTTCTTATTCAAAATGTTTTCTATTGGTATTTTTCAGTTCTCTCTCTAGATCAGGGTTTCCAAAGTACTCTATTACTATAAGACCATATTTCAACTTTCTACCTCCATTTAATATTTTTATTATCTTTACATTTCTATCAATTTAGTGACCTTTTTCTTTTTAGTATTTGCATTTTTAATAGTGTTTATTACTTATTTTAGAATTCTAGACATATAAGGAATCTCTTCTTTTACACTTTAAAATGGTTTTACCAAATGCTCTTCAGTAGCCAGCAATATCTCTTACCATACAGATTCTCCAAGTTGTTTGATTAATTGACTTTTCTTGGCAAGTAATTATCTACACCTTTAAGACACATTATTACCTTACTCTGTGAAAACTTATTCCTAAAAATATACTATACTTCTTTTTTTATGTTTATTTATTTTTTAAAAAATTTTTAAGTGTTTACTTATTTGTGTGTGTGTAAGGGGGGGAGGGGTATAGAGAGTGAAGGAGACACAATTTAAAGCAGGCTTCAGGCCCTGAGCTGTAAGCACAGAGCCCGACGTAGGGCTCGAACTCACAAAGCATGAGATCATGACCTGAGACCAAATCAAAAGTCAGATGCTTAACTGACTGAGCTACCCATGTGCCCCTATCATATTTTTACTATTATATCGTTTTCACCATTTCTGTAACTACAGTAGATTTCTGATGTAGTATGTCATGTCTACCTTGGTCATGACTCTAATTTCTTGTATAAAGTAGGATGTAGTTAATAACTATTTTATGAAAAAAAAAATTCTCAGCTGCATTGATAGACATTCCATATTTGGTGTCATAGCTATTTCTAAAAAGTCTACAAAATTTTACTAAAAGCAAATTATTTCTTAGTTTGTTTTCAAGTGGTTTGTGTTACAGGCAGGATTTCCCAGGAAGGATAGTCTGAGATGGAATATAGTACCCAAAGTGTTCTTAGGAAGTGCCCTTGGGGTCAGCAGTTGTGGTCGGGAGGATAGAAAGAGGCTATGATTTAGGTTTAACACCACTTTTTCTGATTCCATTGGTAGCTCTGGAGCTAGAATGATCTATCAAAGCTATCCTGAGTTGACAATCCAGCAGTCTTTATATGCATGTTGCTCTGGGAAGGGGTATAGACTTGAGTGAAGTGGCTTTCTGCAGCTGAGAAAATTCTGAAGTGTGGGTTGGCAGGAGGCAACCTTCTAGCAGCTCTCTCAGATGCTAAGGCAACAAGTCCTTCCTTGAAGGGGGATCTGGGCAGTGATCATTTTATGCCATGTTGTATCCACAAATCAACCGATGTCTGGGCAACATCAAGCATGTGACCAAGGAGGTCAGGTGTTATTTTTGTGTAACACAAAACACAAATCTGAGTTAATATGGTTAACTAACTCTGTATGTGATAGGAAAAGTTAATATACTTAAAAGAATGCAAGATAAAATAATACAAAATGTTATATTTTGTGCTTCAGAGAACAGAAAGCTTAATAAATACAGGGACTTTAGAGAAATGTGAAAAGATAAGATTTGAGCTCATTCTTTTGATACAGGTTTGGTTTAGGTAGGTTTAGGGAACAGAGAATTCATTGCATGTTATGTGTCCTTCGGTAATTTAGATTTGCCTTGTATCAGCATGGTGAAATGGAAGAGCCTGACATATTTGAATGTAGCATCAAAAAGCTTATCTGGAAGCATAGTTAATTAAGTGAAGTGACAAGAGATAAAACCAGAAAGATAAGTTAGAAAAAAATTAAGAAGAGCCTCAAATGTTCAACAAATGTGTCTTCCCTTCCCTATCCTACTTCCCCTCTTTGGCAGACAAACAGATATTTGTAATGTATAATTTGAAAACTGAAATAGTGACTTTTCATGTAATTCTGATCAAAATCAAGGAGCTTATTTGAATAATTAAATAATGATGTTGCAGTTACCTGAAGGGTTCAAGTTATATGTAGGAAGAATCAATATCTTTATTCATCTGCTTAATGGCCTCTAGAAAATGTAGTTTTAGCATTTTGGTGCTAATACCATGGTAACAGACCCCATGAGTGATTTTTATAAGGAAAGTGTAGTCATTTACTTTGCTTAATGTTTTAGGATCATGTCTGGTGAATAGAATTATATTGTTTAGGATTATTATCGTTATTGTAGAGAAAGTTTCAGAAAGTGCTTAAGTTGCTGCTTCTTCTTCCCCATGACAGGATAACAAATTTTCAGTTTGAATGTGTAACCTATGGACATTTTTAGCATAAATTACTTGGAAAATGTGTTTATCCTTAGATCAAGAACTCTTCTTCGTTCCAAGAGTTTACAATTTCAAATATACATATACATCCCATTTTTTCTTAACCAGACATTTCTTTTCTAGGAACAGAATATATATATATATATATATATATATATATATATATATATATATACTCAAAAATGGACAACATCATTAACATCTCAAAATCATAGCTCAATAATTAGGAATGATATCTATTGGCTTGATTAATAGTTTTCATAGTGATGATTCAGAAGTAAATGCTAAACACAGGTCATCACAAATTGATCAGATGTTCTGTTGTGATGATTGAAGTCAGATGACTTTTATAGGGCTAAATTTTAAAAGGACATTTTGACTGTAACTCTCCAATAGTAATTAGCTTTATGGTAGGTATTTTCACTTAGCAATCAATTTGAAATTGTTTGGACAATGGAATTTTCAAATATTTGGTTGACATAATTAATTATCTATCTAGTCCTTTTGAAATATAGCATCAGTTACAAACCATTATATATTATCAATACTTAATCAGATTGCTGCTTCTAAGGCTTAAAAGTTGGAAGTGACTGAAGATTTTTATGAGGAAGAGGACAGTATGAAGAAGAAAGGCTATACTGAAGGCTATGTCATAAGAGCTACTCAGAAGGACTATACGTTTGTTTTATTTGTTTGTTTTTGTTTTTGTTTTGTTTTAGAGAGAGAGAGAGATCTGGAGGGAGGGGCAGAGAGAGAGAGGACAGAGAGAGAGGGAGAGAGAGAATCCCAAGCAGGCTCCATACTGTCAGCAGAGAGGGTGATGTGGGACTAGATCCCATGTGCCATAAGATCATGACCTGAGCCTAAATCAAGAGTCTTACACTTAACTGACTGAGCCACCCAGGTGCCCCCATGCTCGCTCTCTCTTTCTCTCTCTCTCTCTCTTTTTTTTTTTTTTTTTTTTTGTTTTAGTTGGGTTGGTTGTCTTACTTCTTAAGTTCTATAAGCTCTTCACATATTAGAGAGACTAGCTGTTATAGTAAGTGTTGCAAATATTTTTCCTTTGTCATGTGGGTTTTGATGTCTTTATGGAATAGCATAATATGCATAAATATTTTTAAATCAAATTTATTAGTGTCTTCATTTTTGTGTTGACTTGTGTCTTGGTTAGAAAGCAGTTTCCTAGTTTAATTTTCATTGGTTTATTGCTTTTGAAAATTTCACTTGTGAAGTTCTACTTCATCACATTTGATAGGGTGAAGAGATAATAAAAGCAAGGCAAGAAATATTTTGATGTAAATTTCTTGAGCTGTGGTTAATTATGATAAAAATCAGCTATAGAAATTTAAGTATTTTGATACTTAAAAGATAATTCCAACCCCACTAAACTGAAAACCTACAACTGATTATTTCACCAACAATAACTTTTTATTGACACAGATGCTGAGAGTTGGATTTAATTATCTCCACTTTATTTTGTAGTCACTTTTCCATGATAATATTTATAATATTTATTAGGTATTTAAAAATAGAGAGACCGGGTCTGAATAATGACACTTAGGCACTTGTTCTTTACTTGATACTAATGTACTATACAGTTTTAAAAATATTTTCATTAAAACTTATGTGTTCAAATGCTTTATTTCTCAACTTATGTTATTATAGTAAGTGTATATATTTAGGTTATTTGTGAATAACTGCAAAGTGCATTGAAAATTTTAAAAAATCATTTTGAAGTTAATAAAGTAATTTGATATTTTAACTTATCTCTAATTTAATATTAAATATTCTGAATTTTTTTAAATTGTGACTCCTCAAAGATATTTTATTGTCGTTTTTTTGCTCTCAATTGTGACTAAATTAATGTTGATTGAACTTGCTAAACCATTAATTTCATTTAATTATGAAAGTTTAGTATATGTGGCTTAAATAACAACACATTTTCACGGAATTGGATATCTTTCTACACCTGAACCAACCCTTTTATTTTTTTCCTAGTTTCATAAATAAGTTTATAGCTTTGGCTTACTACCTGATCATTATAATTTTTAGGGATATATTATATTAATGTGGAATATAATGGTAAAAAGCATTTCACTTCATATTGTAAAAAAAAAAAAAGTCTGAAGTACCACAAATAAATAAACATGGCTAAAATATTTTAAAAGAAAATGTAGATTTGTGTATATATTATATTAGGAAGAAAAAATTGATATAAGTAAATTTAATAAGTTATATATTATATATGCCCATATGTATGTGTGTGTGTGTGTGTGTGTGTGTATATATATATATATATAGAGAGAGAGAGAGAGAGAAAGAGAGAGAGAGAGAGAGAGACTATATATGTATTTTATTTAAGTCAGGATAGATGTATCCATGTTTTTCTATTTGAGTACTTAAACATAAGGTATGTTTTCATGGTCTGTATTCACATATGCAAGTTTAATCTCTATGTCCAGATTTTTGGACGAAGTTTAAAATTCAGTAATAAAGAAAAGTAGTCTAGTACTCAAAATATATTTTGTTCTATGTTCTTAATCAAAATATATCAGACTCTCTCTAGGCATCAAGAAAGAAATGCTAAGTTGCTCCAGAATACTTTGCAAATGCTAAATATATGGGTCCTGGTCCTTATTATAGATGTTGTTCTGCAAACATTTTGGTATCCCAGTCTTCTCTTCTTGATGAAATATTTACCTTCAAATGTATAAATGATCATTTACCCAATAAAATGCACATCTATAACAAAACGTTCTATATATGCACCTATGAATAACAACAAAAAAACCCCACTAAATTCCAAGAAATTATCCTAATATATTTGATAATAACCAGCTGAGCTAAAATCTATTATGGATTTAACCAAAGAGATGTTTCCTTTTGGAGGTACACCTGAATTAAATATGCAAGCTATGTGTGTTGAAAACATATCAGTTTGTAATTGGATCTTTCTTGAGGCCATTCAGACATGCACAATAGACATGGCTTTTGCTCTTGCAATTACTTTAAAATTAATGGGGAAGGAGACTATCTAGTGTACTATCTCTCTTTTCATAATACTTTTTTTTTCTTCTCAAGGTAATGAAAAATATACATTCAAATGTTCTTTTAAATTATTTGAATTCCACTATTAAAGGAAACCTAGGGACAAAGTCAAAAATTAATTTCTTTCTTTCTAAGGAACATTTTTAGAATCTAGGAAAAAATAGATGTCACTAGTTAGTATAATTGACAACAGTAGCCTCTGTGACCTCTCTCTAATCTCTGTGTATCAATTATATTGTTTATATTAACACATATTTATAGGTAATATTTTTCTAAATTTTATTCTTATTGCATTTTTTATGAATTCATGTGATATGCAGTTTGTTTTCATTTTTAGAATATGACTGGATATGTGTTAAATGCTGAGTAAATCTCTGTGTTTGTTGATCAAATGAATTCCAATGCTGGATGTTTTCTCCAAAAAGTACACTGTCCCATTAGAAACTCTTAGCTCATAACCAGAATATCTGTAGGTATTTATTTTCAAAGCCATATAAAGTAATCCAATAACTACCAAATGAAGTATTTAAATATTTCCATCACATTTGCAAAAAAAAAATACATTAGTTGTGCAAAAATGCCTTAATGGTAAAAAGCACATAATTCTGTACTGATATTGCAGATATTCTCAAGTGCATTGCTTCTTTAATCACACTAAAATTTAATTGCACAGTTTGCATTTAAAAATCATTGAAATTGGCTTAGAAGAACCTTCAAATACTTGCTTTCTCTATACTATGATTTTTAAAATTGAAATAAATTTCAGGTTATGATGCTGCACTACATGTTTTAACATCTGTGAATTTTAATTGATATAAATTTCAATTAAAAGGTCTAAAAAGTGAAGAATTTATTTTTTACAAGTGGATTTTGCATACCATTTGAAAATTTGATTAATAATTGTTCTGAATATATGAATTATTTTAATGTAAGTAACCTATGTAAGTGTTATCATAAATAATAATTTTCTGGTGCCTCTGATGAAACACACTGTAGCAAATAACTCTTGAGAGTTGAAGTGCCACAAAAACGTTTTCTAATAATCCAAAATTTTCGTAATCATGACTAGTGACTTTAAATGTTTAATTTTTACTCTCAAAATGATCTTATATTTAGGTTTCTAGTAGTAGATCCATCTCAGTTCATTCTGGTTCTTAGAATGAAAACTTAGGTCATGGTCATCAGATTCTTAAAATTAGATAATATTTACAAGAGGACTTCAGAAATTCTGGAAGCTATAATATTATAAAGGATAAAAAGATTAGTAGAAAAAGTCGAAGAGTTTGTTATATATTCATACGTGGGGATAGAACAATGACATCTCAACAATTAATAGACACCACAGACAAAAGTTATAGCATGCACCTTTGGAAAGCCGTCCCTGTGTGTATGTGTAAAAAAACAAAAAACAAAAACAAAAACAAAAAAACGATGGTATTAGACAGTACACTGAATGTTGAATACCATAAATTCTTTTGCCCTTTTCAGAATTATTTAGCAGAATGGTCAAAAAGTAATCGTTATGCAGTCATTAGGCAGGGGATATATGAATAAGGCAATGAGCCAGACTGACCGACACTTACATGGAATTTGATGAAAAGAAAGCCATCCATATAGGTTAAGTAGATTGTGAAGAAAGCATAACCAGTTGTGGGAATGATAAGAATAGAGATGATGAGAAGCACAGGTCTACTTATGTAGGATGCAAATCATTTCCCACAGCAGGGAGGAGGACTAAAAAGAGGGAAACATTTTTATCTTGACTTGTAGATTAAGTCTTCACCTTCAATGAGACAAATTCCTCAAGATTCTGTTACTTAATGAAGGACTAACTACAACAACAAAAATGTTGACACGGGAAACCCCAGTTCAGACATGAGAACACATAAGCTTTAAAAATGTATCTGCCTTTGGCAATTCAGGGCTTGATTTCAGATTTCTCAGGATTCACTGTCAGTGCTAGGATCCCATTACCTCGTTCATGGACAACAGCTTCCCAATCTCTTGGTTTTCAGACCTTTTCCCTATGATTTGTCCTGCTGCTAGATTGAATGTTTCTTGGGCAAAAACTTTGAATTGATCCCCATTTTTGATAGAATAAAATCTAAATGTCAGACATTATTTAAACTCCTCCAAGCCCTACTACCAGCCTGCCTTTCCAGTTTTGCTGCTTACTCTATTCCGTCATGTACTGGGTGCCCATAAAGCTGATCTAACTGTATTCCTGATACATGCAGATTTTCCCACTTTCCTAACTTTAGAAGGAAAGGAAGCTAATTATATTGTATACCTGTTATGCCCCAGCCCCTGTGCTAGACCCTTTTGTACATATTATGTGAAATTATTGTTACACGAGACAGGCAGTATTGATCTTTAGCTGTTTATAGCTGAGGAACCTGAGGTTTTGACAGTGTAAATGATTTGCTTCTTATCATATGACTAGTAACAGACCAAGCAGACTTTGGAAAGAATTTGCATGAATCAGTGTCCACACCTCTTTTTCCTCATGATACCACCCGGCCCATGTTATTTATTCTTTTACAACGTGTTCTTCCCACATACTAATATCCACATTTATATTTGTCTTCCCAACAAAGTTTTTGTTTTCCCGCATTCAATATCTTCTGTCTTCAATGGATTATTAGAAAAAACTTGCATCATAAATATTTATCATAACTATTATTAATATTCATAACTTAGTTTCACTCAATTTTAAAGACTTCTACTATGATATTAACTCCTTATAAGTAGAATGTATGTCTTTTTAATTTTTGTGCCCTTGGGGAGTGTATAGAGTAACCCTCAGACGATACTGGGGATAAATTGGTGAATGAATGAAAGCTTGGCTAGCTATTCTCTATGAATTCTCCTAAACTACATACAGTCATTAATAAGGTAATATGTAACAAAATAAGTATTATAGTGCACTGCACTGCTATTTGAGTTCCCGGATGATGTATGTAATGACCATGAGTTGACCTTTTCTAGGGTCGCCATTATAGAAATCTAAGATACCATTCCATTTCTAAAATATTGGTTAATTTTCAGTGGCTGGTTTCAAATGCCAGATCATGATTAGATGCCTTCTTGCAGAGATTCTTTCTGAGGTACTTCTTTTTGCACTGCCACTTTCTAAGCCCTGCACAGTGTGTGTCTAACCACAGAGCCACACATTCTTATGACTCATAACCTCCTGAAGCAAATACAATAACAATAGGGGTCTTCTGTGACACCATATATTTTCTTTCAGGGTTCATTATAACTCATTTTGCCTGAGTGGGTGGTAATATCATTTACTGCTACTATATTAAAAACATAAAAGCATAAATAACATTAATGCAGACTTTTTCTGCTTATTGCCTCTAACTGAATGCCCTTGACATCAGGATCAGTGTAGAATATTAAAATAACATTGACATGAATATTTAATAGAAGAACTTGCATATAAATCATGGTTTCAAATTTAATATATCTGATGATAATAATTAAGTTCATTATAAAAAGTAGAGGAGATAAGAAAGAAATAAATGATAGGGCAAATGATTTCTATATATGAATTATCCTATATGAGCCTGAGACTAGAAAGTAAAAAATGGAAGATGTAATTAAAGTCACTATTGTATCTTGAATAAATCATAAAGAACACAATGCAGCCTTCTCCTTTATCAGAGGTATATTTGAGATATTTTAGTAGGTATTAAAGGAACACCTAATTTTATTTAGTTGTTTATTATTACATACCTTTAATATAATTGTCATTAATTAACAGATTATTCTTGCAAATTAGAAACACAATAGATGTCTTCCTTTAAAGAAGGTGCAGTATCTAGGAAAATAGAATTGAGTATTAATTCCCCAAATTATGCAAAATGGAAAATTATAAGATCCTAAGTGACTAAATAAGTTTTATTACCAAAATTATTAGATTCTGATCTATTGGAAGTCAAATTTAATTTTAAAAATAATTGATGGAACATTCCTAGAAACGAGTTATCCTATGCAGAAATGAGAATAAAGGCATGAGTTAGTCCCCTCCTGCAAAGGCTCTTTAGCATTTTATTATTGGCAGATTAATTCTAAGTAGTTGAGGATAAGTTGTACTCACTTGATTTATGCAAACAATGGCTAGTGAGTATCTATTAGAATGTCAGTTCATAAAGATTCTGTTAACAGGTTAATCTGATCAGTGATAATTCCTGTAAGGACGCTAAGATAATGAGCACAAAATCTTCTGGTTGTACCTGGTTGCCTAATAGACATTAATAGATCTTGAAGAGATAACATGATAGAAAGAGTCTTTGCTGTGAATATAATGAGAACTAGACTTACATCCCAGCTTAGCTACTTACTAAATTTAGGATCTTGGCAAATTGCTTATCCTTCTCAAACTTGTCTCTTTATCAGTTAGACATAATAGTATCTGTTGGACAACATTGTCCTGAGGACTCAGTTCATGTGTAAAATCATCAGCATTGTGCCAGGCACCATTCAACAAAAAGTAGCAATTATTATGATGATCTGATGGAATTCTTTAATAGATGGCTTTTTAAATTTATTTTTAACAGGTGACTTTAGAAGGATAATAATGTTTACTAACACCTAAAAAGCTATAGCTAAACTAAATACAGGTCTTATAGATTAAGTAACTCTTAGAGAAACTGAGTTTCATTTATAAAGAGAATTGAGTTTCATTTATAATTGATTTCATTATATATAATGAAATCTTTATAAACCTAAATAAATCATTATTTTGTTGATAATTATTCCTTTCCCCCTGGTGGTAGACTCCATGGCTTTGGATGATATATTTAGTTCTGGTATGTTTGTGCTTTCATTCTTTTTTTTTTTTTTTAATTTTTTAACATTTATTTATTTTTGAGAGACAGACAGAACGTGAGTGGGGGAGGGGCAGACAGAGAGGGAGACAGAATCTGAGGCAGGCTTCAGGCTCCGAGCTGTCAGCGACACAGGGCTCGAGCTCACAGACTGCAGAGATCATGACCTGAAGTCATGACATGAAGATCATGACTTGAAGTCAGACGCTTAACCGACTGAGCCACCAGGGCGCCCGTGTTTTCACTCTTTATAGCATATTGCAGTGTCCTCTCCAGAAGATTCATGTTGGACCTTCCTGTGCTTGTTCCTCCATATCATTTAGGAAATGTGAATTACCGACGAGTCTGTGCCACATTTTCGGTAACTTTGCTAAGATTAATCAGTAGGCTATAAAGTGCTTCTGCCCTGAATACAAGCATTCACTAGTACCTCTTGGTCTCTATTATCTACTTTAACCCCGATTGCTATTTACTGTTAGTACTGCTATCATGGATACTGTTTGTTACAGAACAAATTTATGTAGTCCTTGAAGTTCTCTTGCAACTCAATAAGCCACTTTTGGCCTTCTCCTAACTCTTCTTGACTGCTTTATGTTGAAGGTGGGAAGAGAGGTTTCTAGCTCTCCTTGGGCTTAAATAGGAACATAATAGCTTCCAAACTGCTAACAGTAAAACAACAACAACAACAACAACAACAACAACAAAACAAAAAACAAAAACAAAAAACAAAAAAAAAGGTTTTTTTGATCAGTTTCTCTGAATCCCCCACGGGACTCAAAAAGATCAAAGTGACCAGTCACCCTGAAGCTACAGCTTTTTTTTCTAGACTGTTGGCCATGCCTTTACTACTCAACAATAACATAACTTACTGATACAATTGATTTAATATTAATGTAATAATAACTAAACTTTTAGAGCCCACTAGACATTATAAGTTCTTTTCCTATACTATATAATTTAGCTATTATACATATATGTTAATTTGTAAATAAATTAAAAGAATCTGCATCATTTATTTTATTCTTTTTAAGTGTATTTATTTATTTTGAGAGAAGCAGAGAGAGCACAAGCAGGCAAGGGGCAGAGAGAGAGGGAGAATTCCAAGCAGGCTCATGCAATGCAGGGCTTGAACCCACAAAACTGTCAATCAAGACTCTGACACTCAACCAACTGAGCCATCCAGGCACCCCTGCATCATTTAGATTAGACTAATATAGTACATCCAAATTAAATAGGTTTGGTGGCAACATTAATTGTTAAAATATGTATAAAATCAAGGCAATGTTATTTAATCTAACCTTTATATCCCAATATATTCGTTTAGGTTGCTTAAAGAATTGAGAAGGATTGTCAATCTTCATTCAGTCAGGAAGGAAAGACTGTAGTAATTGTATTAGTTTCTGTGGCTGCCCTAACAAATGACCACAAACTTGGTGACATACAACAACAGAAAGTTAAATCACATTTCTGGAGGTCAGACTTCTGAAGTCAAGGTGTTGGTAGGTCTGTGTACCCTCCAGAAGCTCTAAGGAAAAACCTGTTCCCTGCTTCCTCTATCTCCTGGTGGCTGCAGGTGCTCCTTGGCTTGTGGCTACATCACTGTCATCTCTGCCTTCTTCTTCATGTTGCATTCTTCTCTTTGTGTCTGTATCTAATCTCCTTCTGCCTCTCTCTTATAAAGATACTTGTAATGGCATTAAGGCCCACCTGGATAATCTAGGATGATATACTCATGACCAAATCCCTAACTTAATCATATCTGTGTAGACCTTTTTTCCAAATAAGGTAATATTCACAGGTTCCTGGGATTAGAATTTGGACATACTTTAGGATTCATCTACAGTGTTTGTTTAGCAATATATCCCATAGGCAAGAGGAATGGGTGTTGGTATAGCATGCATGCCATGTTTTGTCATCAGTGACCCAATCTGTCATTTTACAAATAAATGTTAGGTTATGTGACTTGTCCAATTACTGCATCAACAGAATCCCAGAAGGACTCACATGGTATAAAAAGTTGGAGTGATGATAGAGAGTTTAGCAAAGGAGTTTTAATAAAGGTATGGTCAGGGTTGAGGAACACCAACAAAGATTGTTGAAGTGTCTCAACACTAGTAATGGAACTGCTAGGCCTGAAGGAACAAGGAGAAGGTTACCTTGAACTGACAGCAGTGTGGCCTTTGGGGGCTGCAGGAAAGGGGAGGTGAAGGGTAAATACTAACCTCACTCTCTTCTCTCAATATTCTGCTCTTGCTTTTCATTGGTTGACCCCAAATGGAAGCTAGGAGACAAGGTAACCTGTTGTCATCCGTTTGGTTCAATTTCACTGGATACATGGAAAAGTGAAGTAGGATGGAGATTGGATATGGAGGGGCAAAGAAAAATAGCAGGCCAGTCCCACAGATCATTAGTATCATAGCTGGAAGCAAAGTCGAAGCTTCTTTATTACAAAATTTATTATAATTTTCAACATGTCAAATTTAATTCAACAAATATTTATTAAATACACGCAATGTTAAAACTCTCTATGTGACACCACAAAAATGCCTATAATTTTTTATAGGTAATAACTAAAATAGGCTGGAGGTAATGAAAAGAAATCTGCATTCTTTTTAGAGTAGTGATGAGAGTCTGAACTTAAGTGGATGTCAGAATGAAAATACATAGAACAACGTATATTTAAACTCCAATAGAATAAACAATAGAACTTTGCAAAATGTTCACTATGAGTAGAATGGAAAACAATGGGGATAGAATGCCAAATAGGAATTGAATATTTGAAAACCAAATTAGAAAATGTTTCTGAAATATACAATATTAGCAGTTAGCAGATAAGCTCTTATGAAGAAATTTACTTTGTACCTTAAATTTGAGGTCTGTAGGAAATTTATGTCAAGATGACCAGAAAACATTTGAACAGTGGGTTGATTCCTGGAATGATGTAGGGTGAGAGGGGAAGAATATAAAAAAATATAATAATGATTCTGTTCATTTGTTAAGAAAATTATATTGTTTCCTTACTATGAGTCATATGCTCTACAAGAATTTGGTAATGGACTAATGAATATGATCAAATAATATTACCGCTTTCAGAATAATCATCAAAGGTGGAAGATTTAACAAATAATAAAAATTAAATAGGAGATATACATTTATAAAGAGCTATTTGTTCCTTCTCAGAGATGACAGATGAAATTGCAGTAATGGAAAAGAAAGCTTAGAATATGGGCACGGTGTATTTTTTTATAAATTTTAATTTTATTAAAAATTCTTAAATGTTTATTTTTGAGAGAGAGAGACAGACAAGGAAAGAGAATGAATGAGCAGGGGAAGGGCAGAGAGAGAGGGAGACAGGATCTAAAGCAGGCTCTGTGCTGATAGCAGAAGAGCCCAATGCGGGCTTTAACTCACGAATTGTGAGATCATGACCTGAGCTGGAATTGGACGCTTAGCCAACAGAGCCACTCAGGCGCCCCATTATGTTTGGAATATTTTAGACAGGTATTTTGCAAAGATATTTTGGATATGATTGTAATGAATTTTGTTTTGTTTTGTTTTGTTTTTCTATCTTGTAAATAGCAATGCTATTTAGAGTTTCAAACTAAATCAAATCATGAAAACTACACAATTTTATACCAGACACCATGTATTTTTGATAACTCTGTCAAATTCCTTAAAGTTATAAAATTATAGATGCCAGAGATTATAGATGAAAGCAGAGAATGTTAGGGACAAAATCACAGTTGCATTTTGACATTTAAGGTATGGAAGGAAAAAGCAGGTACCAATAATTGTAATAAGAGCACTCAGACTGAAGATTTAGGATAGAATAAAATATTAACATCAGCAACAGGAGGGCTTTCAAAAAGTAGCATTGTCAGTGAGATAAAACAGTGCAGAAGCTCAGGAAAATGTAAAAATGAAAAATGGGAGAATTAACCCATTGACTGGGAAAAAGGAGGTTATTGGTGCTTTCTTCAAGAATGATTTGAATACTAAGAATATAGTAAGTGGTAGAAAAACTAGAGCCCTAGTAAATGACTATAAAATGTAGAAATAGACAAAGTGAAAATAGCAAATACTCCCAAAGTAAAGAAGTGGAAAATTTAAGGAACTTTCACTTTTAGCATAGAGGATATCTAAGTATACAGTGAAGTTTCCAATATGGAGTGAAGATGAGTTTGTACTAGAGATAAACAGTGGCAGAATCATTCATGGGAACAAAACGGGATGATGTCAGGTACACATTATAAATACTAAATATAATAAATTATAATTTAATAATAATATACTATAACATACTATAATAATATAATATAATATAATATAATATAATATAATATAATATAATATAATATATATAATATAAATACTATGAAAGGTGAAATGTTGTTTTGTTGTTTGTATTGTTTTTTTTTCCTGCCCAGAGATACACATCATAATAAATGTAATAGAGTCAATAAGAAATTTAAAAATATACCAAAGGACTATTTTTAGAAGATAAAATGAGGAGATTGAGGACAAATCTCCATGGACTTATGCCTTTCTCTAACAACATTTGAAAGTTTGAGAATTCAGATGGTGGGAGTTACCTCTGGCCAAAGAGTGGCAAAATGGGAATATGAAGGGGAAAAATATATGATGATGGTAAATGCTTTATTATAATAGTCAACACTGGAGTTCAGGCTGAGAGAGGAGCAAATGAAGCATAACAGAAAGCAGACATGAAAAAAATTATGATTAAATCCAGTCTTCTTCCCGCTACTGCAAAACCTTTCATGATCTGGCCCCTATTTGCATTTCTAATTTTATCTCATTGCTATCACAACTCTTGCTAAATTCCAGACCCTTGAGTCTTGTCAGAGCTTCCCAAATTTGCCAGATTCTTAGGCTCTTATATTTGTCCACCTGGCTGCTTCTCATATTTCAGATCTCAGGACACATTTCCTGACTACCCTTATTTAAAGTGGCTCTGCAACCACTATCCTATTATCTATTACAATGTTCTATTTATTTTGTCCATACTGTTTAAATGATTTATAATTACTTATACATCTGTTTTATATTTATTTGTTTTTCCTGTGTATTGGCTTTCTCTCCCAGTAGACTGAAAGCTTCACGAGAATAGATATGGTGTTGCAGACCCAACTGCAGTAACAGTGGCAAGCACATTGTAGGTCCTCAATAAATACTTTTAAGTCATGTAAATACATTAACATGAGTAAATGTCTAACAAAGGGATAGGAAAATGTAATAAGGATGAGGGGAAATTCAATGTAAATAAGGGTACGGGAAGGTAGGAAACAGCCAGAACGTGGAAATCTACCTAGTATAGAATTATTCATGAAGTTCTACATTGTGCAGCACTGTTAAGTAATATCTAAATCTAAGATCCAGCTACTCAATGGGTGAATGGTGGAGTATGGAAATGGAACATTTTGACAGCAAAAGTTAGAAGGATCCTAATTTTTATTAGGATAAAATAATGTAAAACTATAAAAAGGATAGTAGAGATTAGAAAAGAGTGCTGAGGCCACTGAGCAATGTGGAGAAACTTAGATTCAATGGCATATTAATTCACTCTAATTGCCACTCACCTACTCACACAAGTAAATTAGTATTTATTTTAGATGTTGAGGAAACAGATGTGGATTTCATTTATTTTATTATCTAGATACCATCTGCAGCAATACATGTTTGTAAAACATTATTATGGACCGATCATTTTATTTCACTTTTCATCACTGCTGTCATCATTATTTTCTCTGGTTTCTTCATCACCATCATCCTCACTATCTTTAGGAGAGGAGTTTGTGCCAAGCAGTCACAAATCCGCTGACTGTTGCATTAAACGTGGTTTTATGTCTACATTAATTGTTTATCTTTTCTTTTCCTCCATCTTCCTTTTTATCGTCCTTATCCCTGATACAATGAGATTTTACCCATTTTCAGCTGGAGGGTATTGAAGTAATGGTCCATAGACATAATGAAACAGTGAAAGCTTGGCTGAAGTTAACATTAAAAAAAATAGCCCGTAAGTTTTCACTGGCCATATGTTTTTTTTTCCTTTTTTCTTTTTGTAAAACCACTAACCAACATGAGTGAAAAAACAAGTTTAAGTGGCAAGGTATAAACATCTGAAGGCTGGGCAAAATGATACCTTAATATGACAAATGGTATTGCTTACTTTCATTATTGTACAGAAATGTCTTCCCTTCAGACACAAATAGAGATACAAATAGCATAGGCAAGAGAATAATGTCACACATGCTTCAGAGCTTTTTGTCTATGCCCTGGTCGTCCTTTGATAGTTTAAAAAAAATGTCCTTATTCAAACCAGACTTCATTACAAAGAAAAATGTTCTTGCTTTAGAGTTTTCACTGTAGCACCTGTTACATTCTTCCCCTCTGTCCATGAGAAAACTCTAATTCACCTACAAAAAAAAACATTATAAAGCAAAAGGGAAAACAAAGACAGAAACTAATTTTATTTCTGAAAAAATAGATAATGCACCTGTCAACTTGTATTTATTCCAGTGGCCTTCGGTGACATTTTCTAGTGACAGCAGCAAAGATTCCAAAATTGCTTCCATAGGCCCCACACAGAGATAGGTAACAGGGGACATTATTAACTTCAACACAGAGCAATTTATTGAAGCCCAACACTCCATTATTAAAATATTGGAATTTTTTCCCTTTCTATCCCACTCATCACTCTAAATGAATCCACATTCTCTTTTCTTTATCTCTTTTCCTATCCCCCAAAAAAGCCATCTGCTATTTCCTTTATGAAAAAAATAAAACCTACAATTAGTGTCTTGTTCATCTTTTCTTTCTCAAAAAAAGAGAACTATTATGCAAATACTCTGCAATTTGGTTTCAAATACTCTTTGTAGTGTGATGAGCAATTTTCCTTAATACAACCCCAGCTTTTTTGCCAGGACTTACTAATAGATTTTTTTAAAAGAAAACTTTCATGTGACTTTTTTACACTCTTCTGATGTAAACTTTTTGCATGCATATGTAGAATGAAATTATCATTACTCCTTGAGTTGTAAAAGAAAAAACATTGTTTATACATTTTATCCTGAAAAAGAAGCCTAAAATAACCTCGAAATTGTTCTTTTACCTTAAACTTCATCATTTTCTTCCTCATGCTTTCTGAAAGCGCATTGTGTGCAATGGCAGTTTACCTGTTAGTGCGAATTTGTTGGTTGATTTTAGTGTTTCTTCAGGAACTTAGGTATAATTTGACCCAATTCTTCAGGTACGACTGATATCAGGTGTTTGGAGCTGTCTTCCTCTTAACAAGATAAGCATCTACAGTGAGAGGTGCTGATGGAAGTGAAAATTTAAAAGTACAGTATCAGAAGAAATAGCACTGCACTAAGAATCAGATATCAGGAGTCTTAACCCTGATCTGCCAGTTATCATAAGACCTGAGGCAGTAAGCCCACCAGCCTTGGTTTTCTCCTTTTATAGCTGAGAATCACTGCCTCCTTTGACTGCTACTAGGCTTATAATGAGGATCAAACCACAGTTGCAAGTTACTACTTTTGCAATGGATTCTAGATACATTTCTTGGCAATGTTTCAGAGGTCCTCAATTTCCCTGTTTCCTACAGTAGCTTCACCTGGAGAGCTTGCTACAAATGCAGCTTTATGATCAATTTCTAGACTGGATTATCTGGGAGTGGGACCAGGATAACTACTTGTAATGACAAACCTAGGCAACTCATGCTCATGAAAGACTGAAAGCCACTAGAAGAGAAAGAGAGAAAATGCAATCAATATAAATTTAATGTAATTAGATAATATCTAATTTTGTGCTTGATTAAATTTGCTATTTAATTTGATTACATGTTCTGCTTATTTGTTGGTGTATATGTGTATATTTATATGTGTGCATATCATAATTCAGTGAAGGAACCCTGTGGTTTACACTTTCAATATTAATGTTAATATTTAATTAATGAATAACAATACTGGATTAAATAATAGGTAATATTACTTGCTAACATTCCTATCTGTATTCTCCTTATAACTACATTGATTTCCTTTATTTCAAATGTTTACTAATGTTTCAAATGTTTTCCAATGTTTAAAATATACAGTAAGTGAAACCAAAATGTTTCTACTTTTTTGGCCATATTCATAGTAATGACTCAAATTTCTGGCCCTGCTCATTATGCAGAAACTCCAGCCACCAGAGAAATTTCCCCAAATAGTTCGGGCAGTTGCTGAGTGTCTCATACGTACCTATAAACTACTCAGTGCTCTCTGGGCTGCTAGTCCTCAAGGCATTGCTGTGGTGACAGGCTCAGCAAGGAAACATAGAAACCGGTATCCTCCCCTGTTCTATGCTTCTGGTTGCCTGGGGCTTCTGAGGAAGGAGGAATGTCAGCATCTACTCAGAAGCCATCTGGAAAACAGCAATTTCTGCTTCTGCCCACAAAGACTCAAAACAGTCTTTTGAGTTGGGCTGATAGTATTTTATCAGCTTATTTTTTTTTTCTGTTTGGCCTTATATATCTTCTTTCTCAAAGACAGGTGCCTATTCTGCCCCACTGTTCCTCACTCATAAAAGTAAAACATTATACTTGACTAAGAACCTAGCTAGATCCAGTAAATTCATATACTCCATCAGATATACACGTAATTGTGAATCATCTTTAGACTCAGCTGAATTCAACACCGCTAAAGTAGCAGTGGAGTTTAAAAGTTAATAATGTCTTGGGGCGCCTGGGTGGCTCAGTCTGTTGAATGACTGACTTCAGCTCCGGTCGTGATCTCATGGTGTGTGAGTTCGAGCCCCGCATCGAGCTCTGTGCTGACAGCTCAGAGTCTGGAGCCTGCTTCAGATTCTGTGTCTCCCTCTCTCTCTGACCCTCCCCCACTCATGCTCTGTCTCTTTCTGTCTCAGAAATAAACAAATATTAAAAAAATTTTTTTAAAGTTAATGTCTTCTCAAATAGCTGTAAAGTAATAATAGTAAGTCAAATACTTCTACAAGGCGAATAGTAAAAGACAGAATTCTAGAGTGACCCTCCATTCCTTTTCCTTCTCATTTTCCACAGCCCAAAACAATCACTTTCAGCTTCTCAGCAATTTATTTTTTCACTTAACTCTATATCTAAATAATATGCTAACACTGTCAACTCTTGATTTTTTCCATTTTATGCATCATATGCTAACTTGTCACTAGGAACAACAGGAATGTACCTTTCACTTTCTTCCTATCACCCCTTTGCAGAGGTACACCTCCCTTCCCTTCAGTTTTCAATATAGTTATGTGATGTCTGCATATATCAGCATTTGTACTTATGTCATTATGTTTCTACAACTATTCCCTGCCATGCTCTATGGCGAGTACAATGATTTTCTTTTTCATGGATATCTTTGTGTTTTACCAAATCAATTGCTTCATTTTATTTTTGCCTAGTTTTCTGTGCATTGATCACTAATTTGAATTTCGGTTTCTGATAAATATATATGCTCTTCATGTATTTTAAAGTCATTAGGTATTCTATCATCTCCATCTTCTTGGATCACCTTTTCCAGAGCAATATGCCCACTCAAGTCTGGACTGACTGCTATCTCGGTCTCTTGAACAGCTTTTATTCTGGAATATCCCTTCACTGTCGTTATTCTGTTTCCTCAATTCAATGTACTCTTTTAATTGCTCCCTCTTATTTAGTGAGCACAGCTAACAGAGAAAGGAGGCATCTGAGAGAAGTTTCTTTAAGAACAAGCATGGTTGAACATGTGTATATATCCACTACCTTGGTTGAATTTTTGCTGGCTTTGGAATTTGAGGTTTAAACAATTTAAGTTTCAGAATTTCGAAGTCACAGCTCCATTTGGGAAGAGGAAGTAGAAGGGGCCCCAATTTTCCCTATATATAAATTTACATAATCTTATTATTTTCACCAGAGTACTTCTCTTTCTATTTTGCCTAATAGCCATAGTCCACAATCCTTTTGATTTAGCTTCTCCCAAAGACGAAAGAGAGGAGGAGATCTGTCGTCTTAAGTGCCTCCAAAATACACTTTGAAACGGTCCTACTGAAGTCAGTTTCTCCTCCCTGTTCCATTTGCACAGATTTGAGGCACTAACACTACTTGAGCCTTCGGTGGTGACACATGTGGTGTAAATTGGATTTCTTCTCAGTTTCCCTACCTGCTACATTAAGCTTCGGATGTCTTATGTCTGTTAATTTAGTTACTACTATTAAGCCACATTCTACTCTGTATTCTATCTTTATTGCCTCCTTTCTATGATTGTTGGTTTCTGCCTCTTTATTAATGCCCTTATTGTTAATGTAGTGGAAATGAGAGGGAATGGAAATAATTTGTTTATTCAATTTTCCATGTCATCTTAAATAATAGATCAGTAGAGCTTTCTGTCCTCCATTTTTAGTCTTGAAAAATTTCAAAGGCACAGAAGATATACAAGAATGCTAATATAAACATTCTCATAGCCTCAAAGTAGGTACACTAATTGATAATAAATTGTCACATCTGTGCCATCCCCCTTGTGTGTGTGTGTGCATGTGTGTGTGCACATGCATGGAAGGTCCTATTTGTTTTAAATTGTAGTAAAGATACTTAAAATAACTATTGGAGAGTAACTTTAAGATGCACTAAATGACTATCATATGTCCAATCTTCATTAAACAAAAATGACATGATTATGATAAAGAAATTAGAGCTATTTTCTCATTTCATGAAATGATAAAGTTGGAGTAGACAAGTTTTCATGGTCTCACTCAGCTATTATATTTTATGATTCTATAACTAATACACGACTTATAAATTTGGAAATGAAGTAGAATTGAATAAAGGCAAATGTATGGAGCAAATTTAAAGGTTTATTTTTCTACGTAAATCCCCAATGGGCATAGTGCTTGTAATTGTTTAAGTTTTGATATTTATAATTTATTAAATTATACCTGTGTATTCTATCTGACTCCACACTAATAACAGATGACTTACCTTTGGTTCACCTTGTACTATGTACAAATAATTACATTTGTATGGATTATTGTACTCCAGAACCAAGATCAAAAGTTAAAAATCCATGGTATAAGTCAAGATTCAATATCAACTTACTTAGCAGTAAATAAAATCAAATATTGTTCATACTACAAAAGACAAAACACTAATAGTAATTTTATATTCATTTAATTTTATAACATTGTCCATCTTAATAAATGTATAGTCCTTGTTTTTTCACTTAAATTTACTTGAATTAAATCACTTTAAAAATATAATAGCTGCAATAATGCCTTTTCATTTTTAATGGATTCCATTGAATGAGAGTACATTTTCAAAATTATTATCAGCACCATTAATATAGTGAGTGCTATAAAGGAATTTGAGTTGAAATTACATTAATTTTTTTTTTTTTAATAGGAAGCTTTGATCATGGCAAGTATGGACCATCCACACTTAGTCCGGTTATTGGGTGTGTGTCTGAGCCCAACCATTCAACTGGTTACACAGCTTATGCCCCATGGCTGCCTGTTGGATTATGTACATGAACATAAGGATAACATTGGATCCCAGCTACTGCTTAACTGGTGTGTCCAAATAGCTAAGGTAAGTTCCCATCACTTTTGATGGCAATGACTCTCCTCTCTTATCTCCTAATCTAGAATAGTATGGATACTGAAAATATGTCAAGTCTTTCAGTATATTTAAATAAAACAAATTACTTGTGCTATATTGAAAGATGTAGGGAAGTATTTGCATTCAAATCACAGATCAAACACATGATATACTTATATATTTGGGGAAGTTTTACTGCTATTTGTGTTATGTTAACCAGATGCCAAAACAAATAGATTACTGATCAGAAGAAAAAAAATGTTCTACCAAATTTGTTTAGCTTTTTGTTTGTTTTGATATAGTTTAATTAACAAACAAAATCCAAGAAAGAAAAGATTGAATATAAGAATTATCCCATTTTAGACAACTTTATTAAGATAGTATGTACATTTAATTCTCAATATTAGAAATGATCAAGTTCTAAATATCCTCCTAGACATTTTGATAATTCTCAGTTAGTCTTTAATGGTTGGGGTTTTTCAGCCTGGCACACCGTCTCGGGCATGTAACATGCATAAGGAAGTGGCATGGATCTCAGGACCTGAGGTGATGGGGTGGGGGCTCTGTGGTGACCTAGAGAACACCATTGCCCTCTGAAAGGACTATGGTTTTTTCCACCATTCTTATGTGTTCTTCCAGTGTTTCCAAGGGGCCAAAATTCTGGATTTTTTTTTTTATGTGACTTCTCCAAATTTAAATCTTGGCTCAAGCTGCTGAAGTGTTCTAGAAACGAAAAAAAGCATTTATGCCTTGCAGTCCACTGGTGTGAAATTTCTGGTGTCCATGTTTTACATTCAAATAACCCATTTATGATCACCTATACCAAGAATATTTCTTGAAAATTTTCTCCGGGATAAATAGATGTGAAATGAGTTTTAATTCTCTATTTAAACCTCTATTTACATCACAAATTGACCTAATGTTCAGTTAATTCTATAAATGTGTTCGTCTGCATTTGTATTAGATAGATGCCAAAGTGTTAATTTAGTAATTCTAGTCTATTTCTTTTTACAGCCTATGAATGAATAAAAATTCATTTCTTAGAGTAGAAATTTGAGGTAATTCTTAAAATTCCAAAAATTATCTAAAGGGAAAGTCCAGTTTAGTTTTCATACCATAAATTCCATTATAGTTTCATTATGGACCATGTATTATATTTTTGTTACTATTACATGTTGAACTGACAACTTAGAGAATTTTTTACAGTAATGAAGTTTGAAACACAACTCTTCAAAAATTGATTTACTTACTTACCTAAGAACTCCAATAAATTATAAGGTGAGCTAAACATGCAATAGAAATTCTCAAATCATTCTAGCAGTATAAATGAGAATAAAACTAAGTTTCAAATTTCTTTGCTGTTTTCTATGTTTCCCGCAGTATTCTTCATAATTTAGGTTTTGTCCTTAGAGATTCATGACATCAATATATCATTTATGCAAAGCTGTACACTCTAATAATAGAAACTACTTTGAGTTCCCTGAATAATTGCACTGTTTTAATCCATTTTGCCTTTGTGAATGCCATCCTTTCTGCTTAGAAATCTTTCCTCATAGCTTCTTGATCACATACGATGGTCCTTTCATCCATCAATGCTGACTGGGTTCCTCTGCTTACAGAACCTTCCCTACTCAACCTTTTTCTCCAAACAGAAGCAATTTCTGCATTTGTTTGGTCATTGGTATCTTGAACACATTTTTATTATTCAAGTTTTATACAATGTAGTTTATATGATTGACTGTATGGCAAGTTTCTTTAGTCATTAATCTTTTAATAAACATCTATAGACACCTTCCATGTATCAGGTACTATGCTGCCTGAATTGTCTAGGGGCAAACAACGTGGACATGGGCCTGGTTGTCTTTGTATACCCTAACGGCCAGAATAGCCAACAGATAAAACAATTAAGTATAGTATTATACTTAATGCTTGGGTTCACATTTTGACGAAAAATAATTACAGAGCACACTTAAGGTAGACACCATTGAATCCTGAGGGAGAATATTTGGCTATGGGATGAAAATTTAGGCAGAGGAAAGATTCCACAAGAGCTGTATAGATATGGTGACCATGTAATGTATCATCCAGCTGGAACATTTTTAAGAGTGAAAGAAGGCTCTATCACTAGTTACGCGAAGGCAACAGACACACAAATGTGTTAAACAGAACAAGGGATGTGGTAACCCTGTGTAGCATGAAAGGTTTGCATTTTATTATAAAAACAGTAGATATTGAAGTATTTTACGTTCTAATGGGACATTGCCAGTTTATATATGGAGCTGAAATCAAGGCAATCCAAAAATGAAAATGAAGATACCAGTCAGAAGTCTGGGGGTAGTGAAAGTAAGGAGAAGTAAATAGGATTAAGATATATTTTTTAGACAAATATAGGGTTCTGAATATGATAAGTTGTTGGGGTGTATGGTGGTGCTCTTTCCTGAGTTGGTGAAGGCTGAGATTTGAACAGAATTGTAGAAAAAAATTTGAGAGTTCAGTTCCAGACATGGCAAATTGCAGAGGTTTATACAACATGAAACCGGAGCTTTCGACTAGGTGGTTGAATTTGGTTGCGACTCTCAATATAGAGTGAAGAGTTTTGGGTATTTAAATATATGGGAAGATTTGTAATGACCTAGCTACTGACTCAGTCTGATTCATATTTCTTCCCAGCACCGAAAATTGGTATAGTAGCCATTCAATAAACATTTAATAAATACTTTTAACTCATGACGAATTTGAAAAAATCTTTATGGGAAAAACCCATAAAGAGAGAACCCTTCCTTCATCTTTTTTTTTCTACTTTGGGGGCACAATTGTATAGTGGAAACAGCATTAGGATCTGAAGGACCTGCATTAATATGATGGTACCCACTTTTTAAAAAAATATATGAAATTTATTGTCAATTGGTTTCCATACAACATCCAGTGCTCATCCCAACAGGTGCCCTCTTCAATACCCATCACCCACCCTCCCCTCCCTCCCACCCCCCGTCAGCCCTCAGTTTGTTCTCAGTACTACCTTTTTTTCTTATTTGCAAAATGAGCATAATTGTATCTACTTCTGGTAGGCTGAAACTCCCTACCCTGAAATATGTTATATCCCATCCACGGCATCTGTGAATATGTTACTTCACATGTTAGAAGGGAATTGTGAATGTTATTAAATTAAGGATTTTGAGATGAAGAGATTATCCTGGATCACCAAGGTGGGCCCAATGTAATCTAAGAATTCTTATAAGTGGGAGGCAGAAGGATCAGAGTGAGTGAAGATATAAAGATGGGAGCAAAGCTGGAGTGATGTGCTTTGAAGACAGGGAAGGGGACCACATGCTGGAAAATAGAATCTACCTCTAGAAAGGAAATAGATTCTCCCTACAATGTTCAGGCCTGCCACATCTTGATTTTATTCCAGTTTACAAACCAATTCAGGACTTCTGACATCCACAACTGTAAGAAAATAAATTTGTATTGTTGTAAGCCATTAAATCTGTGGTAATTAGATACAGCAATAAAAAATTAATATACTTCCTCATAGTGGCTTGCAAAGATTAAATAAAATAGTCCAATGCAACTTCCTTGGCTCAGCTCCTAGAACATGAAGTGCTTAAAGGCAATTTGTTTTTATTACGTATAGGTTGAAAGCCTCAAAACAGAGAATTGTTTTAAAAATTTCTGTAAAATATGAGTAATATGGTCTGAGTAAACACAAGTATTTCACAAATAGTTATTCCAGTAACTTAGAGGCTTTGTCTTCTTTGCTTTCAATTGTTACCAAGAGTGGCTCAGGAAAGTAAGATAGCATCATAATTACTTCAATACCCACTTTGTTTTTTTCACTGATAAAGTTGGGGTTGTTGGGGGTAAAACTGTAAAGTAACTTATCTATATTTGTGTTATAACATACCTGTAGAAAATACAACAATACATAGGAAAATAATAATTATAGCTAACATCAAGCAGCTCTTACTCTGTGCAAACCACTACTCTATATTTTATTCATTAATTAATTTGTCTCATCACAAACCTATGAAGTATCATGATTTTCATTTCACAGATAAAATCGCAGAGAATGTAAGTTACTTGATTAAATGCACACAGCTAACACATAAATAGTTGAACAACTAATCTGTGTTTTTGTATATAAGGGAGAAAATATTTTTAACAAATTTTACCCCTATTCCCAGTTTTATTTCCATTTTTCCTTTGGTATGTCATTCTACAAAACCTTATGTCATAGGAGACAGAAATTTAAACACCAAAATTGTTTGACTCTTATAGGTAGCCATATTAACTTTGCAAATGCTGTATTTGGAACTTGATTTAATTTGGAAGCAGAGCAGGATATATTATTATTTAATGTTTATATAATACCATATGCCCTCCTGGTGCTTTATGAATCCAGGATAGAAATAATGATGAGAATCCCTTCTTTCATACTTGTTGCTAACATGTTGGGCAAGCAGTTTTTAAGACAACTTAGCAGACTCTAAAAAGTGTATGTGAGTTTAGAATGACGGAACTTCCTGGTAACACCAATAATGACTGAGTCTATGTGGATAAAGCATGTCTTATACACTTGGCATCTGCTTGGTGCTTTAGGCACATTGTGCTATTGAATATTTACTGAAACTCTAGTAGGTATGGCTCATTATTCTCCCAATTTATAGATGAGGAAAATAGGGGAAGTTAACTCCTAATGGACAAAACGGTAGGTTGAAATGCCTGTGTTCTAACCAGGGAACTCTGGTGCCTGAGCAAGGTCTTTAAGCCATTCAGCACCTGCCTCTCCAAACACATACACATCACTGCAGCTTAAAGCCCCTTGCTGTCCTCAACAGCACTTCTGAATATGGAGAGCATCGAGGAGCAAGACATCTGACACCATGAGACAGTGGTGTCTCATCATTAATCCCATAAAAGAAAAGGTTCTATCATGAATAATACTTTTCATTGTCTTCATGAGAATTTTTTTTATTGCCTTCTCATCAGCATGTATGTTACATTTTCTGGGAAAGAACTAGATAGTCTTTCAACTTAGGGGGATTTTTTTTGAACCAATGTTTTAATTATAAGTTCTTTTGATAAAGCAAGCTCAACTGTTCTGTGAACAATTATGCAGTGTAGATACTGATCACAAGTACCACTATAAATTAGGATTAAAAAAAAATAAGTTTATTCATTTGTTTTGAGAGAAAGTGCACATAAGGAGGGGGTGCAGATACAGAGTGAGAGAGAGAGAGAGAGAGACAGAGACAGAGAGAGAGAGAGAGAGAGAGAGAGAGAGAGACAGAGAATCCCAAACAGGCTCTGAGCCTTCAGCCCAGGACCTGAGTGTGGGACTTAAACCCATGAACTGTGAAGTCACGGCCTGAGCCAGAAGTCAAGAGTTGGGCGCTTAACTGACTGGGCCATCCAGAAGCCACAAAATTAGGAATTTAAAATGTGTAATTTGGCACTATCTTGTGTTGAGCATACAGATTCTAGAACCAGTCTGAATGGGTTCTATTTCCAGACCCACCACTTGTCAGCTGTGTGGCCTTAAATAAGTTGATCTCTTGAGTCTCCTGAAAATGGGGATAATACAAGTAGTTATTTAATGGAGTAATTATGAGACTAAGGTAATATTCTCTGCTTAAAACACTGTGTAGCATACAGTAAGAATGTACATTCTGTGTTATTTTGAATATATTTGATATGAAGGCAATAAGGAAAGGCACTTACATTCATAGTTAGAATGCCTTAATGATGTTATTTTAAAAATATTCTATTTTTGAATCTCAGCTATAAAAGACTTAGCATTTGTTCTTAGATGATGCTGGGGATAGGAGGAGAGAATCCTATGTTTAATATTTAGTATTTCTTATTTTTGGAAAAAAGGACCTGAGTCCCCTATCCTCGTGTGTTTTCTTGCACAGATTCCTAAGATGCTGTCCTGTATTTGCTGTTATTGTGACCTCTAATTTTCATGTTAGAAAATTGGATTATTGGTAATATTGAAAACATGGGAAACTATCAGGGAACTGGCAAAGAGTTGAGTTTTGGGGTATTTTGAATAAGATAGTCCGTTATTGAAGAGGAATAAAGAGAAGATTCTAACTTTTCAATCTCAAGCTAGAAAAGGTTAACATTGGTTTGACTTCCTGTTGCTGCACAAATTTTAGCTCCTGACTACTTTCTAAAGAAAAGCTTATTTGAAATATTTTTGTTGATGTTGCTACTGTATTCTAAATTTCAGTTCAATTCAGATGTAGGGTCTCAAGGGCTTTTTTTTTCAGTAGTTTACCACTGAAACTAGTTAAAGAGATGATTCTAAAAACACATGTCAGTGGTCCACTATAAACTACAAGATAATTCATTGCCTGATTAATTAATAAATTGTACCATCCTTAAAATTCTTCTGAAAGAAAATAGAAATAAAAGTCACTCAATATTTTAAAGAATAAAAAATTGACCTATTATGTTTAAGCAAAATAATTTAGATTTTTGCCTCTAAGACTCTTTAAGTTGTATTTTTATAAATAGATTGATTCCATCATTTATGTTTTTGAAGAACACTGTATCATTTAAAGGTCAGTATAATTTTAGGTTAATTTAATATATTTTCTTAATTAAACTGTAGGTTTTTTTTAAATTTCACACTCTATCCCTGATTTACTTTTCATGTCATATCATATTCCTGTTTGAAGCTAATGAGAATTCTACTGTGAAACCTGACTTTTTGTGGCCATTAAAAAGTATCTGTGTACCTTAGTTTAATTTATACTTTGTGCCAGAGTAGGAGTTAGTGTGAGGCACAAAGTGGAGAGAAGAACCTCTCTCAGTTCAAAAACAGTTCACAATGATGGAAAAGAGTAGATTTCTGTGTTAAGAAATTAATTCCTCTTCCACACACAGATGCAAAGTCTTCGGGCTTGAATGTGTTACATGAGCAGAATCTTCATTTTCTTTCTTTCTTTCCTCTTTTCCATTTTTCTGCTCACAGTAGCTACACAGAGTGATAGGAAAACTGTAATTTTACCATTGGATCCAGCCATTTTCTCTTTATGAATAAAATTAGATTCAAATCTGAAGGTCTGATGTCAGTTAAATGCATGAACTGGGCACCAAAATTTCTGCTTTGTTTGTGGTCAAGGCCAAAGTCTATATGCAGATACGACCTCAGTCACTATACATGTATACATTATATATGTGTACTGTATATATTATATAAATGTATTATATATATACTAATATATAAAATTTTGAAATAGTAAATAGTCTAGAGAAGAAACAACACTACTAACCTTCTAGGAAAGATAATTGATACTTATTATATTTAATAATATAATAATGACTTTTAACACTTTTTAGAAGTTTGTGAATGTCATTTGAATGAATAGATTTGGAAGGTATGTTTTGACATAGCAAAATTATTATATTTTACAAAGATGGAGTAGAAGGGACATATTAGAATTAGAAGCCATGGTGTTAGTGGCATAGCCAAACCTCATTTAATAACAATTCCCAGTTTAAATGAAAATAGAGATTATTTTTTTCTAGTCATATAGCCACATTTTGAGAAAGACAAGGACAGCCTACATATTTATCTTCTTAATAATTTACATTTACATCTTATATCTTATTTAATGTATCATTTTTACTGCTATTATATAACTTTAAATGCATTATATATTCCAATAAATTATCATTAGATCTTTAGAGAAATACAGTAGCATGAATCTGAGTCAATGATAAAATTATATTCAGAGTATATACCTTCAGTGACTTTCCCAGGGTCACGTTGCAAACTAGTCCAAGGATGAAAAATAATCTCCAAGTCATTGATTATCTCATGAAGATACATCATTCAATTTTTCCCCACTAAAGAAGCAGCCTGATAAGTGAATATTTTCAAAGTCTCTGTCTATTGTTTAGATCTATGTTTTCATTAGACATTTGAGATTTAAATCACAAGGGAGAATATCTGTGGTCTTTAGGAAAGATTCATTTATTTATTCATTTAACATAATATCAAGTTATGATGTAGTAGTTACCATCCCAAGATCAGAGGTTTCAAGAAAGAGCAACAACCATAAGCCCCTCTGTCATGACTTTTATATTCTCTTGGGGAAGGTAGATACAAAAACCAAGTAGACAAAAAACATCACCTCATATGGTGAGAGATGAGAAACGGTGCCATCCATTGGTATTTTAGGGAAGAATTTAGAAGGAAGTAGTGTTGTGCTCCTCTTTTAGTTCTACCACTTATCATCTGTATGACTTAGGCAAGTTCCTTACTGTGTCTAAATCTGTTTCCTCATCTATAAAATGGGCAACAGCCTCCATTTGTCCAGCTGTTGTGAGGTTAAATAAGATCGTAGATTGACTTTGCACATTTACTACTGAAGCTTTAGTGCTTAAAAAGTTATTATAATATTTAGTAAAATTATACATTATTTAATATTTATTAGCATCAAAATTAATTTAGACATGGCTTTTACAGAAAGACAGCATAGTATAACAGAAAGAACATGAACTGTAGAGAAAGACAATCTGGGTTTAAATTCTGAATCATAGTTGTGAGAACCTGGAGACCCATTTTCCATTTTGCTAAATGAGAATACTTGTGTCTGCATAAAATGAAGCAAACCTATGTTTTTAAAATTTAAATTAATCAATAAATAGGAGAAACTGATATTAATCTGAAAAATCAGAAGTTTTTACAGAACAGGAATATATGTATTTCTTTATTCATTTGTACGCATTTATTATATTCTTTTATCATTTGTACTCATTTAGTATTGTACTCATGAATATTGAAAATTTCCTTTGAGACCCTACTATGATTATAATGGTTAAGGAAAATGGATTTTGGACTTATAAATATTTAGCTTCGAATGACAACTACCAGTCTGTAACTGTAAACTTTTTGGCAAGTTTTTTAAACTCTCTGAACTTACTTATCTAAACATTAGAATAATAATATTTAGCTCATAGAGTGTTTATAACAATTAAATAAAACAGTAAAATGTGTCAGTATATTAATATATTGCCTAACACATAGTATCCCTCAATAAATATTGACATTGTTTTTTGTTGTTGTTCTTGTTGGTTTGTTTTTGTTTTCTTAAATCACATAGAGCAGTGCTCTCAAGACCATCCATTTCAGAAGATTGCTATATTTTGCACAATTAAAGAGTTCACTTGAAATATTTTTTCCAGGACAAAATACAAACGTGCCCCAGAGAAGTTTGTCCATCATTTCCTCATGTTAAATGAAAATGAATTTGATCTACGATAACACATTAGAGGAACATTACATTATTTTTTTTCTAAATTAAAATTATTCCAGTTTGGTGCACACCTATCAAAGTTGGTTAGAAATTCCATTTTAATCATGTATTGGGAAGCCCCCACAAGGATTTTTATAGGGATATTGAAGCATCTGATGAGAGATATATGATTCTTGGCAGACAGGGGCAGTCTTCACTTTTCTGACCTTTATAATCGGTACATAAATGTGTTCCTTGTTCAGCTCCATGGAAGCTGAGCTCTCCAATCTCTGCATAGTCATAATGGCCTCCAAATCATTTTCTTTCTCTCTCTTTTATTTTTTAAAGTTTATTTATTTTGAGACAGAGAGCACAAACATGGACACAAGTGGGCAGGGGCAGAGAGAGAGGAAGACAGAGAATCTCAAGCAGGCTCCGCTCTGTGAAGGCAGAGCCCAACATGGGGCTCAATCTAGTGAACTGTGAGATCATGACCTGAACCAAAATCAATAGTTGGACACTTAACCGACTGAGCCACCCAGGCATCCCTTTCTTTCTCTTTTATTTGGCACATAACTTAATTGTTTATTTCTCATGACTTTAGGTCTGCTGGGTGGGTCTAGGATCTTGGCTGGACTCATTGACCTATTGGGGGGTTGGCACGCTGTCAGCTGATCTAGACAGGGCTGATAGGGTGACTGAAAAGATTGAACTCTGCTTCACAGAACTCTCTTCCTCCATCAAGCCAACTGGCTCTGTCTGTACAAATCTCTACCTCATTCTGTTCAGTCCCCCAGGTCCTCAGCATCCATCCACATATCATCTCATGAGAAGCCTAGCATCTCTGTGAGTACAGACTGAGAGTAGGAGCATAGCCTCCCCCCACCTCACTCTAAGCTCTCTTCTGAAATTGTCACCATGATACCTTCTTTTCTTGTTGGTCTTGGAAAACCTAACCATTTTTCTCTAGGTTGTTGTCTTCAACCTTATCCACATGCCACCCCATCTCCACAGCTAGATAGAAATAAGTCAGGGGCGCCTGGGTGGCTCAGTTGGTTGGGCGACCAACTTCGGCTCAGATCATGATCTCACAGTTTGTGAGTTCGAGCCCTGCGTTGGGTTCTGTGCTGACAGCTCAGAGCCTGGAGCCTATTTCAGATTCTGTGTCTCCCCCTCTCTCCACCCCTCCCCTGCTCACGCTCTGTGTCTCTCTGTCTCTCAATAATAAATAAACGTTAAAAAAAATTCAAAAAAGAAAAGAAAGAAATGTCAATTTCTCAAACAACAAAACCAATACAGACTTTTTCCTGGGTGCTGCTGTCTTGGAATTGCAATTTTAGGTCCTGTAATGCAAAAACTCCTTTAAGATGAATAGCCCTGGGGCGCCTGGGTGACTCAGTCAGTTAAGCATCAGACTTCGGTTTGAACTCTGCATCGGGTTCTGTGCTGAGAGCTTGGAGCCTGCTTCAAATTCTCTCTCTGCCCCTCCCCTGCTCATGCTCTGTCTTCCTCGCTCTCAAATATGGATAATAACACCTTAAAAAATGTTTTTAAAAAGATGGAGAGCCCAAATTAGAAATACAGGTTTTCCTATTTATTCTAAAGAAGCATGCACAAAACACAAACTGGTATCTTAATTTGCTGTGTATACAAAAATAAAAGAAAACAATAGAAAAATTGCATGGAAAGGATCCAGCCCAGAAGAGTTAGTGTGTGGAGGTGGTGAATCTTTAAAAAAAAATTAATATCAGAATTTGTTGAAATTATGTCATAGCAAGGAGCCCTGAAAGATTATCTAGTTCAGTGATTAAAAAAAATTAAAGAATGCAATTATTTCAAGTGAAATCTTACTTGAAAATCTAAACAAATAAAATCAAAGCGTAACTACAGCAGCAGATGGCATTGAGAGGGCTCCTTGGGACCATGAGTCTCCCGTGGTCTTCACAGAGACTAGCTTTAAAAGCATCTATCTGATGAGCTTGTGTTGAAGATGGAGAAGCATAAACAGGTGACAGAGTTTGTTTGAGGACATAATTTTCCATAGTAAGAAAGCCATGATCTGAATCTATATATCACCCTGGCATTCCAGATCCCCCAGCCTACGTCAGCTGGCAGGCAAGCACCCCTTCCCTTCGCTCTGTAAGATTTGTGGACTCTGTGTTTACAATTTCAGTGAAAATCACTACTACCGTATTAGAGAGTTAGTCTAAAAATTATATATTTTTTGTGATAATTTTTAAATGATGCTATGGACTTTTGCCCCCTATAGAATATTAAATGAGAGCCAGCTAGATTTTTACTTCTATGTGCTTTTATGCTTTCAGTTTACCATCTGAGTTTTTTTTTTCTAATCTCTCTTTTCCAACGATAGTTTTCCCTCTCCATCTTTATATCAGAATGTCTAATAACATTGCAACCTCCCAAATTGGTGATAAAGCACCTGGCTGAATTTGAATTGTGTTTATCCCTTCCCGGAAACGACCTCATGCTTTTTATTTATGTGCCAAATTCTCATTGCCTTAAAGGAGGGCGATAGAAAAGGGGTAGTAAGGGATAAGAGAGAATCTCGAATGTGCTAGATGAAAATGAAGTTTATTGATGCAGTTTCTAGAACACAGGTCCCAGAATTGCAATGAGGCCTTAATTGTTTCCCGGGGTTTGCATGAAATATGAAGGCCTCTCACTTAGAGAAGGAGTCATGTAGGTTGTTTCTTGTCGAACCTATAAAATAGCAAGTTTCCCTTTTGCTTTGCCTGTGGCTTTGTTTGGCATGCTGAGCAACTCTAATTCAGCTTGGAAGTTACTCCATTCTATAAATGACAGAGGTTTTCATTCAGCTACCATACACATCCAGAAAGTAAAGAACTTAATTTCTTGACTGTAAATGTATGCATTGGCTGGTACTTTTTTTTTGACAGAAAAGTGAAAGCTATCCAGCCCAAATAGATTAAATTGTACTTCATGTGTGTAAAGTGTTAGCAATTACATCTATTAGTCATGACTCTGTGAAGCTTGGTATTGTAGTAGCTTTTAGGAGCACAGTGATTTTCTCAAATGGAGAATCAAAGTAGCAGGACTGGGTGTCTACTTTATGGCTCCCTGTGGCTTTTGTTTCTAAAACTGTTGCCTTAGAGGGGTGTTATAACATTGCTCTAAGGAAGTTGTGATATATATTCAGGATCTTTTAGATGTATGCATGTAATGCCATCACCCTCCCCCCAGATTTCAAGATGCTTACAGTAATTTAGAGAGATACGATTTGTCTTTTGCTGCACATGGAGGAGACAAAGGATGAAGTCAAATGGTTTGGCTGGAAACAGAAAAAAAAAAAAAAAGCATATTGAGACTGAAGGCAAAACAAAAATTTACTTCCTCTACACCTGCCCAATTCTTTCTCCAAATAGCATTAAATAAAAAAACAAACAAACAAACAAACAAAAAAACGACAAAAGCCCCACTTTTTATTTTGAAATAATTGTAGATTCATAGAAAGTTACAAAAAAAAAAAATAAAGTGCATTTCCATGTCTCCTTCACCCAATTTCCCCATCAATAGCATCTTGTGTAACTCTAGCACAATATTGCAACTAGGAATTTGACATAGGTACAACCCACAGAGCTTGTTTAGATATTTCCAGTTTTACATGAACCCTGTGAGCATGTGTAGATCTAAGCAAGTTTATCACGTGTTGGTTCATTGTACCACGACTACAATCAAGATATAGAACTATTTGATGACCTGTGCCATCCCTTTGTAACCCACACAAACCTCCTAGTTCTTTGCTTTTAATTGTACTTAAGTCTTGCTGTGATCTATATTTGTAATAATTTATTTTTTCAAACATTTTTTTAAATCACTGTGTTTAGTACATTACAATGGATATATAATACTCTGAACGCTGAGTCTGACTCTAGCATTAGTATTACCTCTAGCATTACTTCAAAGGATATCCTCTATAGATTGGCACATATAAATTCTAGAACAGTGGCTATAAAGAGGAACTGAGTTCTGTGTAGTTTTTGACCTAGGAGGGACCCAGCAATCAAATTGTAGTGTTAGGTCCTCTTGCAATTACTTAGAGGGAACATCTACACTCCTACTTCCGCACCTGCTAATTACCATAGGAAAGTGGTTTAGCAGGTCACTGGCTACAGAAGAAAGATAGCTCAATCAAACCCAGAGGGCATGGAGCCAGAAGAGAAGAAAATTAGGTTAATAATGAAGACAGACTAAATGAGAGAAAGCAGTTAAGGCTTTGTGCTGATTTTTCTATCTTCTGAGGAAGTTCAAAATTTTGAATTATTCTATTTAGTATTATACGCAATGAAATAAATATACACACCTTGTATGATATTGTATCTGTGTGTGTATAAAAACATAAATACACACAAATACATGTATTACATAGAGCTGATATTTTAATAACTTGAATGTAAATGTATTAGTGAGGAATTTATATTTTAAATATAGATTAATTATATGTAGTCAAGATTTCACAATATCCAATTTAGTATGTATATATGGAAAGGAGCATTGAGTGGGGAGATCCATTATTGTCATGATTAGAAGTAATAGGTTAAGCACTATTTGTACAAAATTTCACTTTCTATCATCTAAATTTGATTGATTAAATAGAGCTTGTTGGCAGATGTTAGTCATTTTTCTTCGGGCTAAGGTGTGAGTGGAACCGAATACATGGGCAGTTGGGGACAGGAAGGGTGAGGTGAGTGGTTATGAGCACATGAAAAAGAATGGTTACGGGTCAAAGATTTTATCCTTCATTAAGAATCCTTTTCCTAAGCTCAGTATCTACCCCATCACAAAGTGAACAAAGGATGAGCTTAATGACAGTCATATATCAGCTAGCCACATTTTAAGCTTCAGGATCTTGCTATCCCCAATGCTGCATGCCTTGACAAGGCTAATTGTATAATTGCAATACTACATCACCCACTCCTGGTGCACTTTCACTGGCAGGGACCAGAACTAGGGACTCGGATGATTATCGCCCCAAGCAAGTACATTACCATGAATACAGTTTACTAATTGGGGCTGCTCTTTTAGAAAGTGTAGTATATAAGGCTTAGGCCAACGGTTTTGTTATGAAGTCTCTTGTAGATTAAATGTAAGACTGACTTGAGCTTTAAAATTAGAATTGTTTTTTTTTAAAACAAAATGAAAGATTCCCTCATAATTTCATCTTATTTCTATCATGTATTAAACTGTCAAAGTTATAATGCTAAAATGAAGTAGAGTTTAGAAAGCTTTTACCAATGATACATTAAGTGCTAAATAAAATGATATCCTTTAGCTAATTCATATATAAGGTTAAAGAATTCCATAAAAATATAACTAACATGGGTCAGAGTAGCTTTTGTGATATCAGCACTGCTCTTAATCTGGGTGCTGGTTTATGTGTTGCTTTAAAAATTTCAGATGGGGGCGCCTGGGTGGCTCAGTCGGTTAAGCGGCCGACTTCAGCTCAGGTCATGATCTCACGGTCCCTGAGTTCAAGCCCCGCGTCGGGCTCTGTGCTGACTGCTCAGAGCCTGGAGCCTGTTTCAGATTCTGTGTCTCCCTCTCTCTGACCCTCCCCCGTTCATGCTCTGTCTCTCTCTGTCTCAAAAATAAATAAACATTAAAAAAATTAAAATAAAAAAAATAAATTAAAAAAAAATAACAATTTCAGATGGCTAGGGGAGCCTGGGTGCCTCAGTCAGTTAAGCAGCCGACTCTTGATTTCAGCTCAGGTCATGATCTCACAGTCCTGAGCTCAAGCCCCACCTTGGGCTCTGGGCTCACAGCTTGTGCAGCTGTGCCCCCTCTCTGTGCCCCTCCCCACTCTCTCTCAAGAGAAAATAAACATTAAAATAAAAAAAAAAATCAGATGGCTATTTCTTTAAGGATTTAATGCACCAAGTCAGAACATCAATGACTCAGTTTCTACTCCAGACTGGAGGAATATATGGCAATCTCTAAAGCAAGAGTGTACAGCCAAAGTCCCTTCCTAGTGGGGTTGTGAAATTTTCATGAATTGCCCCCTGTCTTGGTATGCAACCAACCTTGACTGGAGGTGATTGGAATTTTTGTAGAACAGGTTGTTTTGCCATAGTTTGGTTTCTCGTAGATTGGCAGTTCACAGCAGTAACAATAGAATAACAATCAATAATGTTAGCTAGTATTATTATCACTCTTTTTATTGTCCATATTATTCCCATTTTACATGAAAATAGTGAGACTTAGAAGTTACATAACTTGTTCAAGGTCATGTAGCTAATGGGCAAAGAAGGTGTGATTCTGGCATAGTCTGCTCTCAGCCTGACCTAAGCATTTCTACATACTGCTTCTCTCAGGGCCACTGTATTGTACAACTCTAGGGACAGGGCCAGGCAGTGACCCCAAACTGATAGTACCCATGCCTAACTAGTTTTCCATCTTGTTTAGATAACTGAAGAAAATATTTCTTATTTCCTGTCATAAACAGTAAAATTTAAAGTATACAAATTGACCTGTGTTAGGTAACTTGTACCTTAATTTTATGGCAAATGTGGGAGAGCACGCCTGTGTATATCAATAAAATGACTTGATTACTTCTAGAATCACCATCTTTGCAGTTACTCCTATTCTTATCCTCCAATAAATTTTTGCTATTAAAACATAATTAAGTGGGCTGATAGTTTATTCCATTACTACCTTTACCTGAGAACATACCAGTATGATCCTTATGAATCTATGGACTATCATTATATCAAAACGTCTCTGTGGAGTGAGATTTTAAGTGTAATTTCTTACAGTAATCTCCCCATGCTTATTGTCCAGTTACAAATGCCCATTGTCTTTTTCACAGGTGCCCTGGGGTATCTGGCCACAAATTCCTCACATTTTTATCAGTCACTGAGGTAGTAAGAAAAAAAAAATGTTTTAACTTGCATTCCCCAAAAGATTGGCTTGGAAAGACGTTATTGAAAACTTCTTTTAAATCTGATTCAAGATATTACAACAGTGCCTGCTAGAGTCTGTCAACATTTCCATTATAAACCTATATTTTCCAGGTTTATTACTTAGCTGTAAAATTTTCCTGTGGACTGTGATACAGAATACAGAGTTTTAGCCCAAAGCAATTTTTATTATCATCGCTCAAATATTGAGATTTTTCAAGTTATGATTGTTTTAAAAAGTGTCACAAAAATCAAATACTTTTGGGGACACCCACACATTTTAAATCCTTTATAAAATGCAACATTAAAAACAATTTGTTCCTCATAAGAAACAAAGAAACAAATAACTAGAATCACAAAGCCTGAAGGGGAAATTTTGTGAGCCCACATGGATTTATTTCCTTATGATTTGGGGGCTTATTTGATATTTAAATTGAGATTTTTAATATTACTACAATAAGCTTTCAAGAAATTGGCACCATATGGGTCTGAAAGAAATTGGATTGTAGGCAAGGGAGAATCACAATAAAGATTGAAAATGCAGCCCACAGAAAGAGTATTCTCAAAGCTACTGATGTTGCTGCCATTGGAGATAGTGTCGTGTTTTTGTTTTGTTTTGTTTACCCTCCTGGTGAGTCTAAGAAAGGTTGATAATCAATTTATAAACTGTTAAAACCTTGGATGGACTACCAGAATCAGGAATTTTATCAGCAAAGCAACCCCATCGCAACTTAATTAAATTTCTTGTCAACAGAAATTGCTATATTGGAAGTTCTAAATTTTTCTAGCCCCCAAATACATATAACACTGGCAGGGGAAAAAATATGGATTCCTTATACTGTCAGTTTGCTTTTCTACCTCTCTGAACAAGAGGTATTTAACAGGAAAGTACTACCTGGGTGTTCTTCCCTGTTGGGACTGAACGAATTTAAAAAACTTCTACTTTGGGTGAGATAAGGCAGTTAAATTAAGTGTACTTTATATCTTCAAAGGATTGTGATTTCAGGATTTAAAAGGAGTCACTCCTGAGGGAGTTCAGTTCATTAATAATTCTAAAGCACTTGAAAACACATTCTTGTGTGTGTAAAGGGGGAACCTGTATTTAAGTACAATGGAGAAACCTAGACAGAAGTTTTACTACCTTGGCCATTCTTAGTCAAAGCTATCAAATAATGTTCCCAATTCCCTAAAGTAGATGGAATAAAATTTAAAATACAAAATTTCAGGACAACCTCTGACTTTTTTTTTCTATTTTCACCAATATATAATTGTAGTGATGTCATTCTGTTAAGTTTTATCTATATCTTAGCAAACATGGCCTAGAGCATAGAGGAAATAGGTGTGGAATCATTAGACTTATACTGGTCATAACGAAGTGTCTTTACATGTACATCACTGGCAGGCATAAAAGCCAGATTCAAATTCTTTACACATTCAAATTATGAAAGCAAATTCAAGGTGTTAATCTAAATCACACAGAGGTCAGAAGGGAAGTTGCCATTGAAATATGGGCATTTAAGATCTTTTGCTAGTTTCTTTCTAACCTGGTGCCCAAACTGCAAACATCTAAACAAAGGGCATCAGGGACAACCCTTAGGAGGCTATTTAAACATCTGCTTGAGAAATAAATGAGGATCTAAACAAAGGCAATATCTGTGGGCATTAAGAGCAGGAGAACAAGAGGCTCCTACATTTACTTGATGAAAAAATGAATGATTATATTTAGTAAAATGATTTTTAATTACTATCCCTAAATAAATGGCAAATACACTAGTTTACCTCTAATTTTCAGAGTTTAGCAAACTTTCAACATAGACTGTTAAAATTTGCTGTGTCCCCTGGCATAATGATACCTCTCTCTGTTTCCCTATCTGTGTCTCTGTCTCTCTCTCTGTCTCTGTCTCTCTCCTTGTTAGAAGAACCAATGCACAGCTTATTCACCTGATAACCTTCCCACCTTGGCTTACATGTCATATTGAGTATTTAGTAGTATAGTCACCCAAATTAGCACAAAACATTTAGTTAATATTTGTCCCCAAAGGCATAGAAATATGATAGAGCCACAAAAAGAGCTTCAACAAGTCCTATGAATCACAGTTACATGGGGATGGAGTCAGACTAACTGGGAAAGGAGAAAGGAATGGGAAGATTGGGATGAAGTCAGGATCCAAGGAGTGCCTACTCCCTTCTCTTCCATTCTAATGTGTCACAGCCAGCATCCCAGAGCAAAGAGGTATTTTTCCTTGACTGTTTTAGAGAAGAGTGTCTAGGGGAAGCAAAGCACTGCTTCATTTTGATGCCCCAGCAGTCAGGCACTGGGGGAGCTATTCTAGCAACCTGCAGGCCATATGCTATGTTTGTCTTTCTGCCTAAGGCATTCACCAATTATATGTGCTATAAATATATGCTGATCTCCCTTACTGAGGTGAGAGTAAAGGGCTTGGGGAATACTTTCTATGCTCCAGTTTATTAAAGAGAACGAAGTGGAATGAAAGCTAGACTCTAAGAAGAAATCCAGAAAATCAACATAATCTAAGTAATGGGACCAATATCAATATAAAAAAGTGTGGACCCTCCCTCCACCAATTAACTTTGGTTCAGGTAACCTTTCTAAAATTCAGGCTCCTGGTTTGTAAAATGGTGCTAACAGAAGTACTTACTTGGTAGAGTTGTGAATGTTAACTCATAGGTCAGTTAACATATGTAAAGAATTTAGTTTAGCACAAAGTCTGCTGGATAGTAAGATCTTAATGATGCCTCCTACTTAGTGAGAACTAGATGAGCTTTGCAATGATCTTACTGGTAAAGAAACTAGTGTGAAAAGACAAAGAAGATAATATGCACCATTGGAATTGTAACAGCTATCAGCATGAGTACTTACTGCATTGGATAAAGGCCTGATGAAGAAGAACATCTTCTGTGCCATGGATTCACACAACCATTTGCAATAGTGTCTTCCCCAGGATTGAGTTGTGGTACTCATTTAACTCTTGCTAAGGAATAGAGAGGCAGCTACACAGATATGAAAAGAATATTTAGTGGCAGTGTGTCTTTCTGAGAAGACCAGTCAAAGCAACCAAATTTAACTGTATGTCATGGTGGAAAAAATAATACTGTTAAAATAACAGAGCTGTATCTCCAGGACTTGGACTTGAACTCTTGAGTAGGAAAATACACAAAAGACAGATTTCTTCTTATCATTTTATTTTGAAACGAAAGAAGGATGTTGGAAGTGAATAGTTAACTATATAGATGGAATCCAAGAGCAGATTTTAATCTCTTTAAAAACATATGGCTCATCAAACCCTGGGGTCTTGATGAGTAAGTAGCCTATATCTTTTGAGAACCAAGCAAAATGCATTTGCCTGGAAATTCCTTTATTTGATTAAAGGCTATTTAGAAAAATATCACATTGCACCCACCACACTCCCCAAAGAGAAATGCAAGTGTACCAGTTTCTTAAACATAATCACAAAAAAAGAGGCAGAAAGTGGCCCTTTCCTTCCAGAAATGAGTATATATATAACAATAAATAATGAATAATATATATTATGTATATGAATAATAAATAATATATATATTTAAATTCATATATGTATAGATTTAAAAGAACCATGAGAAAGATGCTCAAATATTTTGGAAAAAATTATTCTCTAGAGGTCCTGTTTAGGATTCAAAGCTCACTAAACTATATCAGTATATGCTATTATGCTACTATATAGTAGCATTGCCCACTATAGCACTGTATACAATTTCTCATGTCATAATAATTCAGCAGTGGAAAAACAAAACAATACACACACAAAAATTAAAAAATACTTTTCATTTATCTAGCCAGAGAATTAAATTGCTCTCTTAGAAATAATCAGTGACCAAATCCAAAGATAATTTTCTAGTTCTTATCCTAACCTCTCTGAAACATTCATCAGTCTGAGCTCTTGCAATTCCCTTTGCTTAATATCTTTTTGGGGGGGATCATCCTCTAGTGATGCTATTCAGGACTTGAAATTTAAATGCCATCCTGTCCTTACACATTATCCAGTTCCTTCTCTGTTCCCACCAGATGTTTGCTCTCTCCTGGATATTGTCATAGGACTAAAACATCTATTTCATGTATTCCATTGCAATGTAGTTACTTGTGCATATTTTTCTTCTCTATGATTCTTAAAGAATAGATACTATGTATTGTTCATGTTTGTTTCCTAACCAGCCAGGCCAACATTTATTACAGAGCAGGTGCCCAGAATAAGTACATAGTGAATACATACTGTTATATATATATACATATACATATATATGTATATGTATATAAATATCTATACATATATATAAATACATACACATACATACACATATATAGAAGCAGGTAGGTCACAGACAATATTTATGGGGGCCTATATCTTCATAATAATACTTAGAGAATGGATAATGAGCAAAATGAGCTTGAATTGTTAATACAAGGCTGTAAATTTGATGTCAGCAATATTGCCAAGACTTACCAGACTGGGACTTCACAGGCATTTTGCATGACTTATTGGTGTATCAAGGACATGTACAAGAAAACAGCATATAAAATCAAGGTCAAGTGATGAAGCCTGGCACAAACTTGAAAATAACATTTGCACAAAGGCTACAGTGCAAACTGAGTTGAGGCTATGTAATGTGCAACTAGCAATGGAAAGCATTTCCTGTTAGTGCTGCCTCTGTCTTATGGAGGATCATCTTCACACTAGGAAGGTTAGAAGAGGCGTATGAATAAGCCATTGAAATAGATTGATACTTAGTCCGTTAAATGACTTCAGGTGAATTATATTCCAAAGATTTGTAGTGTGCTCCTAGATCTTTAACCAGAATTCCTGGAGTATTAGAGAAAGCAGGAAAGGAGCCAGAAAGCTTTAAGTGTGTGAATGACTTTTTAATTTTTTTTCTAATGCAGACTATGAAGGCAAACCATATCCAAGTCACGAGTTATTAAACAGATGGTTCTGACTTTCCTTATGTAAGGAGAGAGTGATCAGACAGAGCACTTTAAATGTGCTCATTTAAAACAAATCAGAACCACAGGTTTATTATATGGGTGGATCAAAAAGTTCTATAGACAACATATCTCTTATCTGGGCAAGGCATTTGAAAAGTTTTTACAGTTGATAGGAGAATGAAAAATTGTGGTGCATTTAAGATTTTTTTGATGCTGACTTGTTAAGAATAACCTTACCAAATATCTTTGATTAATATACCAACATCAACCTGGATGACGGTGGTAGCGTTTCACAGAATTTTATTCATAGCCCCATTAGGTCAAATGTTTTATTGATTACCTGGGTGAAGACATAAATTATGCTATGAATTAGATAAAGCTGGCATAGATTGATTACTTTTCAGATGACGAAATCAAGTATTCCATGTATCTGCAGTTTGTATGTTGGTAAGTGAAAATAAATTTCAAATTCCTTTTTTTTAAACGTTTATTCATTTTTCGAGAGTGAGAGAGGCAGAGTGTGAGTGAGGGAGGGGCAGAGAGAGTGGGAGACACAGAATCAGAAGCAGGCTCCAGGCTCTGAGCTGTCAGCACAGAGCCCGACACAGGGCTCAAACTCATGGACTGCGACATCATGACCTGAGCTGAAGTCAAACGCTTAACCGACTGAGCCACGTAGGTGCCCCTAAAATTCAAATTCTTATACTTTGCTTCATAGAGTCAGTGCACACAGTATGAGGAGAACTAGTTCAATAGTAATGCATATTAAAGAGTCAATGGTTCTTAAATGCATGGGAGTCATGAGCTCAAAATAATCTAAAGTAAGTTGTATGTTTTCTGCCTTAAAACATACACGTATTCGTATTCACATTGAATACATAGCAATCACGGATTCTCTGGATATTACATCTATATATACCACAGGTTCCAAGAAACCTAGATAAAGAATCTTTTGTCAGGAGTAATTTGTTGTGGGGCTTCAAAACACTATTTCACATTGTCCCTCCTTAACAAATATGCAGTGTCCAGAATAAGAGTGTTTGCTGGTCTTGTACAGATTGCATACGTTAATACTGTGCTTATTTCTGGGTCAAATTTAGGTATAATGAAACTAGACGGCGAATAGAGAATCACACCACCTGGGAAACACGTGGGGAATTTTATAGCTTAGGAAAGACATCCCCAATAAGGGATACAATAATTGTCTTTACAATTTTGAAGATTTGTAACTTAGAAAGGGAGTTAGATTATTCTGTCATTCAAAATTTCGTGGAAAAAAAGGCCAAAGGCCAAAATGACAGGAAGGCCAATTTCACTCTTAACTGTATAAGGAAGAAACATTTAATATTTGGATTCATGTAAAAATAGATTGGGATGTTTTCACTAAGTCACAATCTCTCTGTTAGTAGAAGTAATCAGATAAAGTTTCAATTACCTCCTTCCCAACCTATGGTGAAAGGGATATCTACAGTGAGAGAAGGGATGACTGGTTTATCTTCAAAACACATTTCAAATTTAAGACTCAGTGATCTGATGATATGTTTTAAAGAATAATAAATGACTAAAAAGATCATTATTATTTTTGTTCAAGAGAACAACAAGCAATAAACCAGTATGAATACCTATTATTAATGTTTTTGTATGTGTTTAATTTATATCTGTTACTCAAATCCTCAATTTTATTTCTCAAATTGTATTTTGAAAGATGATGGCAATTTGCTAATGCAAAAACATAGAAAAAAAACTCACTTTTTTTTTTTGGCTCCCTGTCAGAATGGAGACATAAAAAAATCTCACATTTGAAGGTTTTTGTTTGTTTTTATTTATTTATTTTAAACTGTACTTAACAATGATTAAAGCAAAAATAAAATTAGGGAAATTTACACAGAAGTTGCCTTGGTATTATAACTCATTACACATTGATAAAATATGAAATGAACTTCCATTTTGACTTGTGTTTCATTACTTTCCTTAAGGCCTGTAACTCAATTCAGCCTGTGTCTTATGAGGTACAGGTATAAATTTTAAATTCACTAAAGAATTTTTAATGTTGAGTTGGACTTTGATGTTATATTTGGAAGCTATATTTATCTTGATATCAAAGAATATACTTTAAGGAAACATACTTTCTTCAACCATCTTCTCTTTTTTTCCTGAATAGAAGTTAAAGTGACATAAAAGCAGCTAGAATTATAAAGCTTTCTTTATGACATTAAATGATTTAAAAATGAGGAGTCTGACTTAAGAAAGTGGACAGTTTAACATTTTATATTTCTGCAAAATGCTTTCCAAATTATCTGTGCTTCCACCTCTATTACAAAACTATATGCTTTTATCCTTCCTCTTAAAATTTTTTATTTTAATTTTTTTAAGTTTATTTTTGAGAGAGAGAGAGACAGCTCACAGGCTGGGGAAGGGCAGAGAGAGAGAGAGAGAGAGAGAGAATCCCAAGAAGGCTCCATGCTGACAGCACAGAGCCCAATGTGGGACTTGAACCTACAAACCATGAGATTATGACTCAAGCTGAAATCAGGAGTCAGACACTTAATCGACTAAGCCACCCAGGTAAGCCCATCTTAAATTTCTTTTTAAAGAAATACATTTTAGCACTCTCTTTCCTTTTTTTTTTTTTTAATGTTTATTTTTGAGACAGAGAGAGACAGATTATGAGCATGGGAGGGGCAGAGAGAGGGAAACACAGAATCTGAAGCAAGCTCCAGGCTCTGAGCTGTCAGCACAGAGCCTGATATGGGGCTTGAACCCACGAACTGTGAGATCATGACCTGAGCTGAAGTCGGAGGCTCAACCAACTGAGCCACCCAGGCACCCCGCATTTTTACTTTTGAGAAATTTCAAATAATTAAAGAAATTTCCAAACGAATTGATCTTGCCATCTTATAGAAATTACCTATTATATTCTCTGTTCTGTTTATACACATCATTATAAACCATGTAATAGATGGAAAAATACGTATCTTTACCATTGAACTAGTTAAGAAAATGGTGAGACCCTTGAGAATGTCAGGATCTCAGTAAACAGAAGTGGGTACAAACCATTGGAAAGATATATCTCCTTAATTTTAGTTTTACACTTATTTTCAGTGTAATTTTAAAAAGCTAAAAAAAAAAAAAAAAAAGCCTGGGTGGCTCAGTTGATTAGGCGTCCAACTCTTGATTTTGGCTCAGGTCATGATCTCATGGTTCGTGGGATCAAACCCAGAGTCAGGCTCTGTGCTGACAGCATGGAGCCTGCTTGGGATTCTCTCTCCCTTTCTCTCTGCCCCTCTCCTGCTTGTGCACACTCTCTCTCTTTCTCAAAATAAATAAATAAACTTAAAAAAATTTAAAAATAAATAAGCTAAAAAATTTCACTCTTATTTTAAGTGTATTCAGTTTCTAGTATTTCATCTTTATAACGAAATTAGCACTGTGCCACTACAGAATAAAGAAAATTTTTTCCATAAAATGATAACTTTAATAACAGACATCTTATTTCTCCTCTACCATATGTGGCTGGGAGAAGGGCCAAGGGAGAGAAAGGGCAATTGATGTTATGGTGATGTTATGGTTCTCTGTGAGCCAGAAAACCCTAACTGGAGTCCATAGGCTATCCAGGCATTCATCTGAGCCCTGCAAACTCAGTTAGTTGAGTTGCAGGCCACAGTCATAATATGAGGGTACATGCCTCAGCTATGTGGTTGTTTATTTCCCCCATTCCTTCATGGATTGTTTCTCTTCGATTTCCTTCTCTTCTGATTTTTTCTTAATTTCAATAATTCTCCAGCTGTCTTCCCTGATAGTGTATTTTTTTTTCTTTGCCTTCTGGATTCTTACTCTGGGTGTCTCTGCTACTTCCCATCCATTCATTCAGGCATCTCTGGACTCCAGGGTTCAGAGAGTGGGACTTTTCTAAAGCTTATCTTCCAAGTTACGTTTGTTGTGTTTGAGGACCTACCTCTTTCCCAGTTCCTAGCACACAGAATGTCCGCTGCGTGATTCAAGGGGACCTCAACTTTCACAATCTAGAGTTAGTTGGTTGGTTGGTTTGTTCCCATATCCAATGGCCTCTATCCATTGTGTTTTTTTTTTTTAATGTTTATTTATGTTTGAGACAAAGAGAGTGTGTGCATGGGAGGGACAGAGAGAGGGGGACAAAGGATCCGAAGTGTGCTCCATGCTGACACAGAGAGCCTGATGTGGGACTCGAACTCATGAACTGCAAGATAATGACCTGAGCTGAAGTTGAATGCTTAACATACTGACCCACCCAGGTGCCCCTCCATCAGTTTTACCAAAAAAATTTTAATAGACTTAGAGTTCACTTTAGGTGTGGATATTGGAAATGATGGGAGTGTGGAAGGGGGAATAATTTCATTATCTTGTTGGACAGATTGATTCCTAAACATTTCCTTTTAGCTTGAAAACTTTAAAATTCTAGAATGTAGCTCATTTTTTCTTGGTGTTCATTTTAATATCTTCTCTAGGATACTAAAGCCAAAAAGAAGGTAACGGAGAAGAATCACTTTTCAAATGAAAATAATAATGATCATTCAATATTGTATAGTTTATAAATATTAAATATGGCCTAGACCTCCAGTCTACTTGCTGCTTATTAAAGACAAAAAAAAAAAAGAAAAAAAAGAGAAAAAAGAGGAATAATGTTATCTTCAAAAATATGTGTAGGCTATTTAAGATCCATAAATGCTGTTCAGAAATAAAAAAGCATATAGTGTCATAATTTCTATCAACATTCTAAGGATTCTTAGCCTATCTAATGTAGAATACATTCAAAAGTTTTTATTTTTAATTTTTATTTATTTTGAGAGAGACAGAGTGAGTGGGGGAGGGGCAGGGAGAGAGGGAGAGAGAGAGAATCTCAAGCAGGCTCCACACTGTTAGTGTGAAGCCAGATGTGGGGCTCGAACCCAAAAACTGCAAGATCATGACCAGAGTTGAAACCAAGAGTCAGATACTTGACCAACCGAGCCGCCCAGGCGCCCCCCATTTTTTTTAAATAGTTGTTAATTGACTAGGAACTTCTGTAATTTCACTGGAAATAAATCCTACACAGAGTCCATCTGAATTTGGTAATCCAGATTTTATACCTTCTATACACATACATTTTTTTCTCATATGGTTTTCACAACAGCACTAGAGAGACTATGTAATTTCCTTTGTAGAGATAAAAGAATTTAAGCAGAGGGGTGCCAAATTATTTCTTAGTTCACTTAGCCTTTGCAGTATAACCAATACTGGCATCTAACAGTCTTGTTTCAGGCCCAGGGTGTATTTCAATACACCATGAACATGAATTTGGTAGTTGAAAAGAAATTAAAACTTTTAAGTCAGAAGGAGAATAGGATATAGGTAGGAGTCCATTGTGTATAGTTCTAGGAACTCCCCACCCGTCAGAATCAAAGATATTTTGCCACGAGCGAAGTTTTTAATAATATAGTCATGTTCTCAGAATAAATTTGTTTTTCTTTTTCACCACAGCTCTTATTAAGTCATAAAAGGTGCCACACACTATAGGTTTACCAAAGAGGATCTTAAAACAACACCGGGATCAAATTTTCCCTGTTGGAAACAAAGGCTACTCTAACAATAAACTCCTTAACCGTTCAGTAATACACAGCTTCTAAAAGAAAGGAGTCCAGTTAGAATGTGTATTTTCTGGATCATGATTAGATACTGCATAAATTTCCCTAGTGATAGTAACAATAGAAAGACCAAGGTTAGCCTGTTAAATGAAATGTGAGTGAGAACTGGGCAGTTCCAAGTGGCTGCTGGCACTTTTAGGTGTCCTGCCAGCGTTGAAACCCACAGGGTCATTTGGCAGTCAGGTGTCATTAGTCACCTCTCTCCCTGTCTCCCTCTTCCCATCTGTTTTCGTCTAGCCTATTTGTGTAAATTACCTCTCAGTATGCTGCAGGACTCAAACTAGTCATGTATTTTCCTCCTACTCCTTTGTCCTTTTCATCCCTGACTGCTCATTTAGACTTATACCCATCATTTGACCCAAAATTTAGCGTAAGAGGCAAGATAATGGTAGCAATTAATATTACTACTGTTACAAAGCAGCATCCCTTATGACTATGGTAAAAAGACCACTAAAGATAGTATAATAAATGTCAAAGACATAGTTGCCACTGGCCATTTCAAATCATGATGATTATCATCACAGACCAAAATGTAATGATGCCCTTTAAGAGAATGGAGAGTTTATGTAATTTTGTGCAGACAATTTCCAAAGTTAATATACAAAAGAGATTCTTGAAGGGAGTGCTGTTCCTCATAATAGCGAGACCTTTCAGAGAGGATGAGAAAAATAAAATCTGCTTTCTCCTGAGTTGACCCTGCCATTTACCAGCAAGCTGAATGCCCACTTCCCTTTTATTCCAAGTCATAAGTATACCTTTGAATTATGTCTCAATGCTATGAGAAAGGTAGGAGTCTCAGCCTGTATTACTCAACCAGTATACTTACTGCACAAAGAGAATTAAAAGTAAACAATTGTTTATACAATAGCAACTGATAATAAGGAATTCCCACTTTGAGAAGGATTTAGAACTGAAGGGATTATTTACTAAGGGCAGATAAGAATAAATCATGACAAATAATTCTGCAGCTGCATTTCAATAATAAATAATTAGTCATGTTGGAACAATAGTTATGGGAGTACACTATTGATATCTAATTCTAGTTTACATAAAATCATAGAAAAGTCAATTTTCTGAGAACTTTCCACTCTTTACTAATCATGGCATGAAAATATTTGGCCAGATTTATTGTATTTGTCAAGTTAAGTAGGTTTTATGGCCTATATAACTAAAGATTTCAGCCTGTGTTTGTTTTGTTTTGTTTTTTTTTAGTTCACTGTTAACTTGTCATATGTGGATGAATTAAAAATAAAATGTGAACAGTCATGAATTTCAATGAATTAGCCCTTATTTTTCTTTCTTTCTTTTTATTGTTTATTTTAAAGTATCTTAAGGTTAGAAAGTCCCTAAAAGTAATCTAGAATTACCACTCATTGAGTACTTTCATCTCCACTGGAACGACTCTGTAAATAGATTGTCTGGTTTATATTTAGATATTTCTAATGACAAGGGAGTCACCATTTTCTAAGACAGATCACATATTTCGATAATTCTCTATCTTTGTCTATGAATACCATATATGCATTGAAACACATTACTCAGCATTTGCCAAACGATTTTCCTTTCCAAAGTCTCACTTTAAAATAATGTAAGGATTATAATTCTTCATTTCTTTAAAAATAATAAGAGCCCTTTTAGGAAAAGTGCTTAAGAATAATGACAAAATAAAGTAGGCAAACATGCATTTGAAAGTAACAACTGAGCCTGAGATACAATGAGAGGAAATTTTAAAAGACATGGGGCAAAAATCTGTATGGTATTCATAATAATAAAATAGTCAATTATCTATATATCTAAAAGAAGAAATATCTAAAAGAGAAGAAATTAATTATGGTACATATCTGGGGAATTTTGTGACACAATTAAAAGTAATGGAGTACACCTATATGTTACTAATATGGAAAGATCTGTAAGACCTTGGCATCATATAACACAAATAACAAAACAAGGGAAGGTACTGAAAATTCTGTGTAATATATTCCCATTTGTGTAAAATAAATGAATAGCAACCAACATTTTATATATATGCATACATACATATACACATACACATAAATACATATTTATATCAATAAATACATGCATCAAAAGATTTTGAAGGATATATAACCTACAAATTATTAACAGTGTTATCTCTAAAGAGTGGCATAAATTTGGGAAAGATAGAGAAGGAGATAACTTTGTACTCCATGTACTGTTTTATTTGGGTTATTTCTCATTTTTAAACGCAAGATTGAACACTCTAAAGGAATTTGAGTAATAGAAATGCCAAGAGTGAACCTTTTGGAGCATAGATATCATTTCTTTTCCCATTTGTATTGCAATTTTCTGATTTTGTTGTTGTGGTTCAGTTTGGTGCATAAACTCACCTTCTGTCTGTGAAAATCACCATTTGATTGTGGGAATCACCTATCTGTGAATGTCATCATTGATATAATCTGGTAATGATAGAATGTTTAATATGGCTCCCTTTTCCTCCTACGTTATCACTAACTGCTATATACAGTGCATTTTCCTTTTGGTTAAAACCATGATATAATGTCCAGCAAGTTTATTATTCTCTTGTCTTTCTTACACATAGCAACAATTTTTCATGTTACTACACTAAGATAATTAATGCACCTTAACATCAAAACCCAAGTTAACTAAAATACTCCTAGACCAAAAACTTCAAGTCTAAATATCTTAAGTTTTGTGGTCCATATATGATCTCTAGTCTCTATCATATAGTCTTCTTTTTCTTAATATCCCTTTAAAAAGCTAAAAAAAACCTATTATTAGCTTGTAGGCAGTACAAAAACAGGCCACAAGTTAAATTTGACCTAAGGAATATATTTTGCCAATGCATATACTAGATAATCTCCTTTATTCAATATCCCTTTTTTCTTCTCTTTATTATAGATATTCGTAGGACAATATGGAAAGATGATAAATATTATTCAAAATACAATTTTATAAACATAAAGCAAATGTCAGTGGAATTACCACCTACTGCTGAAATGGTATCTTCTGATAAAATCTTGAAAAACAAACAAATAGAATAAAATGAAACCAAAATTCATTCCTTTTGAATTATAGAGATGGGCATTACCAACAAATTTATAACTGAAGCACACTGCATACATTTTCAAAATAAAATTTATTTTTAAATTTTTTTTAATGTTTATTTGTTTGAGAGACAGACAGAGTGTGAGAGGGGGAGGGGAAGAGAGAGAGGGAGACACAGAATCTGAAATAGGCTCCTGGCTCTGAACTGACAGCACAGAGCCCAATGTGGGGCTTGAACTCATGAATCGCGAGATCATGAACTGAGCCGAAGTCGGGTGCTTAACCAACTGAGCCACCCAGGTGCCCCTCAAAATAAAATTTCTAAAGCTAACTACCCATCTTTCTAGTTGATTCTCATATCATTTTTTTTTAATGTTTATTTATTTTTGAGGGAGAGAGTGTGATCTGTGGAGAGGCAGAGAGAGAGGGAGACACAGAAACCGAAGCAATTTCCAGCCTCCGAGCTGTCAACACAGAGCCCGATGCAGGGCTTGAACTAAGGAGCTGTGAGATGATGACCTGAGCCAAAGTCAGACACTTATCCAACTGAGCCACCCAGGCGCCCCTTCTCATATCTTTTCTAAACATAATTCAATTAGAAATCAATTCAGACAAGTGGAAGAATAGATGAGACCTCAAGACAGAGGTGCATTACAGTCTTTTCCTCCTTGAGTGGAAGAGGTATGGCCAATCCACTAGGACTTTAGGAAAATCATTTTCATTTCCTCTTATCAACAGAAGGCCATACATACAAGCATGGAGTAAGCAAGCCTTCTTCTGTGCTCAAATGGACAGTGTAGCTTTCTTGTGTAAGAGTATATTTGTATTTCTAGTACAGCTGAATCAAATTTAAAATATAGTTGATAAATATAAAATATTTATAAAGGATTTGTGTTTGTCTTTTCATGATACAGTTAGAAATGCAAGTATGAATGCATGCAAAAATATTGGACTTCCTCTTTTATTCATTAACCCCATTTTAATTCATGGTCAACTTTTTCGTCTGGGAGAATTTGTGACTTCTAGAGTCAGTGACCTTTTTCTATACTTATTTTGGTTCCATGTGTCTGAAATTTGATATATTACAACTTCTCAGGCTTAGTTTCTGTGAAAGTTAAACTATTATTCAAAAGCTGTTCTGGATCCATACTGCAACAACAATAGTGTGACGTCAGTAGCCATGTGCTCCAAGATGGAAGGTATTTGGTACCCATCACAGTGGAGGAGGTGGGAGAGGGCTTTAATTATACTTGTTGTACAACTATGCCAATTTGATCTACAACTTTGAATGGAAAAGAGAAACTCAGAGTTTATTGTGTGGATTAACTGGATGTAGCCAATAAACTAGTTCAAGTATTTGATACTATGCATTACAAATATGGATAGCAGTGTGGATAGAAGAAGATAAGATTAGTTGAGGAAAAGACAGGTGAGTTTCCACTTGATAAGATTGCATCTTCGATCCCATTTTTTTGGTAATTTTTATCTGATTTTGCACATTGGCATCATTCCATATCTGATGTTTTATTTACTTTTGGAAGATTTTCCTATTATTGAACTTCTTATATAATTCACTTCAGTGGGGCTTCATTTCTCTTAAGCTTAATTGTTATACAAGGAAATAATTTAAAATAAGACAACCTGAATTGACTCTACGTTAATTCAACGTAGCTTCTCCTTACACTCATCTTAGATGTGGCAATATTCAAGAAGCCAAAAATTGTGTTGTCAGTTTTGGATAGAAATCATATCTACCCTACTTATTTTAACTTCCTTTGAAACAAGAAAAGTGTTTTGTTCAAAAGAAAAATAAGTGTTTTATTTCACAGTTAACTCTTTTAGAAATAATTTTGCTCACCAGGTTTAGTTTTTTGGCCAAATGTTCAATCTCTTATATTCTTCATAAGGCCCTACAATATTAATCCTTTGTGCTTTCTATGTTCAATGTAGATAATTTCTCAATCCCTTGTTTTAAGTTTATTTAAAATTTGTTTTGATAGAGAGAGACCCCGAGCTGGGAAGGGGCAGAGACAGAGGTAGAGAGAGAGAGAGAAGCCTAAGCAGGCTCCGCACTGTCAGCACAGAGCCCGACGTGGGGTTCAATCTGACAATCTGAGATCATGACCTCAGTGGAAATCAAGAATCAGATGGTCAGCCAACTGAGCCACCCAGGTGCCCCTAAATTCCTTATTGGATTGTTGATTAATTAAGCATTCTCATTCAATTTGATAATAAAGATCATATATGACCTTTGTCTTCCATTTGATGTTCCCTATTGTGAGATATCTTTCTTGCTTTAAGAGGATGTTGAAATGTGTACAACCAGATGGCAAAGCAAGGTTGGAAACCTGGTTATTCTAATATTAAAAACTTAAATTATTACACTCTCAATAAGCCACACACTCTAAGCTATACAACTAATAAGGAAGATAATATATTATTATGAAAATAGATCTACATTTCCAAACTGGTGGGTTAAAGTTACATTAAAATAATTCAGACAAATTTATGCAATAAACAAACATTAAGTCACTATATTAAAATTGTTTCTAACTCTACATTCATGCAATGAGCATACTTTTCTGTACTCCAGTGGTTTAGAGTATACAGGCAGCTTTCTTCCACTTAGCTTAACATTATTTACCAGGATGTTTAGATAGAACTCCTAAGAGATAAATTGGGTGATTCAAACTAATTCAGCTTCACTTGGTGCAGACAGCTTAGGGAAATAAGATGCTGTGGTCTTCACCCATTTCCAAATCCCTACTGATACCATCAGGACAGGAAGTTGCAAGGGAGAAAGGTAAAACATTCCCTTCAAAGGAAAGCTGGCTGAAGACTAATCTTTAGGGAATATGGGAGTTTTCCAAGGGTAAATTAATAACAAAATGAGCAATCAAATTAACTAATATTTAGTGAACTCATGCTAAACACTCTACTTGCATTAAAAAAAATGTAAAGTCTGAGAAAAGCCCTTTAAAATTAATTTTATAATTATGGTCATTTTATACCTTTCAGAGTTCATGTAATATCAGACCTCAGATAAAGAATATACTTGAAAACCCTCTGCAACCTGATATGGATAAATAAATAATCTGATAAACTAAGCCACTTTACATAGACTCACTATAACTCTTCTCTAAATTTCTTCACCTAATGGTATTTTCAAGGGAACAGAAATTCAATGACAAACTCAATAAATCAATCTTATCTCCACTGGTAAGTAATAAGTAGATAACATTTATTGAGCTCTTGTTGAATATAAGACTTTCTGTGGACTATTTTATTTAATTCTTGCATCAATACTATGAGGTAGGTAGATTTTTTATCTCCATTTTATAGGTATGGAAAACTGAGACACATAGAAATTATATAATTTCATCCCAGATCTCTCCCTAGCCCATTTTCAGATACTATGCAATAAGAGAAGACATATGAGAAACAAATACAAAGAATTACAGAAAATAAAAGTAGGTACATACATGGTGTACTCATAAGTGAGGGCAAATCACTAGACTTGTCCAACTAGACCAGGCAGAAATGAAGGGATAGGTTGGTGGCAGAATGATGAGTGTCTGAAGGAAAACTATTTAGAGAAGGTAGGATTTGAAAGCCTGCTTGAATATAAAAGGAAGCTGTCATCTCACATTTCTCTGTGATTATCAACAGAGGAGACATCAAAAATAAAATCCACCTCCTCTATTTTGTATCATTATTTACCTTGGTGGGAATGGCAATTAATTTCCTGGATTTCAAAAGTACAAACAGCTTGCAAATGTCTCTATAATGCATGTCTTGGATTTTTATGTAATTTATGTAAGCACAGTGATTTGCTTTTTTGCAATGTATACAAATTCAGTGTTTTGCCAGCCAGGAAATAACATAAATGTCAGAGAAAAATCTCTCTTCATTTAGGGATATGCCTAAAGGTGTGACTACATTTCACAAGGACCAAACACCATGGGGAAAAACTGCCACCCTCCCCTCTCCCCGAAAAAAAAGAGCTATCTAGCTATCAGCAATCATCCATAACATGTTCTTTTTCCAGTTTGTAACATTGCAGAATGTTAGATTTGGAAAGATATGACCTTGGAAAAACTCCTTATTTTCAGGTGATAAAGTGGGAACCCAAAGTAGCCAAATGACTAGCCCAATATAGTCAGGTCATTGAGGTGCAGAATTTATAGGTATCCCTTATTATTTTATTATAAAACTTATAAAATTTGGCCAAGCAATTTTTATTATTCCCATTTCACAGATAATGATACTTACTCTTATTTTTATGATTAGAAAGTGTAGATTTGGTGCTAAGACCAAAGTTTATGGGATGCAGGTACAATAAGCTTTCATTCTAATACATTCTCTTCAATAAGTTATGGAAAATATCAACAGAATTTTAAGCAGGTAAAGTGGGGACGTTCTGATTCCTTTGCTGCTCTCCTATTCATAAGGGAAAAGTTTTTTCCTGCATAGAAGCATCCTTAGAAGCATAGTGAGGAAAGTGGTGAGATCCAAAACTTGATGATAGGAAAGAGTTGGCTACATAGGAGCAAATCCAATCCCTCTGCCTGAGCCTGAGAGCTAATAGCCTAACTAGGAAAGAATCAACCATCAGACCTAACCACGTTGCTGCTACTCTAGGATTTCTTACTTTCTTTGCTTCAGAGACACTAGTTCTTGCTTCTATCACTGGATCCGTCCCTTTGAGATGCAATAATTCTTTTATATGCTCTGACTACAGTGCAGGAAAGCCTCATTTCTCCCTTATTTAGTTTCATGTCCTCTTAGTAAATTTTACTAAGTAATTAAGAGGGAAATAAAGTCAAAACAGAAATGCAAAAGGGATCCAAAGAGTAGGGCTGAAATTTATGTTACCTACAGATATGGCTATTTGGTGGTAGAAATAGTGAAATATTTTTCAAGCCACTTGGTACACAGTCACTGTTTCAAAGACCCTAAATACATACTGTCACTACTGTCCTGATCTACTGGCCAGACACCTCCTTCTGTGTATTCCCCGACCAATTAAAGGGAAATGAGTGGCACAGTAGGGGGCAGCCAGGATCACATTACAGGGCTGTGACCAGCATTCGTGTCCTTTGCCTTGCCATTCTGAATCAATTATGCTTAATATTACCTTTGCACAATATTGGACACATGGATGTCTTCACGGAATGAGTTTGCAACCCAGTCTTCTTCAAGCCAGTTCTAATATCTAACAGCCTCAGGCACTTATGTTCAATGTGACAAAATGAGCTCATTGACTTCCCAAATATTTTAATCTCTCTACTAATCTCTAATCTAATCTAATTCTTATGTTCTCCTACTCAACAGAAAGCATCCTCATCCACCGTGACACGCAAGTCAGACATCTGGGATTGATTATAAACTTCCCCTTTATCCTGTGTTAGGGAAGCTTCAAAGTCCTATAGTTCATCCTCTGGTAACAGTTCTGTCACCAGAACTGTTTCTTAATAGGTTTCTTAATAGTTTTTTAATAGGTTTCCTAACATTTAAGGCCCACACACTTTAATAAAAAGCCCAAAATCCCTAGTATGGGGGACTCGTACAATCGTCCTGCTTCTCTGTTCTTTTGTGATCCAGCTTCTGCCACATCCTACAATTTGCTGTTCTTGAGGAATGTCAAGGTGTTTCTTGTCACCATCCATTTGGAATATTGTACTTTTTGCCTGAAACTCCCCCATACCTTTGCCCCCATGGTAGAGCAGGCCTTCTAATTTATTAAGAATCACCTGTCATGTGAAGCCTTTCCTACTCCCCATCAGCCAGTAATCATTCCCTTCTTCATTCTCTACTGAATCTTGTGCATATATCTATCAATGCACCTGTAAACACTTATTGCAGTAATTTGTTATGCCTGTCTCTTCTTACTAGACTGTAAGCTCATTGGAAGCAAAAGTGTTCTAGGCAACTTTCAGCAGGGACTAGACATATGAGATATGTAATAAATATTTGCTGAGTGAGTGAACAAATGATTGGAGTAGTCAGTTTGGATGCTCCAAGTAGTAAAGATTTCTGTAAATCATTGATTTATCAAACTATTTTTCTGAATATACTCATAATTTTTACCATGATACGTTTATTATAGAGAAGTTGGAAAATGATGGAAAGCGTAAAACACTAATCATTCGTTAAACCATGCCTTTTGGCAGAATTAGAGGTAACTCACTCTGCTCAACTGACCATACTTTGATTTTTTCAACTGTAGTGAGTCCTGTCATCCCATCCCTTTCATGACTCTCAGATGTTGAGATACATTTCATATTTAGGTGCAACACTTAAGCAAACTCGGCTATTAGCCTCATCCCTTATTTTAGAAGTTTTGAGCCCTTGGCCTGTACTATATTGCTTACTCCTATTAGAGACTAACAAGGTCTGTGGAAGGAGCTGCTCAAGACCTATTGTTCTAGCAACTGAAAGGGCTGCCAGGGTATCTTTTTCTGTGGTTTGAAAGGAAAGTTTTGATAAAAAATGTTTTCTCATTATCTTCCCTGTCTCCAATCTAAATGTTGTTAGATTTTGCAGAGCAGAATTTTCCCCAGGCAATATTATTAGACCTGAATCATAGGGACTAGATGAACCTAAATAATTAGGAATTCCATAGAGAGGCGGAAAGATCCCTAAACAGTATGTTTAGGGTCAAAAACTTTACACATACTTCACAAAAACTTTACACATACTTCATTATATATATATATATATATATATATATATATATATATATATATAGTAGATAATCTTTCCTAGGGACAGTGTTATAATATTAATATTTTTTTTTCAATTTCATGAACAGGAAGTATTACATAGTTGGTGTCCAGAGTAGTCAAGATACCTGAGAGAAATTTCTAAGAAACTTCTGTAAGACCCACAACCTGTCTTGATATAAAGCAATAATATTCTTAGATAGACATTGAATTCTATCACAAAATTTTATATATACACATATATATACCTATCTATCCACACATACATGTCTGCTTTTTAATGAAATATTATAATTTTAGTTAAATTATCTTGCATAATTTTAACATTCCACACTTGGATATGGAAGAATTTACTTAGCTGTATAAACCTAAGGCACCATACTTCTATTTTTTTTTTCTTGCTATCATAAGTAATGCCGGGACAAGCATTTCTGTGCATAATTCTTTGAACAAATTTCTGGTTATTTCCTTGGGAAAGATCCTTCGAAGTGTAATTATTGGTAATTATTGGCTCAAAAGATTTTGGTATTTTAAAGATTTTGATAACATATCACAAAATTGTTTAGCAGAAGGTATGTACCATTTCACATTCCTGCCAGCCATGTATAAGAATGCCTGTCTCTTTCCACATTCAATGAGACAGAACTTTACTTATTCATTCCCTTCACAAAACATGTAAAATCAGTCCTGATGCCTATTCTTCTCTGAGGTCTCCCTCTTCTCATTGGATATCCAGCTCTAATTTTGCTCCACTGATTTTTCCTAATTATTTGTTCCTGATTTTTCCTAATACTAAGTGTTTAGCTCGAGTTCCCCTCATCTCCACATAAATATCCCAGTGTCCTGCATTGACTAGTTGGCTTTGCAAGGCAATGGTCTATCACTAGAGACTCCTAGATAGTCATTTGTTCCCACAAGACCAGTTCCTGATTTGATGTTTCCAGTGCACTCCCATTATAGACCCACTGTTGGGGCTCACCATTCCGATAGGAATGGTTGAAAGTTTTTTTTTTTTTTTTTTTTTTCCGCAGAGCTTGAGAGAACAAATGCATAAAGCAACCATTCCTGCACATTCAAGTAGGCCAGTGTTTTGTGTAAGATCCTAAGAGCCAGATCTCCGACCAGAGGCAATCAGTTCTGCTCAAATCAGAATACTGTCTAATGTTTGAGTCTGACCCAGAAACAAAAGCCTGACCTCATCATGAAAACTTATTTTCCAGTCAGTGATTAATTTCTACCTCGGTGCTTGCAAGTTCCTTTATTTAAGCATATTTTCAAGAACTTGTGAGGTAACTATGGCAATGGATACCTAGAAGGGAGAAAGACCTTTGTTAATAATTTCTACATGCAGAGATGGGTCAGGTGTTTAGTTGTGCTATTATGCAAATCTCCAAACATGGCAGTGGGTGACCTGCTGGGAATGTTCTTACCCAGAACAAAATGTCCTTTTACAGAATTGTACTTTGAGGTTAACTGTTTTTGTTAAAACTTAAAGGCATAGCGTTCTTTGAAAATGAACAGAAAACGTGTTTTGCCTACTATTAAGAAAATGACAAATTTTTATTGAGTAGGAGGGAAAAAATTTGTGTGCTCAGAGGTAGTTCTGAAAGTAGGAACTTTTTTGGGAGGTGGTGGTGTTCACTTCTCAGAGGCGATAGTCATTTCTGATATAAATGTCTGAATGTTATCAAAATTTACTCTTCTATAGAAAAAAATGTTTGTTGAGGTTTTTTTTTTTCCCAAGAGTAAACCAAGAGAATCCTTCATCTATGAAATTAGTGCTCTGTTAAAAGGACCCAACTTTTGAAATTTGTTTCAACCAATCTCCAAGAATGATGGAGGAAGATTTAAGATGATATTAATAGTGGAAGGAAGAACTGTATGTTTATGATTTACAAATGGACAGATCACATTTAATTTAGACTCAGAGTTCCTAAACTTCTATTTTAAAAAAGAAGACAAACGAGTACACTCTGGTTCCTGGCCTTGTAAAACGCAAAAGCCAGCCAACATCCCAACAATGTTTCCAGTGTTCTTCCAAAGAATACCTTTGAATTTTGCATTTCAAGTCTATAATAAGGTTGTAACATAGAATAATGCCTTTATGTAATATTTTAAAAATTAAGTCAATGCTTTATGAGGGTTCTTTATGTCTACCCAATAATTTGGGTACCCTCTGGCATTCCAGGTCTCCATGATTTATTTTCAGAAATATGAGAAGAAGTTTTTATTGTTTCATGTAAGCCTCATATTCTTCTGCCTTTCAATGACACCATTTTAAAGGATTATGGTTCCATGAGCTGGTAATCAACTAACCAGTTCCTCACAAAACAATGGTATAGGGAAAAAAGACTTTTCTGAATATTTTAGTTTCAAAGTTACCATGGTAACAAGATACATTAGCTTTATTAACATAATCTTTTCATTTTTTTTTAGTGCTTTTGCTCTCTAGAAAGGATTCTTCTTTGATATGATCACAATTAAACAATGGATTCTGAAATTGAACTGGCATTTATAGAAGCTGGTAACAATGTAAAACAATTTTGCTTATCTGAAAAGCATACTGCTTTAAAGAAAATTTATAGATAGCTTTTCAAGGTTTGTCATTTCTTATTAGGGTCGATTTGGCTCAAGTTTTTCTTTCTCAGGGTATAACATCACAGGAATTTTCCATTAAATTATTCTCTTTCAGTAATACTCATGGTCCATTTTCATTTTTGTGTCACTTCTTACAAGAACAGTGTTGCTTTTATGTAATATTTCTATCTGTATTTATTCAAGAACATGAACATAATCATGCTATGTAACAGAATCATAATAACTAAAAACTTTGACATTGCTGTTAGATCACATCACTTATAATTAGCTTAACATTTTTTTCAAGCTCCTATACTGTGCGAAATACAATACTAGACAATGTTGAGGATATAAAAAGCATTACATATAGCTTAATTAAAAATTAAGAAATTTTTAAATATGCCATTTAAATTATAATGTATTCTATTTTAGCATGGCCTCAACTAGAGAGTTTTAATCTAATAATACATTGATTTAATAATTAACGTGGAACTTATTAAATTAGTGGTGACTAGTCCAGTAAGCAATCTGGTCCCTCTGTTTTGTTTTGTTGTTGTTGTTTTTGTTGTTGTTGTCGTTTTTTTGTTTTATTTGTTTTTTATATAATTTCTTAGTGCTTTAATATTAAGGTATACAATTTAAACCATGGATTTTATTTACTGTTTTACATATTTTACAATGTGTTACTTTAATATTAAAATAATTTTTGGGGCTCCTGGGTTGCTCAGTCAGTTAAGCATCTGACTTCAGCTCAGGTCATGATCTCGAAGTCGGCGAGTTCAAGCCCCATGTCTGCGAGCTCTGCGCTGACAGCTCAGAGCCTGGAGCCTGCTTCAGATTCTGTCTCCCGCTCTCTGCCCCTCCCCCCTCACACCTCTGTCTCTCTCTCTCAAAAGAAAAAAAAATTAAAATTTAAAAAATAAAATTAAAACAATTTTTGAATACTGGTTTGAGATATAACTGTACTACAGCAGTAAATAACCCTATATTAAGACAAAAGGGAAATCAACTAGATGCCATTTTTTCTTAAAGGATGAGATATTATTAGTATTTCTGATCTTGGAAATTTCTCAGGGAAAACAGCAGGCCATTGAAACAATGGACATTTATGTTTAAGGGGTTGATAATAGAAAGATCTGGAAAACAGCTTGTTGAGGCAGGTTTTTTTTAATAATTCTGAAAAGTAATACTCTCTTTACATGGAAAAAAGCAGCATTAAATCATTCTAACGAAGGGAGGGATATTAGTACATTATTAGATTTCAAGTGATTCCTTTAGCAACCTGGTTTTCTTTAAAAATAAATAAATGTAGGGGCGCCTGGGTGGCTCAGTCGGTTAAGCGGCCGACTTCAGCTCAGGTCATGATCTCACAGTCCGTGAGTTCGAGCCCCGCGTCGGGCTCTGTGCTGATAGCTCAGAGACTGGACCCTGCTTCAGATTCTGTGTCTCCCTCTCTCTCTGACCCTCCCTCATTCATGCTCTGTCTCTCTCTGTCTCAAAAATAAATAAACATTAAAAAAAATTTTTTTTAAAGAAATAAATGTAAATATAAATATAAGTAAATATATGAGGAACAAAAAGGCTTATAGAATATTATCTTTTTCACATTGAAATAAAATAATTTTCATTTAAAAATTGAATATAAGTACAATATCTACAGCGACAGTTTTAGAATGTATATATACACACCTTCTGTATGTATGATTACACAAAATGATTATTGTGTGAAAATAACCTTATTACTCATTATTATTTTCTCAAACATCTCCCTGTGTCATGTAGACTATATTTTGCCCCTTTGTTAAGCACAAATCATTCATTTGACACAGTTTGGCCATATAGAAGTAGTTTGTACTCCCAATTCCTAAATATTTCTGCAGATAATTTAAATATGTACATATAGATGCATTCTTTAAGAAAATGAAAGAGTCCATCTATTAGACTTAGAAAGGTAATTTTCCATCTCTTTCTTTTCCATATAAATAGAGTATTATCCACAATGGCTTATGGCTGCATGTTTCAATCAATTCACCTGCCTTATGATCCAGCCCAGTTTTGACAAATGCATGTGTGTCAATGGCTGGAAACCAAATTTTCCTGGAGAGTAAATGAGGATTTGAATGGACAGGTTCTTCCACACGTTCTTATTTTGCACAATTTCTGTCTCTTGAACACAGGGTGCTTTTTGAAGAAATATAAAGTACTCTCTGTTCTTAAGGTAAGTTTATTCAGTCTTATGGAAAAGCAAGTTGCTCATTTCCTCATTAAAGTACATTTTAAAATACATAAATGAAGTAAGTATATAGTGGCATGGCCCTTCAGGAAACTCTTATTTTTTTTTTACCAATAAAATAATTATATTTAAAAGTTGTTTACATCATGATGATTTCAACTAATTTTAAAACATAATATATTTATTAAACTGAGTAAATATAGGTCTTCTAAATTATTACTTTCAGCCATTATGTGATGTATCTGTAAGGAATACCTTCAGTGGTTCATTATTGTTTATATGGAAGATGTAATATGTAAGACCCAGTTGAAAGCTCATCTGTAATTCATTTTTTATCTACCCTAGTTTCAGTTACGGTGTCTCACCTTAGTGGGAGTACAATAAATATTTGTTAAATGATTGGGTGAATAAATAATGTAAGTGCAGAACAGTGATCTATGTAATTAAAGATGGGTCTAAGGTGTGGACCCATTGCTGATCTAATTCTACCCTGAATCCGTGTCCCTCTTCTCGAAGAAGACACTGCCAGAAAAGGGCAAGATTCTGCAGCAGGACAGATGCCAGCGGCTGCTTTTTGTTGGCTTGGTGGAGCCTCAGATTATATTAAATATAGATAACACTATATAAGTAGTCTTTTATATTTCATTCGACTAGCAGTGTCTTGCTCCAAACTTAGAAATTAAAATCACAGCAGCAGCAAAGAAAAATTGGGTTGCAAAACTCACACATGTTATTTTGTATTTGAGCCCTGACTGATCCAGATACTTGCATGTAAAGTAATCTAGAAAGGCAGTTGTACTGAAAAATGATAGTTTCAGGTAAGGGAACAGTATGGAGGTATAACAAAGGAAGAGAAATAGTTAATGAATGCTCTGAGACATTGAATGTGGCCCCACACTACTCAAGGTCCTGAAGGCATTGCTTTATTACAGCAGAGTAATTGATGTCTATAGAGATGGGATTGGATTAACAACATAAAATATTGGATTATATGTTGTATATTCTATTTAATAATTAAAAGAGTAGAATACATTTTAGAAAACTTTTAGTACCATGATTAATATAAAAGCAAATGAAATGATTATTTTTATGAGAAGTATGGTTATATGCATTCTATCATGATTTGATGTAATTAAATATAATATTGTGATAAATGCATATATGTATTAAGTACGTCTGTATATACACTCAGAAAGAGAAGTAGAGAGACAATTATAAAACAATTGTTTTCTCTACTGCAAAACAAATAAGTCAAATGTCTTGATTTATGCTGTTTGTGTAATAAATCTTTTTTTGAGGAAAGATTGTCTTACAAACAATCTCATTTCAAATGAGGTATATAAATGCTTCCTTCCATTCTACATTCTATTGGATGCTTATCTTTTTATTTATTTTTATAGATGGTCTCTTATAAATTAACTAGGTAATGTTCTTAATGGAATCACACATTATACACAGATAATGGCCTTCCAGTGAAATATGCATGTCAAATCTTAGCTAGAGTAATGAGAGGAAATAAACTTGAAGACAAAAGAAAAAAATGTTTATTTTTGGAATGTTAGACCATTATAGCTATGCAGTCACAACCTTTAATTTCATTAATGACAAACCTATTATACTAAGGGAGTCAGTCTTTAAAAATGAAATAATTAGAATGACCTGGCAAACCAGTGTTCACAGTGGGAGATACATACAAACACTGTTTCCAAAATTTAGCTTTCAAAAACAGTGAAAAAAGGACTAACCCACAAAAAACTAATTTAGAAATATTAACCATAAAATCTTACAGAATATTAAAATGAAAAAGATTCTTATCTTTTATTATTCCTGGCAACTGCAACTCCAGATGTTTATTTCCATTTCTTTAAAGTGACCTAAGAGAAACATGGAGTCAATAATTCAATCATAAACTAATAATAGTTAAGAAGCAGTTTGATCATTTGACTGAAATGAAAAGTGACTTTAGGTTATATTTTTAATGAACTGCATTCATATTTTTAAAGAATCTAGACTATTAATAAAGAAAAATGTAAATAAATTTTCTTTACTGTGGTAAATAAGTCAGTTTTCAATCAAATGATTTATTTTTAAAGTTTGGGGATTTTTTTGTTTCTTTTTTGTTTTTATGGTGTGTGTGTGTGTGTGTGTGTGTGTGTGTATGTGTGTGTGTTTAGTAAATAGGCTTTAGACTATTATTTAGAGTTCTGTTAAATTGCTCTTCTAGGTATAAAGCAGTGAGAATTTAAAAAAAAAATCCGTGCTTATTCATACACCAGTGGAAATGTTGTGTCAAATATTTGAATAAGTAAGGCGGCTTAAATTATACCCTTTTAAATGACTATAAGTGAGAAAGAAACTGTGAATAAAATTATGATTCTGTCATTAAAGAATCTATAAAAGTCCAGGGAAGACTATGCCATGTGCAGATACAGTAAATGAACTCTGAGTACTTTTACTTCCTTTAGTCTCACTGTACACATTCATATGTTTCAAAGATCCATGTAGTGAAGATACCATTGTCCAACTAGAGAAAGTAGGGATTAACACCATTACATATAGGATGTATCATTATGCATTATTTTAGTCTTGCCTTGTCCTTGAGTGCCTATGATTTAGAAATACCATACTCCTTCAACATTCCTTGAGATGAGATACTGAAGTCAAAACCAACAAAACCTTTCTCAGAAAGAAATTTATGATTGTCGTGCCTCAATTTGGGAAAGCTTGTACACAGGCTCAGAACTAGAGCTTATTTTTGATGTGTTGGTGTAAGAAGAGCAGAGGAAAATACCCTGAAGCAATTGTGAGTTCCCTAATGTTCATAAGTGAGTTCCCTCCTCTAGTTACATGTTCTGGTGACCCCAGACCCCAGATACATCCTCTCTATCCATGGAATTACCAACTCATGGAGCTCTGCCTCTGAGTGTGTATGTACATCATTCAACTCCCTGAGTCACAGTTCCCTCATCTCACAGTTCCCACATCTGTTCAAAGGGGAGTTCCAGCATAAAAGGCAACTGGCCGAGGGTGTGGCACATAAAAGGGGCTTACTAAATGGGAAGAATGATGAGGATTCAGAGGGGAGTGTTCATTTGTTCATTCCTTCATTTAAGTAAACATTTATTGCATGCATGCTCAGTGCCTGGCTCTGTGCTACTGCTGGAGTTACAGAGGAGAATGTAAGAAATAAAGGCTCCTCATGGAGCCTACACATGGCATAGCTGCATTATAACCTTCATTGTTGGCCAATCCCATAGGATTTCCTCATCTGTGTCCCTAATGGAGACATCAGCAGCTATGCTGTGTCACCAGTTGTAGTCTTCCTTAGAATCTCGCCACTAACGGTGCTCTCTGGTTATATTTCTACTAGGAGTGACATCTTTGCTCATATTACACAACTTTCTAACTTCCATCTCTCAGCACTTGTAAACATCTCAGGACCAGCTTCTTTCAAGACTTCCCTATCCATAAGGTCTCTTTATCAAGTGTAATGTTAATGTGACTGAACGAAAATGATTGTTGCAGGCAAGACCGCCTTTCCAGTTTCCTGCTAAGAGACTTAGAAAGTAGGAGAATAGTCATTTGAAAAAGCATTTGAAATTTCTACTTTGGACTCAGCTTAGTACTATTTACGATGCTTGAAAAAACAATTAAGAAAGCTTAAAGTTTAAAAATAGCTTGGTGAATGTGAAATATGGACAATATATCAGCAGTGGTGTTTTTTTAGAAATAACTACAAACAAATTGTTCTGATAGTAATATTTATTATTATATTTATATATTGATATTATATAGATATATACATTAATATTAATGTACCAAATTCAAACGAACCAAGGATTATCTTAAGACAGACAAGTAATTCTTTGAGTTGTAATTATATACCAAGAATGGGCCATAAATTCTATGTGATGAAAAGACATGTTCTACCACCAGTCAGGGCACAGATAGCTATATATCAAATAGCCAACAATTGCCAAATAACAGCTATGGAAGTTCCTGGGTTGCCAGAAGCCAACAGACCATACTGTGAGGGACCATTGAAGTCTTGGAAAGCTGTGGAGAACAATAACACATGCATAAACCTCTCACCGAGGGAATGAGTAGGGTTTCCTGTGGTGCTCTACACAGGGCACCAACAATATCTTTGTTAAGGTATGCAGATGTCTTGGTATGGTACACAGGGCAGACACCGATGGATGAACTACTGACAGAAACTTGCCCATAATATATCTTTCATCATGCATGTTTCATCCCGCTGATGAACAACTTGAACAGACTGCTTTTGAAGTTTCTTCTGCCGGCCTTTTGTGGGTCAGCAAAAATTGATGTCATGTGAAAAATTAAGCAACTTTACACTGTCCTGCCTTTCAAACCCAGATATTTGCATAGGGTAGGTTTCATGGTATACATTTTTTTTTTTTTACTTTTTCAAATATGTGGACATTCCATGAAATAAATAATCTCTCTCACAAGAACATCATGTCTCCTTTAAATGTGCTATTTGCCATCCCTTTATTCCCATATTGTATTCATTCACTTATAGCAAATCTTATCTTTTCTTAAACTAAAGTTATGTTCTTCCTTCCTTATGGCAGTGTTGTTTTAGAAAACTTTTCCGTAATGTGCTTCTTTCCTCCGGGTGTCCCTGTTGAAAGAGATGATGCCCTCTCTTCTTCTCACATATGTCATTTTCATATCAGTGTTTTTGGGGGGTTGGTAGTATAATTAGATATATAACTCAACAAATAGTGAAAGAATACCATGTGTCAGGAACTGTCTGAGGCACTAGGGCCATTGTGTTCATTCTGCTTTCTTAGAAGTATTTAGAAACATAAAGGAAGGAAATATAAAAGCAAATGCAAGCAAACTATTGTACTTTACCACTATTTTATGCTTATCTTCAATTTTTTTAAGTCAGGCTTTCATCTTTCTCTTTTCGAAAACTTTTGTATTCTTTAAGAATTCTTTAGATACATCGCTTCGCGGCCTTTTGGCTAAGATCATGTGTAGTATCTGTTCTTATCAGTTTAAGAATTCTTAAGATATATTTTTATTATAATATTACATGCTAATAAGTTGGTCAATATATATTTCATTATAACTTTGATTTTGCTATTTTTGAAACAACATGTACACTATGTAAACAATTCTAATTCTGGTCACATATGCAATCAATGAATATTTGTTAAGTACCTACTATGTGATAGGACTATTCTAGGTGCTAGGACATGTTAGGGTACACAACAGCCAATTAAATACTACCATTGTGGAGTTTATGTTCAAGAGGGGAGGAGCAAACCATAAACAAGTAAATAGAAATGTGCGTGTGTGTGTGTGTGTGTGTGTGTGTGTGTGTGTAATTTTAGAATGAATGGACCTAGATGGCATCACTGAGAAGAATACTTGAGGAAAGACATAAACGTTGTAAGGGACATAGGCATGGATTGTCTGGAGGATAACTGAAGCAAAGGGAATAAGTATAAACAAAGATCCTGAGGCAGGAATGTTCCTGGCAGATTTGAGGAACATCAAAGTGTACTGTGTGACAAGTGCAGAACGATAAGGAATAGAGTAACAAGAGATGAAGTCAGAAAGTAATAGGGGCCTGTTCTAGGGCTTTCTAGGTATTATTAAGGACTTTGGATTTTACTCTGCATTAGATGACTAGCCATTGCAGTGTTATATACAGAAAATTTAAATGAGATGGCTAGCATCTTAATAAGATTACTGTAGCTTGCATATTGAGATTAGACTACAGGAGAAGAGGGTAAGAGATTATTTTTTAAAGGTGTATTCAACAGAGAATATGCGGTGTTAGAGAAAGTTAGTTTTCAGGTGTGATACCAATGGCTATGACTGGGCAACTGGAAAGAGTGTTACTATTAATAGTTGGAAAGGACTGGGCATAAACTTGTTTGGGGAAGAATATCAGGAGTCCAGATTTGGACACATAATATTTGAAAGGCTCATTAAAGTCGCAAGTAGGAATGTCAAGTAGGGAGTTCAATATAAGGGTTGGAATTAATGGGAGGAGTCTGGGCAGAGGGTACAAATTTGGGGATCATCGGTATTTAGGTGCTATTTAAAACCATGAAACAGTATAAAATTATATCTAAGGAGCAACTAAATTAAAAAGATACAAAGTCCACTTCTTAACACCAGGGAACGCCAAATTAGGATTTGGAGAGAGAAGGAGAAATAGCAAAATAAACAAAGGAGGACCTGTGTGAAAAGTGGGAAGAAAATTGGGCTGATTAAATTTTTCAAGAGGAAGGGAATGATCAACAATGTCAGTGCTATTGATGGATCAAGCAAAATGAGAATTAAGAAAGGACTGATAGATTTACCAATATGGAGATTATCAGTGGTAATGGAAGATCATAAGCTCTATCTCTAGCATGTTATCTAGGTTCCCCTTTAAGATATAAATGATCATGTGAGCGGCACCTGTGTGGCTCAGTGGGTTGAGCATCCTACTTCGGCTAAGGTCATGATCTCACACTTCACGGGTTCGAGCCCCACATTGGGCTCTGTGCTGATGGCTCAGAGCCTGGAGCCTACTTTGGATTCTGTGTCTCTCTCTGTGTCCCTCCTCCATTCACATTCTGTCTCTCTGTGAAAATAAATAAATAAAACATTAAAAAAATATAATAATATTAATAAAGGATTATTTGAATATAATTTTGTAAATCATAAGGTGCTATACAAATGTATTATTATTTTGACAGTATATTAATTAAAATCTGTTATAAGATTATTTACAGGCAAGTTCATTGATTATTTTTAGAACAGTTTAATGCATTTTAATGAAAATGATTTCAAATGTTAATGTCCATCTCCATGCGATAGTTTATTTTAGTTGGCTTCTAGAATGGACTGGTGTTTGCCTAATAGAAAGGACAATGTATTTTGTCCCTAGCTTATATTGGAGAGATTCAAATATCAGACAAAGCACTGAGTGATATTATGAGGTTACAGGAAGGTTAATGCTATTTAGGCAGATGGTGAATTGCAAATTCAACCTGTTGTCACAATAACGAATATGTGAAGAAACATTGGTGTTGCAAATAGGAGAAAAATGAAACAGTTTTCTTTCACATGTGTACACAAATTTATTATTAACGGCTCTCTCATAGTAGAACTAGTTATTCTTCACAAAAGACTGATTTTTACAATCTGACTCATCAGTCATTACAAGAAACAATATTTGAGATTATATTCAGTGTATCTTTAATAATTACTTTGATATATCTTTTTCTAGGTGGCAATGGCTTAAGCATTTAATCTAAAGAAAATTTATCTTATGTGTAATTTCCTATTTATTGTTATATATCCATCCTTTTGTCTCTAAGAACAGATTCCATAGTGTTTATTAATCCAAGTCTGATAAATATAGTTCCTATCAAGAAATTAAATCATATTCTCTTTGAATACTGCTTTTCCCTCATTTTTGCAGATATATTACATAGCTAAAACTCTCATGTGTACTTGCTGGGATATTCTTATTTATTCAAGAATGTACTCTAGTCAGGGCCTGTAGGTGGCTCAGTTGGTTAAGGCTCTGACTCTTGATTTCAGTTCAGGTCACGATCTCACAGTTCATGAGATTGAGCCTTGTGTCAGGCTCTGTGCTAACAGCATGGAGCCTGCTTGGGATTCTCTCTCCCTTTTTCTCTGCCTCTCCCACGTTCATGCATGTGTGCTCTCTCTCTCTTTTTCTCTCAAAATAAATTTAAAAAACATTAAAAAAATAACACACTCTGGTCAATATGGTTACTAAATCTTAAAGAGAGCAATGCCTATGTTTTCTCTCACGTTTTAAAAAATGCCATAAATTTTGTCCATGTTTGCTGTTATAAAATGAGATGTGTTTTCTAGAAAAAACTCCCAGAAACATGAACAGTGAATCCTAGTGTACCTAAGATGACTATCAGAGGATGAGCTGCCCTCTGAAAGCAGCCGATTAAATAATACACAGGTTTGGAGCTGTCACTTGAAAATACTGCTTGCTTACCTAAAGTAGTAAGTGATTGAAAACTCACAATAAACACCTTTGAAATGGGATTTATGAAAGCTTCTTTCAAAATTTCAGGGAATCATTAGATAGCAAGTAGGTCATTATTCTGAAGTCTTCTTTCTAATATAGAGGTTCCTCAAAACAGATTGGCAAGGAGGAAAGAGAGAAGGGCAGCTGCCTAGGGAACTGAGTTATGGACTGAGTATGCATTGTCAAAACAGGGTCAAGTCAAGAGAAACTGATGCTACTGTATTTTTTAATCTTGCAGAAAAAAATAGCAAACTTTTATTTGGTAGGCAAGTTCCCTGCCCCAGTGTTTTATAGCCTTAGAACTTCAGTCTGACTCGTTTCAGAGCTACACTAACACCTTCTGATGATTTTGTTAGCAACATTTCTAGTACTCAAAATGGGAGATCGCAGATGCAACATGAACCTTATTTTTGTTTTCCTACTTTCCTACTACTAATAGTGTATTTATATATATCTACATAGACACACACAAGCATGTGTTTGTATATATACATACAAATATACATGTATACCTATGTGTGTGGTATATACACATTTACACACACATAAACACACACACACAAATTACCTGTCTTGTTACTCAGTACTAAAGTGATTAAATACTATGAATTCTGTAGATTTTTTTCTTACATTAAATCTAAAATAAGTGTAAGCGAGGCAATTATATGAATAAATTTGAATGAAAATTGAATTAAATGAATTGATATTTTGTAAGTTTGTGAATTTTCTTTAACAGAAATTAACTTTTCACATTCCAAGGAATGTATGTATAATACATTTCTATATCCAAAATGGCCTAAAAAGAAATGTGTGAAGTAATATAATTTTAAAAGAATACATCCTTGAAATTGAAGTAAAAACATTCCCAATTTGCTTTAGAATATATTAAAACATTTAAATTAAATGTAAAACAGAATAATTGTGGTTTTGTTCTTAGTATATTACATATTATAATGTGTAGCACTTTCTAATATCAATTTTTATACACTTCAGATTCTGCTATGCTAAACATTGGTGTTGAACAAATATTTATTGTGTCCCCATTGCATCCTGGGCATGTTTGTAGGTTCAGGGGAAATGGGGTGGCTAGGGAACAGGACAGTGGTGGAAAATATATTAACCAAGCTTTTGCACAAATAATTACCACTGGGAAAGTGTTGCACTGAAAGTGTAGATAGGGCTATGGGCTACCTAAATAGGAAACTCCACTAGTCTAGAATAACAGTGGGTTTCATTGTAGAAGTGGCATTTAATTGGTGAGAAGTAAAAGAAGTTCTTCCTCATGTGAGGACTTCCTGCAAACAACCTCTCTCTCTCCTCTGGACCTGGCACCGTAACCCCCTACACCATTTTCTGCTGTATCTTAACTACCACCCTCAGCCCCAACATATACAACAACCAACCACTGATTATTTTTCAGAGATACTTAAAAGCTGGACCATAATGAGCAACTTCATAAAAACTACTTTTTTGTTGTTGAGAAACAAGTTAGGAGACTTTTTCTGTGCTTCAACTAAAAGGTTATGGTGGCTTGGTTGAAGTTGGGTATGCAAACAGAGAGAAGTGGATAGGTTTAGACAATATTTAAAAAGAGAGCTGAGGTGATGCAATTGAGCCTTAGAAAAGGCAATGACTTGTCCAAGGTCACAAGTTAGGGAACAGTAGAGCAGGAAGTTTTATCCACTTGACTTCTTGGAGACTGAATGACTGTTAGGGGTAAATAGAAGAGACATGTGGTGCTGGGATGAGCAACTGGATGAATGATGGTGCCATTTACCAGTACAGAAACACAAGAATAGCAACAGGTTTGTGAGGGATCACAAGGAGCTCCCCATTTGATGTAGTATGAGGTGACAGTGAGACATCAAAGTAATGTCGGATATATCCATCAGGACCGGAGGGTCAAAGTTATGGGTCATTGGTATACTGATGGAAAATAAGGTTCTATGAGTAAATGAGATCATCTGGGAAGTGAATGTGGAAAAAATAGTGAAGATGGATTAGGGCAGTGGTTCTCAAACTTTGGCATGCACCAGGATCACTTGGAGGGTGTGTTAAAGCACAAATTTATGGGCCCCATCCCTACTGTTTCTGATTCAGTAGGTCCGAGACACTTGTGTGTTGAAGACCAGTTTTGAAGAGCTTGCCAACTCTGACTATACATGCCTTCCCCACACTGTATTGGAAGAAGTAAGGTTGGTAGCTTGAAATTGGACATGTTGAAGTTTTTACATTATGGAAATCATTAAATGCCATAATTTAGGCCTTTATTTTCCAAAAGCTAGTTTACAGGCACATCACAGGTCAGTGGAAGCCTGATAATTTGCACTTCTGGCATATTCCCGGAAAATACTGATGTCATCTGGAAACCACATTTTGAAAAATGGATTAGAGAAACATTTTACATAGCCTGAAATATTTCCGTTAATAATCTTAAGCTTTTGAAAAGTAGAGCTCCTCCAAAAAGTGATTATGTCTTAAGGGGCGCCTGGGTGAGCGTCTGACTTTGGCTCAGGTCATGATCTTGCGGTTCGTGACTTCGAGCCCCGCATAGGGCTCTGTGCTGAAAGCTTTGAGCCTGGAGCCTGCTTCAGATTCTGTGTCTCCCTCTCTCTCTGCCCCTCCCCCTTTCATGCTCTATCTTTGTCTCTCAAAAATAAATAAATGTTAAAAAAAAAGATTATGTCTTAAGATTTAATGGTAATGGTGAAAGCCATATAAGATGTATGTTTTATACCAACTGTAAAAATACTGACTTTCCATGGTTATATAGCTTAAATTGAATAAAATAATATAATTATAAACTGCTATGCAATGTTATTTTTTTCCATTTGGTTATCATTGTGTTTTGGTTGCTCAGAATCTCATTTTTTTTTTCATTTTATACTATACAAAAATTATTTAAGATTTTTTTAATAAATAGATTTTTCTCCTGATACATGAGTAGTAAATTTAGCTAGACCAAACATTAATTGCAACATTTCAAGATTAACCAAGAATGGGGTGGTGGAAAGAATATATTTTAAATTGGGCATTTTTTTTCCCTAAAGCTAATTAGCTTTCCATCTAAAAGAGTAAATAAATTGTTTGCTTGAAAGACATTGGAAGTATAGAGACATGAAAAAGTACGTTATAAATAACTGAGATAAAAATTCATGGCTTGGCATTCTTTACTTAGAATCATGCCTCCACCTTTCTGGACAGACTTAAACTAACTAAAGCCATTAATGATATATAAAGTTTGAGTGTCAATTATTAATTCACAAAATATAGTATCAGGAAGCCTAGAGTGCTGGTGTCTGCATGATTAGTGATTCTCTTGCTGAAGATAGATTATTTGGAAAGTCAAATCTTAGTCACTAAATAATCTTTAGTGAACAAGGATCAGAAACAAAAAAACTAGTAAGATGTGGTGAATACGTGGGGGACATCATTAGAACAGCTTGCTTTTTAAATTTCTATTATTCCTATTAGTATTATTAATCAGTTATTGAATGTTACCCCTGTGTCAGCTGCTGTGACTCAAGATCTAGGTAGGCAGTGTGAATAGAGATTAAGAGAGCAGGTTTTGCAGTCCAATAATGAGGTTATGATGTAGGGTTTTTTTTGTTTTGGTTTGGTTTTTTCTTGGGTTTTTTTTTTTTTTGATACTTCTTAGATAAGCAGAGTACAAAGTTACTGAACACCATATTTCTAGCTACTTTAGTAGAATCCAACTCACGGGGTTTTTATGGGGATTAAATGAAAGTATACATACAAAGTGTTTAGGAGAGTGACACTCAGGGGTGGGTAGGTTTTTATTATATCATCTCATTTAATCCTTACAATGAACTTTATTACTATAAACATTATTAGCTCAATTTTATAGATAAGAGAAATGAAACCCATACATGCCACATTTTGTTTGAGGTTTTACTGGCAGTGGTGGAGCCAGAGTTTGAACTTTGCTCTATATAAATTTGAAGCCTGAGTGTTCCCAACAGAGTCAAAGTAACTCAATTTATTAGCGAAGATTTCCCCTTCCTTTGGAAGTGCTTAGTATTTTTACTGTGCTGTCGGTATTTTTATCGGAACTCAACTTTTTCCAATCCTCTGAGCTGACACTCTTTTTAGCTATGATAATACATCCCATTCGGTTACAAACAAGTCTTACTTAGGTTTTTATTTTTTTTCCTAAGACAAATGTGCAATCTTTGCTGTGCTTTATTATGCCCTGAATTTGCCATTGCATGACAACCACCTTCATGTTCTTGATAGTACATGTTATGGAGGCTCCTAAGTGCCAACAACAATAACAAAGTATTATGGTACAGAGAGTCTGAAATTCTCCCTGTATCAAGCCCTGAATCCTCAGGCTTTAATATTATCATTATCATTAAATATTTACCAAGTTCCTACTGTGTACATGACCCAAATGAGGCGTTACGAAAAGAGTTAGAAATGATACAGAGAAATGCAAGCAAAACAAAACAAAGATGTTTCTGTAGCCAATTAACATTTTTAATGTTTTCATTGATTTTCTTTGTGATTTATTTAAAAAAATGCTAAATAATTTGAAGCCCACTTCACTTTCGAAAGATCCTAATTCTGTTTAATTTACAGTATAATCACCATTCCAAGGACCTTTATAATTTATTATTTATAGTTTGATATAATTACCAAACCTAGCACAATTTCTTAACCATAGTAGGTGTTCAATAAATATTTGATTATATATATCTATATCTATATATCTATATATCTATATATCTATATATATAGATATATAGATATATATAATTAAAGCGGGATTTTAGAACACAATAAATTGATACCCTACATATTTATTAAATGTATTAACCACTCCTGAGTATTTTTGAGGAATATTAGTTTTACTGAAATGAATTGTGGTGATGTTCTTTTTGGTCTCCTATCTAAACTGAACAGTCCTCAGTTTCCCATCTAGATTCTGCCTGATTCCCATCTAGATTCTGCCTGATTCTGTCGCTGCATCTCTCTAGACCTCTTTTCTTCATCTATAAAATGAAAGAATCAAATAAATTCTTTCTAAGACTTGGTCCAGATCTCAAATTTTGGGATTTATTCTATAAGATTTAAAAGAAAAACAAGAACAAAAACAAAAAACAGGCCCTCCATAGCAAATTACCACTAAACTGTTAAGATCCCTTCTGCAGAATCAGTCTTTGATAAATCTTCCCTTTCATGTGCACACTTTATGTCCTAGAAGTATAAACATTATTACCTGATGATTTAGGAGACTTCACAAATTCCACAGGAGATCCTGAAATAGACAGCATCACATTAAAATCCCAGCAGGGTTTAGTGGTGAATATGGATTTAACAATGAGGAGTCTCAGCTTTCGAACAGCACACATTAAATGAACAAGTCCTGAAACACTGTACAATTTCTTATTTTTAATCTATACACAACTGCAGCAAAAAATAATATGTTCTCATATGTGATTATGTAACAGTTTTCTAGAGAACAAACAACGAGCATCAAAAATGTCTCTTTCTTCCCCTGTGTTTTATAAAGGTGTCTTATCAGTTAAGGGTAAAATTGGAAGGGGATGTGGTTGTAAGAGAAAGAAATTGCAGACTGCCTTTAGCACACTTTCCTGTCTCCTTTCAGTTCTTCCACACACCCTCATCTCACCAACCACAAACAAAGAGACATGTTCACTTCCTGGAGTTGATGTTAATCCTGCCGCCTGGGCCCACTTCTTCATTCCTTCATACTTCCTGAAGGTCTTTCTCTAGGCTTCCCATGATTTTCAAGAGGTTAGTTAGATAAACTAATTACCAATTTACTTTTAACTCAATCATTTATTTATTAATCATTCCTTTATTGAGTTTCTACTACAGATGAAATGCTTTCACGGGTGCTGGGGTTTAGCAAGAAACAAATCACCTCCACTGCCTTCATGGAACTCATAGGCTAGTGGGAGAGATAGCCTATCAAGGAATAAATGGATTAATATATAACTTACTTATGCTAAATACTATGGAGCAAAAATCAATGTTTCATGAGAGATTCTAACAGGAAGAGTTTAGATAGTTCAGAATGCTTTCTCTGATGGGCGGATCTGAAGGATAAGTAGCAGTTAGCTAAACTGTGAGGAGAATATCAATTCCTGGAATGGGGACATTGGAGGAGGAGATGAAAACCCAGTGTGAGTGGAATGTAGTGAGCAATTAAAAAGTGGGCGGAATGCAAGGAAGAAGGAGCCAGACCATTTCTTGAACTGCAGGACCAAACTTAAATTCCATGGGAAGGATTTTAAGTACGAAGTTAACATAATTAAAGTCACTTAAAAAATGATTATCCTGGTGACTCTGTGGAGAACGGATTGGAGGATGATTTAGGCAGAATGAGTGGCAGGGGGAGCTGGGATAGAGTAAAGGGATTCAGAATATAGAAATATATTATTGAATTAAAATGGACAAAATTTGATGTGAGGGATATTGAAAAAAAAAAAAAGAGGAATCAAGGATGAATGCCCTGTTTGTGACATGATAGAGAATGGATCATATTTTTGACCTGGTTGGATAGAGTTGTCATTTATTAAAATGGAAAAAAAAATGAGAAGTTGAGTACATCTGGGGATTTGGGGAGATCAGTTTTGGACACGTTATATTTGAGATGGCTGTGAGACCTCCATGTAGAGATGTCAAGACCTATATATGTCTCTCACAGCCCTACTCCAAGATCCAGACATGTGCCTCAAAGAGTCATCACCAGGGGAAGGGTGAACCTGGACAAGCTCACCTAGAGATGAAGTATGAAGCGGGCCAGCACTGACCTATAAGGACTTTAGTGTTAAGAAATCAGAAACAATTCACTGTATTGTGCACCTGAAACTCTATGTTAATTATACTGGTATTAAAGTAAAAACTTAATTAAAAAAAGATAGAAAGGAATCAGAAACAGGTGCTAAAGTCTGCAAAGGAAACTGAAAGAAGAAGCCAGAGGAAAGCCAGGAAAGCAGCAGAAAATGTTCCAGGAAGGCATGGTCAACAGTAGTACATGGTATTGACAATTCAATTAAGAGGGAGCACTTCTTTAGAGAACAGCAACCTTGCCCCAATTAAAATGCAAGAAAACTTTAATGATGTTAAGAATATCAAATCCACTGAAGTAGTCAATGAAAGTTATTTTTCATGTAGATGAGTGTCTTGGGACTCTGGGTGATATTGTAGGTGGATAACTTCACTGTTAGTGAAAAAGCATGGTATTTGAAAATAATACATTTAACATGAAATTTCTCTAGTGGAAATTCCTAAGAACTGCACTATTTAGAGTGATCCAACCCACTATTTAGAGTGGGTTGTTAGAGTGATCTTCAAACCCACAAACCAGAAGATCATGACCTGAGCTGTGGTCGGACACGAAACCAACTGAGCGACTGAAGTGCCCCATATAATAGCTACTATTTCTAATACTGAATATGATGACCAGCCCTGGGTGTGACATTGCCTTAAGTGATCAGATGACTATAAGTTTTGTTTTGTTTTGTTTCCCCACTGAGATCTGACTATTTTTAAGGATTTAAAAACTGTGAGCCTAGAAGCTCTCTAGAGTTGTGTGAAGAAAGGATTTATATGGGGGAAAAATAATGGTTTTCCAGGTTTTAAAACAGAAATGACATGAAAGACCAGACCAAATGTGATTTCTTTAAGGTATGAGAAGTATGCAAGGTAACTGCTATGATTCATCTCGCACTCATTAGAGAGTTTTTCTATTCTCAACTCTCTAAAGTCAAACCTTATGTATCTTGATCACCATTTGTATATCCTGGATATGACACACAGTTAGCCCTTGAAGTATATTTACTGAATAAATCAATGAATAGATGAATAAATTAGTACTGTGTAGCTTTCTTTCATATGCTATTTGTCATAGTATATGTACATGTATTTATTTATTTTTTAAATGTTTATTTATTTTTGAGAGAGAGACAGAGGCAGAGACAGAGTGTCAGAGGAGGAGGAGCAGAGAGAGAGGGAGACACGGAATCTGAAGCAGGCTCCAGGCTCTGAGCTGTGAGCACAGAGCCCAACGTGGGGCTCGAACTCTTGAACCATGAGGTCATGACCTGAGCCAAAGTCAGATGCTTAACCAACTGAGCCATCCAGGCGTCCCTGCATTTATTTGTTTTTAACTTGATATTGTATAGCCAGTATGTTCCATGAGCCCTGAGGTCCTTTTGTTTTGGTCTCCACTGTAGTGACCAGCACAGTTCCTGATATTAATTATTCATATTCATGTTTCTGTTCAATTTTATAAGTGGTGAAGATGTTGTAAAATCATATCAATAATAGCCAACATTTAGTGTTATTCAAGGTATCTTAGATGTTTAGCCAATATAATTCTCTCAACAGTGCTTTGAAGTTGTTTAATATTCTTCCAGATTTGTAGTGGAGGAAGAGTTAGAGTTAAAATCATTTTCCCAGAGTAACAAAGCTAGGATTCAAACCCAGACATTCTAGCTCCCCAAATTCAGCACATCACCACCACACTAAACTGTTTTATGGTATTTATAGTAAGTTGTTGCAGTTAGAAAACATTTTTATTACCCACTTATTCTTTTTTAAAAATTATTTTTAATATTTATTTATTTTTGAGAGAGAGAGCAGGAGCAGGGGAGGGACAGAGAGAGAGGGAGACACAGAATCCAAAGCAAGCTCCAGGCTCTGAGCTGTCAGCACAGGGCCCGACGCTAGGCTTGAACTCAGGAGCCATAAGGTCATGACCTGAGCTGAAGGCAGATGTTTAACTGACTGAGCCACCCAGGCACCCCTCCATTTATTCTTCTTATAGAATTAATGAAAAAGCAAGCAGTCAACTGTAATAAAAAGAAACGTATTCAGAAATCATGATCAATTTAGTTTTCAGCTAAAGTTCTCTCGAATTAATGACATATCTTGTTCATTCTTGGGGTTCAGTGTTCTTTCTGAACCAAAATATGTTTTACCTAGAACATGCAGAAGATTAGCTTTTGTTTCTTTCCAACTATAAAATCTACTGCTTTGGGGATGTAAATATTTACCTCTAATGCAATCTGATTAAAGAGCAAATTGGAGAATCAAAGCTACAATTAACCATATAGACACAACTGCTTAATTCAAACAGCAGAGTAAATAAGTTAGAATGGTATAGATGAAGAGTGTTTGATTTGATTAGCCTCATTAGTACAGGATTGGTGCTCTCACCTTTTTGCTCTGAGATGTCTGTGGTTTCATTTCCTTAAAAATCTCCTTCTGTAAGAAAAATTGCTGACATTTCATCATATGCAAGATGAGGACAACTTTTTTTTGCTAAAAAATTTGAAACATTTACATAAATCTACTTCTTTTTAGCAATAATGTTTGAGTAATTATTTTTTACCTTAAATTCAGTCTACTAAAAAAAATTGTAATTTTTTTTGTGTACTTCAGTGTGTAGCTTCTCCTGGATACTTTTTACTTTTAAATAAAAGTGGTCACTTTGATCTGAGGACTTGGCCTCTTAGGATGGATGTGAGACTTCATATTATATTTCTCTTAAACAAAATGTTATTCTTAATTTATTATAATTTAAGAAATATTTATTCATAAGTGACTATTGGCAGATACCCTTTCAGCTCTGGCAATGATTCTACCCCCATGGAGCTAAAATCTAATCAAGTGACACATACATGAGTGTATAAATAAATAATTTCCAATAATGACAAGTGCCAGGACAGAAATAAAATAGGGTTATGTGACATAGATAGAGTAGCTAAGAGAGGGGTTGGAAAATATAGAATACTTCGGATACAGTGCTCAGAATAGTTTCTATTTAGCTTAAGTGTGGACAATCATTTGTTTACATATAGGAGGTGACTTATTCATAGTTCATTATTTTGAACTGAATGAAGTACAAATACTGCTTTGTCAATATTTTAGAATAAAAAAAAAAAAAGAAAATCTCGTTCTTCTAGGGAAAACACTCTGTGGTATGAGTGCCAGATTTTTTTCCAGGGAAGCACTGACATTTCTTAATTACTCTCTTCATGAGTGGTCATGTGTAGCGATTACTGAAGGCTCAGCAGAGCATTATTCTTCTAAAGCCTTGGAGAACAATAATGCTGACAGGACAGGGCTTCAGTGTCCAACACACTTCTCCTCTCTCTTCATTACCCCAGCTAATTACTCTGGCCAGTGGTTATTGTGTAGCTCCTCTCCCTTTCTCTAACCCCCACAACCCTCTACTGTCAGTGTAATTTACAGTAATTGCATAATATTCTCTTGCCGCCATGATTTTCTGTTGGTTATTTAAAGGCACAGCCTCCTTTTTATCATATCCAGCTTCTGAAATACCTTACCAATGGGTGATGTCCAAACTAGATTAATGAAAACATTGCAATGCCATTTGTTCTTAAAAAAATTACCTGTTTTCCAAGGAATTCTTACCTTTACATGAAATAGAAAATAATTTTTTAATGTCAAGTTACTATGGCTGAAGAAGATATTTTGAGCATATGTCTACATGATGCTTAAATATTTAGTCAGTTCAGTTTTTTAAAAAACTAGCCAAAACAGTTCGGCATCATGGAAGCAAAACAATGATATAGTGATTATTTTTTTTAATTTATAAATTTTATTACGGGGTATATTAATACAGTACATAAGCTGTCTCAAAGTTGGATAACATAAAAGTATACCATTTTTAAAATAGAAAATCGGGGTTTTTTCAAAAATATTTTGAAGAAAAATTATTTGGGGAATAAGTTATTTGATACGCTGTTATATTCTATATAAAGACACTTTGTACTAAATCTACTCATCAATCAATAAAACAAAGCTATTAACTTTTTATTGCAAATATTTTGATCTAAAGTTTACTGAGCAGTTACTATGTAGTGAGCATGTTCTTATTATTTATTTAAACTTCTTTAAATGTCATCCTCACTTTTCACAGGAGGATAGTTGAGGTTTGGAGAGACTGTATAACTTGCACAGAGGCACAAAGAGTTATAGTAAATGGCTAAAATGGGTTTTGACACCAGATCTAAAATTTAAAATCAAAACTGAAGCTCTTAACCTACACACATCATCTCGTACATACAGAAGTGAGGTAGCTATAAGGTGGTAAAACTCATTTCCACATTAAAAAAAAAAGTTTACTTATTTGAGAGAGAGAGAGAGAGAAAGAGAGAGTGAAAGAGCGGAGGAGGCCAGGGGAGAGGAGGGGGAAGCGGATCCAAAGGAGGCTCCAGCTGACAGCAGAGTCCCACCCCGGGCTGGAACCCAGGAACCTTGAGATCCTGGCCTGAGCCCAACTCGGACACTTAGCCAATTGGGCAACCCAGGCCCCCCTCATTTCCACATTTTTAATAAAAAACAATCTATCTGAGAGGTACCTGGGTGGCTCAGTCGGCTGGGCTTCCCGACTTCATCTCAGGTCATGATCTCGGGTTCAGTCTGTGAGTTCCAGCCCCAGGTCAGGCCCTGTGCTGACAGCTCAGCCTGGAGCCTGCTTTGGATTCTGTGTCTCTGGCTCTCTCTGCCCCTCCCCCGGCTCATCCTATGTCTCTCTCCCAAAAATAAATACACATTAAAAAAAAAAAAAAAAACTATCTACCTTAGATACTTTTCAACTGTCATTTCTGTTCTGTTTAAGATTTTTTTCTGGGCTGAGTTTGCTTTAGAACAGAGGATGTATACAATGGCTTTTAAAGTTTTGAATGTCTTAAAGAGTCAATTTACAATGAGGTCAGTAAAAGAAGTGCCTTAGGAAAAATCCTTCTATGATATTGAGGACAAAAAATGGTAAAAATTAATATTTAATGTTGTTTCTTATTTATTAATAGCACTCATTAAATGTCTTTTTTTTTCACCTGGGAATGAAAAGACATCAAGCAGCATTAATTAAGGGGCGGAGGGGGAAGCAAGGTATAACTTTTCATTGAATCTACAGTTGTCAGCACATACAAAGTTTAAAAAAAAGATGATGTAATTTTTGCAAATAGCTATAAGCTTTTAATAATTTATTGTAGTGTGCCTATTTGTGAAATCTGATTATAGATAAAGCTGTAGGGTCAAGCTTCTTACGTATGAATACACTTAACTAATGATATAGAAAAACACCAGTGTAAAATGAGTTGAGTTGGCAATTGTTGATTTACAAACTAGTTTGAATTCAGAGTAAATTCTCTCATAAAGCAAAATTATAAATGAATTCTCAGATCTTTAAACCAATGCACAAATCTCTGATGATTTATTATCATTAAGGAATATTTATGTAATACCTGTTCTTTGCAGGACTTTCCTGAGTTTGGGGAGGAGGGTGCTCTAGGATATTCAAGACAGACCCCAGTCACCTTATAGAACTTACAGCCTGAATTAGAGGATAAGGCATACATATAACAAAAAGGGAAAATGGGCTAAGTGTCAAAATAGTGGTAAAAACCGTATGGCCTATAGGACTTGAGAGAAGAAAATCATCCCTGAGAGTTGAATTGATCTGGGAAGTCTTGTTTGAAGAGAGAGAATTTGAACTGGGCCAGAAAAAGGAAGTGAAAAAAACTGAGACATGTTTTCCAAGTAAGGTGAATTATGCAAGTAAGAATATTCTCTGCTGGTCTACAACTTTTATATGGAGGAAGAGCGAGTGAGCAAGAATAATGATAGGTAATCAAGACAGCATCTTAGAAACCAGACCAATACATTCGGACTTTATATTTGTATGATGCATGTCTTTCTGTGTTGCTTTGGAATTCCAAATCATAAACAGGTTCTAAGATATTTCACCAAGTCAACTGAGAGTTGACAATCTTAGAAACAAAAAGGAGAGAGATGCAGGTATGTATCAGGAAAAGAACCAACAACTAGAATACTGTGGACCATCCCTTTTGTCTCTTATCTCTCCTTATTTATCTGTTTTCATAATGGTCCCCTAATACTCAGATCCATGGTGGAAAGATGAGTGCTGACTGCCCCTGATTTTGTATTTTAACTTCAACCAATTATGAGAGAGACTGTGTTCTATCAGTCAACATTTCAAAATATTTGAAATTTTGATTATATCAGTTTGAGGAAGACATGGTACCCACTACTGGGCTAATCAACTTGTCCAGGTGGTGAAGATATATATAGGGATAGATAGATAGATAGATAGATAGATATACTAATAAGGAATATCTCCCTAGGTATTAGGTCAAGTCACCCGATAGTGTTTAAGCCTTCTGTTTCCATATTGATTTTCTTTCTATTTGTTCTATCAATTACCGAGAGAGGGACCTTGAAATCTTCAATTATACTTGAAGATTTGGTGGGTTGTTTTGTCCTTCTAGTTTTATTATTTTTGTTTGAAATATTTTGAAGCCCTGATATTAATTACATAAATATTTTGGATAGTTATATCTTCTTGAAATAACCAATTTATCATGATAAAATATACTATTTATCCATGTAATATTCTTTGCTCTGTCTCATAATAATGTGGTCATTCCACTTTTTAAAAATTATTAGCAAGTTATAACTTTTCCATCATTTTACTTTATTATTATTATTATTATTATTATATTATTATTATTTAAATCCAAGTTAGTTAACATATAGTGTAATAATGATTTCAGATATAGAATTTAGTAATTCATCACTTACATATAACACCCAGTGCTCATCCTAACAAGTGCCCTCCTTAATGCCCATTGCCCATTTAGCCCATCCACCCACCCAACACCTCACCAGCAACCTTCAGTTTGTTCTCTGTATTTAAGAGTCTCTTATAATTTGTCTCCCTCTGTTTTTATCTTATTTTTGCTTGGTTTCCTTTACGTTTATCTGTTTTGTTTCTTAAATTCCATATATGAATGAAATCGTGATATTTGTCTTTCTCCGACTGACTTACTTTGCTTAACATAATACCTTTCAGTTCCATACACATTGTTACAAATGTCAAGATTTCATTATTTTTGACGTCTGAGTAATATTCCATTGTGTGTGTGTGTGTGTGTGTGTGTGTGTGTGTGTGTGTGTGTATATATCTTATTTATCCTTTCATCAGTCAATGGACATTTGGGCTCTTTCCATACGTTGGCTATTGTCGATAGTGCTGCTATAAACTTTGGGGTGCATGTTCCCCTTTGAATCAGCATTTTTGTATCCTTTGGATAAACACCTAGTAGTGCTATTGCTGGGTCACAGGGTAGTTCTATTTTTAATTGTTTGAGGAACCTCCATACTGTTTTCCAAAGTGGCTGCACCAGTTTGCATGCCCACCACCAGTGCAAAAGGGTTCCTCTTTCTTCGCATTGTCGCCAACATCTGTTGTTGCCTGAGTTGTTAATGTTAGCCATTCTGACAGGTGTGAGGTGGTATCTCATTGTGGTTTTTTGATTTGTATTTCCCTGATGCTGAGTGATGTTGAGCATCTTATCATGCCATCCTTTTACTTTTAACTTGTGTCACTTTGTTTAAATTGGGTCTCCTATAAGCAAGATATCAAAGTATTATCAAACCTGACAACCTCTGCCTTTTTACTGTTGTGTTTAGGCCACTAAATGTGATCAGTGGTGTCATTAAGCTTAAATCAACCATCTTTCTCTTTGTCTTCTATTCGCCCCATGTGTTCTTTGTTCTATCTTGTTACTTTTCTCCTTTTTAAAAAATTAACTAATATTTTTATGACTCCAGTTATCTCTTTTGTTGGCTCATTAACTATAACTCTGTTGTTTTATGTTAGTGGTGTCTTTAGGATTTGTAGTGTATATTTTTAATTTACCATAATTTACCTTCAAGTTTTTACTACTTCACATGCAGAATTAGAATCCTACAATCATATACTTCTTTTCCTCAACCCGCTGCTTACGCTATTGTTATTCATTTTACCTCTATGTAAATCCCACAATTCAGTTACTCTTTTTAAGTATTTGATTATCTTTTAAAGAGATGTTAATAATAGGCAAAACAGCATGTGTATTACCCAAGTAGTTACTATTTCTGGTGTTATTAATTCCTATATATAGATCCATATTTTCATCTGGTGTTATTTTCCATCTGCTTGAAGGCATTTCTTTAACATTTCTTATAGTGTAGGTTGGTTGGCTTTAAATTCTTTCAGCTTTTATATCTTTAAAAAAAGTCTTTGCTTCATCTTTGCTTTTGAAAGAATTTTTCTGTGTAAATAACACTACGTTGACAGATTTCGTTTTCTTGTAGTACTTTAAAGATATTGTTCTGTCTTCTCACTTGCATTGTTACTAACAAGAAATATGCTGTTATCCTTATATCTGTCTATCTATCTATCTATCTATCTATCTATCTATCTACCTATCTATCTTCATTATGTATATGTATTCCTATGTATATGTATTGTGTCTTTTTTCTCTGGCTATTTCTATGATTTTCTCTGTAATATGCATTTTAAGAAGTTTAATTATGATTATGACCTGGGGTAGTTTACTTCATATTTGGGGGGCTGGGGCTCATTGCAATTATTGGATCTGTAAGTCTGTAGTTTTCCTCCAATTTGTAAAAAATGTGGTCATTATTTCTTTTTTTTAATGTTTATTTTTGAGACAGAAAGAGAATGCGAGCAAGGGTGAGGCAGAGAGAGGGAGACAGAGGATCTTAAGTGAGCTCCGTGCTGATAGCAGAGAGCTTAATGTGGGGCTCAAACTCATGAACTGCAAGATCATTACCTGAGCCGAATGCTTAACCAGGAGCCACCCAAGCACCCGGTCATTATTTCTTTAATAATGTTTGTTACCTCATTTTTCCTCTGTCCTTCGGGGACTCTAACTGAACATGATTTGGCTGCTTCAATTGGTTCATCAGCCCACTGATTCTCTGTTAATTTTTTTTCAGTTTACATTTTTGATACTTTTTATTTCTGCATCTTCAAGGTCATGAATTTTCTTTCTGAAATATTAATCTACGTTTAATTTAATCCAATAGATTTTTTTCATACCAGATGTTTTGACTTTCTCTATAGAAGTCATTTTGTGCATGTATTTTGGGTTTTTTTTGTTTGATTTTGTATCTTTGATCTCTCTTGCCTCTTAAACATATGAAATTTAGTCATAATAATTATTTAAATGGCATTGCCTGGTAATAAAATCACTTGTATTAATTTTGGTTCAGTTTTGATTACATAATTTTTCCTTCAGTATACATTTTATTTTTCTGCTTCTTTTTATACTTTGTGATCTTTGATTGGATACCAGAATAGGAAATTTAACTTGTTAAAAGCTAGATTATTTTTATTGCCATACATATTCTTGAGCTTTGTTCTGGAATGCTAAGTGATTTGTAAAGGGTTTGAATTTCAGGTCTTGCTTTAAGCTTTGCTAGATCATTACAAGAACTACATTTACTCTAGAGTTAATTTTTTCCCATCACTGAGGCATGACCCTTCTTAGTTCTTTAACTGATGCTTTCTGAATTGTGAAGTTTTCTACTATAGCTATTGAAAACAGGAACTATCCAGGGCTTATGTGAAATTCAAGTACTGTTCTCTACAATCATCTTCACACATGTGTGCTGATTAGTAATGAATTTTCTAAGAGGGACATTCTGTTGCTCTCTGAATTCTCTGTATGCAGCTCTTTTCTCTTTGCCTATACTGCCCTCTGAACTCTTACCACCTTGTCACTCCCAAGGTCTCGGCTTTGTCTTTTCAACCCAGGCAGACCATTTATTTCCACCTGGGTTTCCTCTTATGTGTGGTGGCCTGCAAACTTACTCCAAATGGTAGGCTGGAACAATCTTAGGGTCCACCTCATTTGTTACTCATCATTTTCCTTCATTGCCTTATATTCAATATCCTGAGTACCATGTTTGATATATTTTGTCCAATTGTTTAGTTGTTTCAATCCTATCACTGTCCTTCTACTTTGGCCATAAATTTTAAACTGAAGTGAGTTTTTCAGAGCAAATGAAATCCTAAAGTAATGTTTATTCAAGAAATTTTTCCTGAATATATTGTGAAAGGTATGATGTTAAAGATCATGGGAGACACAAAATTACTTAATAAGCACCTCCTTTTCTCATAGAATATGTAGCCATGATCATATATCTACTTTGTTCACAAGCATGCCGATGCTTCCAGAGATTAGTTTGTAAGGTGTGTATGTGGGGGGGGGGGAGTGATTTCTGGCCCTGATTCTATAATTTTATGAATGACCTTGAATAAGTTCTTCAGCATTTCTGAACTTCCATATCCTTATCTAGAAATACTTGAAGTACTAGTGTTATTTTAACTTTATCTTCAGAATACTGTAAAAAATTAGTAAATGAATGCAGGAGGGAAGGGAAATATATGGAAATTTCAGTTAAAAGTTGGAATTAATAGGATATCATTGATCTCTTGAAATTTGTACATGTGTGTTCACAATGTGGCTGTTTCTCATCTTGTGATTTCCTCCTTCATATTATATCTCTTTATTATTACTTTAACATTACATTTGAAATATGCCATTGAGCTTTGTAGTAAGTTCAAAGTAGTATCCAATCACTTTGCACCCAAGTTCCTATGACCTCTTTTTTTTTTAATTTTTTTTCTTACATTTTATTTATCTTTGATAGACAGAGAGAGACAGAGCACAAGTGGGGGAGGGACAGAGAGAGACGGAGACACAGAATCCAAAGCAGGCTCTGGTCTCCGAGCTGTCAGCACAGAGCCTGACACAGAGCTTGAATTCACAAACCACAAGATCATGACCTGAGCTGAAGTCAGACGCTTAACTGACTGAGCCACCCAGGCACCCCTCTATGACCTCTTAATGGAATGCTAACAAAAAAAACAAAAACAAAAAACTAATGCTATTTAGAATGAAAGAGATATAGACTACTATAGGCATGTAATTGGTGAGCGAATTGACTGGCAGATGTGAATCCCACTTAACTGTCTTTGAGTAGTTATGTCATGCTGATACATGAAGCTGATTGAATAATAGAAATGAAAGTTTATGAATTAACATTCTTAGTAATAATTTAAATAATGACAATGCTATTCCTGACCCAAAAACTAAAACAAAACCAAAACTAGTTTTCAAATGCTTCATTAAGCCTTCCAGGAGAATGACATGTTACCTATCATACAATGGAAGCTCAAGAGAGGGAGAGATTTATGAAGTGCTAGAGATAAATGGAACTTATCCCTCTCCATCATTTGATGTGTAAGGACTGTGAAGTCTAATAAGATAAAATATTTCATCAGCTAGATAGGAGTAGCAGCAAAACTAGAATACAGGACTCCCCATTCCCAGACTAGTCTTCTAGCATACCATGCCCATTAACTAAATACAGCAAGAAGGAAAGCATGAAGATCAAATGCACTTACAGAGTGGTTGAGTGTGATTTGAAAGAGAAAAAAAACAAAAAGAAAAAAGAAATAAAAGATTAAGTCCATTCCAGTGATGGCAGATGGATCAGATATCTGTTCAAAGTGTTCAAGTGTTTTTGGCAGAGGCAACCAGTTATGCCACAGTTGAAGATGTTCGTTGCCTGCCATTTTGCATTCCCCATGAGACCATGAGATATCTTATTAAAGATCACTTTGCTCGGAGATTTATGTCTCTGAAGAAAAAGAGAAAACAGAGTTAAATATGTGATATTTGGACACCAAATACTGCTTTCTCTTTTTTGTCATCAGATGATAGAATACTTTGATTAAACTGCTTAAATACTTTGCCCCAATACTTTGCCCCAAAACATTGTAGTTGGTTCCAGCAGATGGAAGCACAGCAGGTGTCTCAGATTCATTGGCAAAACATGGACACATGCAAAGTGAAAACCAAGCTTTGCACCAAAAGACAGCTTTATATTACCTTTGCCAGTTTATCTGCCAGTAGATATTTGTGGTAGAATCATTATATCCTTTGTCAGATGTATTTATTTACCAGTCAGAAAACACTTATTTTATATCCACTACGTAAGAAGACATCATACTTTGCTCTGTGGATCTGTAATTTAAAAATTTTAACGTAGATACTTCCCTCAAAGAGTGTGTAGTCTATAGGGAAAATTAAATTCTACCACATGACTAGATGAAAAATAGGCTATTTTATTTACTATAAGACAGAACTATGGCACTATGGACAATCAGAGAAAAGAGAAGTATCTTGATATCTTTGTACTGGGGAAATTTGACCAGAAATAGGAAGAAGTAATATTGAATGGAGCTTTAAGTGATGGGTTTATAGAAGAAATAGAGATGGAAGGAACATATTTAATTCAGCATTAGGTCTCAAAATGTGATCCCCAGACCAGCAGCATCAGCAACAACCCCCCGCCAAAAAAAAAAAAAAGTGTTAGAAATGTGAATTTCCCCACCCCAGATCTACTAAATCAGAAACTCTGAATCTAGTACCTAGAATTCTGTGTTTTAACAAGTCCCCCACGTGATTCTGATGCATGCTAAAGTTTTAGAAGCACCAAGTTAGAGAAGTCAACTAGGACAAAAACAAAATGGTAAATGTTGGAGTATCTACAGGAGGGGGCCCAAGTGACTGAATGAAAGCTAGCAAAGGGCATTAGACAGGTGAAAACGGACCTGTATTTGGGGAAGCTTGAAAAAGGCTTAAATGACCAACCTAGTTTTTAACATTATGCCATGGATAATGCACATGTGAAGATGTTTTTTCTTAGTTTTAGTTTTGTTTTTGAAGGAGAAAGGTGGCATCACTAGTACATATGAGAAATATTGATAATTTGTTATCAGAGGAGTTAGAATAGAGGTATAAGAGTGTCGTGAAGAGTTAGGAGACTCTTAGTAATCCACACAAGGCATATAAAAGTTTCAATTAGGACACTGAAAGCAGGAATGGAGAAAAGTGAATAGATTCAAGTGGTATTTTATTCACTAAAGTGGAAGGATGCCGGAGGTATTTCAAGAGCTTCAGAATCAAATGTTTTTGACCTCTGGGCCTGAAGAGTGAGGAGAAAGAAAGATGACTTTGTTTCTAGATATTCAGGTGGAGATTGTGCCATGTACAGAGATAAGGATGTTAGGAAGGGATATTATTTTAGAGGAAGAATATGAGATTCCTTTTAAACATACACATTTGGAGGTGCTTGTGATGCATTCAAGTAGAAATAATCAACACATATCTGGAACTTGAGATCTGTCTTTGCTATTGGATCATTAACCATATAATCATTCTTTGCTTGGTACCACTCCACCACCCCAGCTATTATATTATTCATTTAGGAGCCCTTAGTTGTTCAGTAACTTATTCTTAACTGTAACTTATTGGTCAATGCTGGTATAGATAATGGGTCTAGTATAGATGCTATCATTTTCCCTAATACCTTGTTCTTTTCTCACCCTGAGACTATTATAGACTCTTTTCTAGAGATCCCATAAATATGGTTGGCATGTCTTTATTTGGCTAATTATACAACTGCAGAAGCCGGATAGTGGATATAGCTTCCTGTTGGCTACAAGTGCCAAAAATTCATGGTCCAGGGGATGGTGTAGCTTGGACTGCTCAAGGGAACTTTCATTAGCTGATTAACTACTTCTCACCATAGACTTCCCAGGAAGCCCAAACCAGAACTTTACTTATTACCTATGTGATAATAACTTAGAACTGTACATTGTGGGGCACCTGGGTGGCTCATTTAGGTAAGCGTCTGACTCTTAATCTTGACTCAGGTCATGATCTCACAGTTCATGGGATCAATCCCTGCATCAAGCTCTGCACTGACAGTGTGGAGCCTGCTTGGGGTTCAATATCTCCTTTCTGTCCCTGCCCCACGTTTGCGCTCGTGCGCTCTCTCTCTCTCTCAAAATAAATAAATAAACAACAAAAAAGAAATGTACATTGTTAATTGCATATCTATCTGATTATGTAACACTTGGAATTTTTTCATGGCGCCTCAAATTCAACATGGCAAAAAATTGAATATATCATCTTCCCTGATTAAAAGATTATAAGTTCCTTAGTAAATGGAACTACCATACACAAGAGGCTAAGTTATAAATATTGAGTCAACATAGACTCTTTGCATCCACCTCACTCCCTAAAGTCATTCATTAAACTACATTAAATGTAGTTCTGATGAAATGAAAGTCTTAAAACCTCAGTTTTGTCATCTGTAAAATACAGATGACAATAATAGTACTTGCATAGGGTTGAAGAGATGTTTAGAACATAGATGTTCAGTTTTTAATGTTTATTTTTATTAATTTTATCTTCATTGCTCACAGAATGTTCTAGATCAGAGGCAGATTAGTTATTATCTATGTCATAATAACTGAGTTTGTCCCCTCTTATCCCAGCCCTTTCCCCTGGGGCAATATAGTAATAGACATTGAAAAACTCTCTTTTGTAAGTGGCCGGATATTTTATAAGTGATGACAGATCAGAAAAATGGATTTTTGGTCACTTATATACAGGAGAGAGGTAGGTGCCCCATACCCTTTCTGAAAGAAGGAAAAAACCAAACCAAAACAAAATAAAACAAAACAACAACAACAAAAAACTTTGCTTCTTAGAGACAAAATGGAAAAGATCCTGAGTTCTTACTCTAACCCAGGAGCCTTTCCAGAAGCCAAATTTCTCCATGTCTGGATAGATGACCTTTCTATCTCTGACTTTTATTAATGACTTTTAGAGATGCCTGTAACTTCAATTCATTTTCATATGAAAGTACTATTAATAAGTCCTATTATTGTACTAATAATAAGTACTATTAGTATCATTCAGATTCAGAATCAGCTGATAACCATTGGTCAGGTATTTCCTGCAATGCCAAGTGTCCTGAGCCTCGTTCCTAACATATACTTAGGGAGATAGAACCCCAGTATGTCCGGCTTATTGTGAGTGTAACCTAGGGGCCTAGTCCAGGCTGTAAACATGTGGCCCTCTAGGGAGATAAAGAAGGCTTGTTATCCTTTAGATCAGAGCATTTAACTTGACAAATATCTAGAGATCTAGTCCACATGGTATGTGAAAGTAAAATGTTTCTAGGAGAAATAAAAATAAATTCTCTATCATTCTTTTTCTTTTTTTAAGATGGGGATTTTATTTTTCTCTCTCTCTTTTTTTTAATGTGACATTTATTGTCAAATTGGTTTCCATACAACACCCAGTGCTCATTCCAACAGGTGCCCTCCTCGGTGCCCATCACCCACTTTCCCCTCCCTCCCACCCCCATCAACCCTCAGTTTATTCTCAGTTTTCAAGAGTCTCCTATGGTTTGCCTCCTTCCCTCTCTGTAACTTTTTAAATTCCCCTTCCCCTCCCCCATGGTCTTCTGTTAAGTTTCTCAGGATCCACATAAGAGTGAAAACATATGGTATCTGTCTTTCTCTGTATGACTTATTTCACTTAGCATAACACTCTCCAGTTCCATCCACGTTGCTGCAAAAGGCCGTATTTCATTCTTTCTCATTGCCAAGTAGTATTCCATTGTATATATAAACCACAACTTCTTTATCCATTCATCAGTCAATGGACATTTAGGCTCTTTCCATAATTTGGCTCTTGTTCAAAGTGCTGCTATAAACATTGGGTTACAAGTGCCCCTATGCATCAACACTCCTGTATCCCTTGGGTAAATTTCTAGCAGTGCTATTGCTGGGTCATAGGGTAGATCTATTTTTAATTTTTTTGAGGAACCTCCACACTGTTTTCCAGAGTGGTTGCGCCAGTTTGCATTCCCACCAACAGTGCAAGAGGGTTCCCTTTTCTCCACATCCTCTCCAGCATCTATAGTCTCCTGATTTGTTCATTTTATCCACTCTGACTGGTGTGAGGTGATGAGGAGTGATGTTGAGCATCTTTTCATGTGCCTGTTGGCAATCTGGATGTCTTCTTTAGAGAAGTGTCTATTCATGTCTTCTGCCCATTTGTTCAATGGATTATTTGTTATTTGGGTATGGAGTTTGGTAAGTTCTTTATAGATTTTGGATACTAGCCCTTTGTCCGGTATGTCATTTGCATACCTTTTCCCTTTCCATCGGTTGCCTTTTAGTTTTGTTGATTGTTTCCTTTGCAGTGCAGAAGCTTTTTATCTTCATGAGGTCCCAATAGTTCACTTTTGCTTTTAATTCCCTTGCTTTGGAGATGTGTCAAGTATGAAATTGCTGCAGCTGAGGTCAGAGAGGTTTTTTTCCTGCTTTCTCCTCTAGGGTTTTGATGATTTCCTGTCTCATATTCAGGTCCTTCATCTATCTTTCTATTGTATATATTTCTTTTTTAAGTGTTTGTTTATTTATTGTGTGTGTGTGTGTGTGTGTGCGTGTGTGTGTGTGTGTGAGAGAGAGAGAGAGAGAGAGAGAGAGAGCCAGCTTGTGTGCACGTGAGCGGGAGAGGGGCAGAGAAAAAGGGAGAGAGAAAATCCCAAGCAGGCTCTGTGAGATCATGACCTGAGCCAAAATCAAGTCAGTTGCTCAACCAACTGAGCCACCATGTCGTATATATTTCTATGTTCCAGGAGGCCAATCCTGTTTTATAGGAGCACTGAGAAATTCAGGAATATTTATTTCCATATGTGTTAATTTCCTCTGGCTGCAATAGCAATGTACCACAAATTGGTGCCTTAAAACAACTGAAATTTAATCTCTCATTCTGGAGGCCAGAAATCTGAAATCAGAATCACTGGGATTGAAATCACTGTGTCTTCATGGACATTCTCACTTTGGTGGCTCTCTTTGTACAAGAGAATTCATTCCATGCTTCTTCCATCCGGTGACTGACAGCGTTCTTTGGCTTACAGCTATATCACTTCAAGCGTCTGCCTTTGTCTTCACATCGCTTTTCCCTCTGTGTGCGTGTGGAATCTCCTTTTGCCTTCCTCTTAAGAGGATGTGTGTGGTTATACTTAGGACCTGTTCAGATAACCCGGGACAATCTTTCCACCTGCAATAACGTCTGTTCTTCCACATAAAGTGGGATTAGAGACTAGAGCATGGACATTTTTGTGGGGAGAAGGAAGAATTTTTTAGCCTACCACAGCAGGAAATAATGAATATTACCTATTATTATTAGTGTTGTGATTATCGTAGCCCTTGTTACTATCACCAGAATGTTTTTAGAGTACTGTTTACCTTCCTTGCTACAACTATGTCTTTCCTGACTGTTGCAAAAATCTCCACAATTCTCTCCCTGCTTCTTTCTAGTCTAAAAATCCTCCAATATATCCTCACTAAAGTGAGTGATCTGAAACCTAAGTTTGATCAGATATAGTTTGTCATCTTAAAAGTTTGCAATAGGGGCACCTGGGTGGCTCAGTCTGTTGAGCATCTGACTCTTAATTTGGGCTCAGATCATGATCACAGGGTCCTGGGATCAAGCCACATGTCAGGCTCCTTGCTGAGCGTGGAGCCTGCTTGGGATTCTGTCCCACACTCTCCCTCTGCCCCTCTCCTGCTTGTGCGTGTGCATGCGTGCTCATACTGTGTCTCTCTCACTCAAAAATAAAAATGTTTGCAATGTCTCTCCATGGTGCAAAGCCTGCCCCTCCAGAATTACCTTCAGTTATTCTGTCCTGCCACTCTACTCACCAGTGAGCTATTCTTGCATATTGCTCTGCCCTGTATCTGCTGTCCCCCTTATTGACATTCCTCCCCCACTCCATACTTCTTCACTTTTCTGATTCATACATTTCTCAAGCCTCAGTTCAGCCATCTTCTCTATTGGGAAGCTTCTCGTAAAATGTCATTCATTTTCAGCTGGGTGCTCTTGCCTATCGCTTTCCCTGGTATTAGCCACTCTTGGCTTCAGATGCCAGTTCCACCTTTTATTAACTGTGAGATCATGGACAAGTCATTGAAGTTCTCTAATCCTTTTGTCCTCATTTCAGAAATGCAGTAAATTTTAGCATTTACCTCACATAATATACATGATTCTATCTATCTATTTATCTATCTATCTATCTATCTATCTATCTTCTATCTACCTACCTACCTATGTATGTATGTATGTATGTATCTATCTATCTATCTATCTATCTATCTATCATCTATTAGAACATTTCTTAGCTGTATGGTTTCCATAACAACAGGAACTCTTCATTCACTTCTACAGTCCTTGGGCCTGCTACAATGTCTGGCACACAGTAGGAATTTATTAGATGTTTATTAAACAAAGGATTAAAATGATGATTTCCCCAATAAACTATGTACAAGAGAAAAAAAAAGCACATGACATTTACTTTTACTTCTCTTTGGTGCAATGGAGAGGAAATACATATTAAGTAGAAAAAAACCTCAAATATTACCACTTAATTTATGTAACTAAGTGGTGTTTTATTTTTTGTTATTTTTTAATTTTTTAACGTTTATCTATTATTGAAAGATGGAGAGAGACAGAGCATGAGCAGGGGAGGGGCAGAGAGGGGGAGACACAGAATCCAAAGCAGGCTCCAGGCTCCAAGCGGTCAGCACAGAGCCCATCGCGGGGCTCGAACTCACAAACCATGAGATTATGACCTGAGCTGAAGTCATACGCCCAACTGACTGAGCCACCCAGGCGCCCCGGTATTTTGTTTGTTTTTTTTTTAAATAAGAATATTGGGGCACCTGGGTGGTGCAGTCGGTTAAGTATCATTTTAGGCTTAGGTCATGATCTCACAGTTCTTGAGTTCAAGCCCCACATCAGCCTGTCTGCTGTCAGCACAGAGCCTGCACCTGATCCTTTGTCTCCCTGTCTCTCTGCCCCTCCCCCCCTCAAAAATAAGAAACCTAAAAAAAAAGAATATTTATTATCATTATCATTTTAGAGACTGCTACTGAGGTTTTGAATAAATGCAGTTATGATTTATTTCAGTTAAATATTGATGTAAAATCTATTTTTTCCAGGAGTGCAAAAAGAGAAAATAGATCACCTAAGTCTTTCTTTTTTTGTAAATGTTTAAGTAGCATATTTACTGAATATAAATAGTTTATTTATTTATTTATTTATTTAGCATTTGCAATCCACTCTATTATCATTGTTCAAAATACAGAATATAAGCCTTCAAAAAGCATTTGTCTGCTAATATGATGTGGGAATGATAATTTCCACAGTTTGGGGGCCTGAGTTCATTCTTTCAAAATGTGTTTGTGCAATTGCATCCCATTTTGGGGAAGAGTTAGCTCTCCTCTGATGTCTGTGAAGATTTCTTCACTTCAAACACATCAACTGACAAACACATTAACTGGCATTCTCTACTTCTAACTGTTGCTGTAATGAAGATACACCAGGGTTTCACTTCACTGCCACCTCTCTTTCCTTAAAGAACAGTTGGCAAATTATTTTATTTATAATATTTAGAAGATTTTTAGTTTCAATACAGGGAGAAGAATGATGTTCTGAACACCTATTGCATGAGAACTTACATCAATGTAAATATCAGTGGCTTTAAAATGCTAGCCTTCACTTTTTTTTTTATTTTATTTTATTTTTTTAATATATGAAATTTATTGTCAAATTGGTTTCCATACAACACCCAGTGCTCATCCCAAAAGGTGCCCCCCTCACTACCCATCACCCACCCTCCCCTCCCTCCCACCCCCCATCAACCCTCAGTTTGTTCTCAGTTTTTAACAGTCTCTTATGCTTTCGCTTTTAAAGTCTGTTTATTACCCACCTTGCTTATAAATTCTGATTTATTTATCTATTGCTGTGTAGCTGTATATTGCACAGTTTAGGTTCCTAAACAATTATTTTAATTTGCTCAAACTTTGTGTATCAGAAATTCATGAAAGTCTTGACTGATGGTTTTTCTAATCTATGTGGTACCAACTTGGGCCAAAAGATCCACTTTAAATATGGCTTCTTCACTCACATGACAGGTGTCTGTGTGCTCTTTGACTCTCTCTCTCTCTCTCTCTCTCTCTTTCCCTCTCTCCCCTTTCTCTCCTTTCCCTATGCCAGGCAGTCTCATTCTCTCATTCTCTCTTTATATTTCTTGAGCTTCTCATAGCATAGTTTGTCCAAAGGCAGTTACACTCCTTTCGTGGTACCTGCCTTCCAAATCCTGGAAGTTTGAAGCTGCCAGGCCAGTTAATGTCACATACATATCATAAATGTCACAGCATTAATTTCACCATAATCTATTTGTGTAAGTTATCACAGGGGCTGCTCAGATTAAAGGAGATGGAGACATAGATTCTACTTGACTTCTAGGAGCAGTAGGAGCAGATTTACATCACCTGCCATAGAGTATGTAGCATGAGACATTTCTGTTGTAGTCATCTCTGGTAATTACGATTGGGCCATGTGTGTTTTAGAACCTTGCTACTCCAAGGGTGATGCATAGATCAGCAGCATGGTCATCACCTAGAAATATAGACTATTGGCCTCCTCCCAGACCTAACTAAATCAAAATTTGCATTGTAACAAGATCCACAGATGATTCACATACACATTAAGGTTTGAGAAGCATTGTGGTAGTGTATTACAGCTTGCAATTCTTCAGAGTTATAGAGATCATACATGACTTTTTTTGTTTGTTTGTTTTATTTATTTATTTATTTATTTATTTATTTATTTATTTATTTAGAGAGTGTGCACACATGAGCGACTAGGGGACCAGGAGAAAGAGAGAATCCCAAGTAGGCTCTGTGTGGTCAGTGCAGAGCCCATCACAGGGCTTGATCTCATGACTGTGAGGTCATGACCTGAGCTGAAACCAAGAGTCGGACGCTTAACCAACTGAGCCACCTAGGTGTCCTGTAATCATACGTAACTTTTAAAGTCGTGACTTAGAGTCATCTTAAAGCTTCCCTGTAAAATACGCTGATGCCCATTTTATGGATTAGGAGGCTGAGGCATGCAAATATTATGTAAGTAGATGAAAATAGAAAACCACCTATTGCTAATTCATAGGGTTTTTCTATACTTAGCCAACATGTGAGACTGGTCATTTTCTTCCCTTAACAAAATATCTGCCTTCAGATTTTATATGAGAACAACTGTTCAGTAATATTGCCCATTTTGACATCTTAGTTCTAACATGCAGGGAGTCAGAGAACTGAAGAGGGTGTGGTCTGGGGTGCAATCAAGCTCCCAGAGTGCCTGTGCTACTAACCCAGTCCTCCCTTTCCCCACAGGGATTTAGCAGTGCTCTTAAAAATGGCAGTGTTGATTAAGAACTTGATTTTCAAATTCCATCTCTACTACCGTTTACCATTTACATTAGTGGGATAAGTATTTCTTTCCATTTGAATATGAACTTTTTGATTGCTGCAGCAAAGCACTGGTGAAGTTTTTTTTTTTTTTTTTTTTTTTTTCAGAAATTACTAAGTGCCTTTAGGAGGGATTAATTGCTAATCATAAATGTTTTATATTTTAAATAAAGGGAGGGAAAGAACTTGTGCTTTGTCCCTCATGTTTTCAAGTATATGATTATAGCTAGAACTCCCCAGTTCCTCAGGTATCCCTCTCTTAATAAAATTATATGATTTAACACTTGAGCCACTCTCCCAAGCCCACTTAAACACACTTAAGGTTGACTGGTTCCCACTGGGAAGCTGCCAGGGAGCAGCATTTTTGTTCTGCTAAACCTTTTCCTATTGTTAAAGAGAAAAGAGTAGATATGCAATTATACTCCTTCCCAGTTATATTCGCATGACAAAGGTTTATATAGGATGAAGATGTGATTTAGATATGTCAAAGATTCAAAATAAGGCCTCGCCAAGCCAAATGGTATAACTTTTTTTAATTTAAAAAGACGTTATTTCCTAACCCGTATTAGGCACAAGGCCAAATTCCTTCCCTGGATGCCTTTCTCAAGCTTTAAAGATAAAGAACCTAGTAAACATATATATCTTTGACTAGGTTATTGTTTGCCTCAAAATATCTGTGGAAAGAGGATTTAGCTGGCTCAGAATGTACATGTATTTGTTTATATCTGTACTTCCCCCAGCAGAGCAAGGAAGCTCCCTAGTGAAAAGTCTCTGTTATTTATCACTGCATCCCGACCACTCTGCACTATGAGAGGCACATGGCAAGCTTTTGATAAGTGTTGAATGAATGGGTAAGTGAATGAATATATTTACACTATGGCCTACGTGGCTGCTGACCTGAGTGTAAGATACCTCAGCCTGGTAACGGCGTCCCGACTATAGCCAAAGAGGAAGGCGGCTGAAGGGGAAGGTGAAGCATGACAGGCAGGCAGCTGGCTGCCTGGTTCTTTGTCTGAGGGGGCTTGCAAGTGGAGTTCCCTCCCAGCTCTGTTTGGTCTCATTACATGCAGGATCAGGTCTCTGCCGTTCCAGACTTCTGCGCGCAGCCTCGGCTCAAGCCCTCCAGAGGACTGTCAGCTTTCTCATCTCCGCCAGACGAGTTGACAACGCTGTACATGAAACACAGGCCTCACCACCTTTAAGGGGTTTTTTTCTCTCTCTTTACAGAAGAAGAATATACATGTATATTCTGTAAAAGAGTAGCTGGGTGTTTGTTACTGTTGTTTTGTTGTTACTCTTGGTGCAGGAGACAAATTACCCAGGGGCAGATATTTCCTGAAGCTAATCATAAAAGCATCACTGTGTTAACTTCCATTATTTTATGTTTTGGGGGTGTAAAATATTAATCCTACTTTAACTTTCCCTGTTTATCAATCCTTCTTAAACATCAAACACTACTACTCTCCTTTGTCACCTTTCTTTGCTCAAAGTCCGAAGACTAATAATGATCTCATCTGAGTTGGTGTATGTAGAATTGGGGGCCTCTTTCCCACCCCCTTATGTCTCAAGAAATATACTTTTCCTGGCAACCTGACTTTTCTGTGTCTGTAACTTCTAGGTTTTCATATAGGCTTTTTATAAGCACAGTGCTGTTTTCTGTCAAACCGCCCTCATCCTTTGAACATATTCTTGTCTGTCTCACACACCACGGCCAAAAACGCCCTCATGGGTTGGCAGGCTCAGCCACCTTGCTGTGCTGTCTCCCTTTCATAAAGGAGGGCATTTGATCTGGTCTTCTCTTAGTGGAATATATTCTGCTATATTTTCCTTCCTTTCCCTCTCTCTGCTGAGGTGCTCTGATTTGTGGGAGGTTCACAAAGGTGTGTTAGCACATCCTTGTCTGTATGTAGTTTTTCATTACTTGACATTTGCTTTCTTTTTTTTTTCTTTTGCCTCTTCCACCTTTCGGTATCCCCAAAACACTTCGTGGGAAGACTCAACTTGGTGTGTGCAAAAACCTACTTGCATATAAATACCTGCCTTTCACTGGCTATGATCTGTCTGTTGAAAGCTGCATTCTTTACCTCACTTTCTTCTTCCGGTCCTCTGTCCACAGCTCCTTCAAATGTGGGGGTGGAAGTGCCCTTAGATTACCCATAAAGGTTTCCCCAAAAGGAAATAATGCATGACTTTTCCATTCAAGCTAAGAGCCAGATAAGTGCAGTGTCCAGGGGTATTTTGGTAATCATTATACCTCCTGATCAAGGATTAAAGAAAGTCACATGTTTTACCTAGAGATTACCCCCCCGTATATTGAGAGGGAAGGAGAAATGGGTTTACAGATTCCCTGGAAATTTAGTGTCTTGTCTTCAATATGGCTTAGCATTACCTCTGCTGTTTTTAGTAATATAAGCTAGGATAACTAATATCATCTTTTGTGTGATAATGAGTACCCTTCCATACTTCCCACTTCCATTGCCCCCAGGCACTCTATATTATATATGAAATTCAGTCTGTTTAGAATGCTTTTCTTTTTGGTTTTACATTCCAAGGAAGGTTTTTCCATAAGATATCCCCAAGGATAAGGTTCACTGCATGGACAGACAGGTAGAGACATTGCAGCTTGTAGGTGAGCAATTATGGCCTAAGATAGAAAACAAAAATAATTAGATGGAGCCTTCTTAAAAACAACACTTCTAATAGTAAGCCTGCACATATGTATATTACTTTGTCGTTTTGTAAATCATGTTTATAAACGTCATCGAACATAAGCGTCACAACAACCCAGCGAGGTAAATAGAAGAAAAACTAACACTCCCATTTTTTAGAGGAGGAAACTGGTAAGTGGAGGTTGAGTCAGGAGGGAAGAATAAGAAGCCAGTTCTCTTTATTACCAATTCAATGCTCATTCTGCTACAGGACTTTCTAGTCTTTCCAGAACTGTTTTTACTTGCTTTGGAAGAGGAATGCTGCTATAAAATGAAAAGTAGTACTTCCTAATGAATAATCCAACAAGGGGAAGTTTTGATGTTCTGTCACTTCTAAAGGAATAATTTTTAGAATAATTACTCACATGGACATTAGAGTCTGGTCTGTGGCACATCTGAAAATCTGAGTAATATATATTATGTTATACCTGAAAAAAAACATGAGTTTTTATTTTTAAAAACATCAAGAAACTTTATAATACTGTCACTTATTATTTATTACATAAAGCAAAACAGTTTATATGTAATTAAGTGCTGGTGAGAGACAAAGAGAAAAAGAGGGAGGGGGATTTATCACCATTTATAATGTGGGAGTTTTTTCTTAGTAGAGCATAGTACTTATATTTGAGCACTATAATTTGTAGCCCCCCATAGATTTCCAGTAATTGTCATGCCTTCATTCAATGACTTCCCTCTTTTGGGATGAGTTTGTAAGGGAGGAAAAATAATTTTTTCTTTACTTTTCTGAGTTATTGGCTCAGACACCTATAAGAGACAGATTAGGGGCGCCTGGGTGGCTCAGTCAGTTAAGTGTCTGACTTCAGCTCAGGTCATGACCTCATGGTTTGTGAGTTCGAGCCCCGCGCCGGGCTCTGTGCTGACAGCTTAGAGGTTGGAGCCTGCTTCAGATTCTGTGTCTCCCTCTCTCTCTCTGCCCCTCCCCCTTCATGCTCTGTCTCTCTCTTCTTCAAAAATAAATAAACATCAAAAAAATAAATAAATAAATAACTGGGGTGCCTGGGTGGCTCAGTCAGTTAAACATCTGATTTCAGCTCAGGTCACGATCTCAAGGTTCATGAGTTCGAGCCCTGCATTGGCCTCTGTGCTGACAGCTTAGAGCCTGGAGTCTGCTTGGGATTCTGTGTCTCCCTCTCTCTCTGCCCATCCCCCACTCATGCTCTGTCTCTGTCTCTCTCAAAAATAAGTAAAAAAAAAAAAAATTAAAATTTTTTTTAAAAAGATTAACAACAGAAAACCAAACATAAGTTTATTAACATGTGTACCTCATGTGTGCATAGGAGATAGGAAAGAATTTACAAGTCTTAGAACTCAGAATTAAATACCATCTTAATAGGGAAAGGGAAGAGGAGAGGCAGGCCTCTTACAGAAGACTAAATGATTTTTAGGAAAGTTCAATGGGTCCTTGGAAGAACAGCTGGGAGGTATGACAGTTTGCAACTGTTCGTCTGGGGGGTGATGTTGGCTTCTAGACTCCTCTCCTATGACAAGAATCAATCATCCCCAGTTGCTGAAACTCCTGGTGGGGGAGATATCTGAGCACTTTTTGGAAGACTCATCTTTAGGCAAGTGAGGGGAATCCAGAGAAAGTGTTTCCCCCTTTTGCTGTGCCTACAGTTCAAAATAGTCAATATGCCAAAGTGGCATATTTTGGCATGGCCAATTCTGCTACCTTTCAAGCACTTGCAAAAAAATTTAAACCCTAGGATTTTTTTCTGTCACTTTTGTCTTTTACGCGCTCAAAGCTTGCAGGAGAATTTAAAAATACACTTTTGTCTCTTACTCGCTCAAAGCTTGCAGGAGAATTTAAAAATACTAGGAAGTCACAGGTGTGCTTTTCTTCTTCTTTCATTTTTTTTTTTCAGCCACAGACTATTTCAGGAATAGCGCAAGCAGTTTTTTGATGCATTTGAAATTTTTTGGAGACCAGTTGTCACGTATAAATAACTACCAAAGAATCTAGCTTGGCATCCTGTCCTAGAGACAGCAAAACCTTTTCTTCTGCGTCTTGAGTTCCTCAACAATAACAAGGATGTTAACCACAAATTTGGAAAGGAAACTCATTCATATTTCACTGCATCATTGAATGTGTTCCTTGGTTAAAAAAAAAAAAGCGACAAAAAAGATGAAACGTGTTACTTACTTGTAGTAGAAGACACCTTTTACCTCACATTGAAAAGCTTCCCAACCTCGGTGCTTAGAAAGTGAAAGCTATTGTGCTGAACAACAATGCAAACACGAGGACACAGGTTTCAAGTAAAGGGTCAGCAATGTCTCTTTTAAAAATGTCAGAGCTCTTTCTGAGTTGAGAACCTTTCTCAGAGAATGATAATCAAGTGCCCTGTGACTGCCTACGCTTTCACAACGACTCCAGTCCCTTGCTGCCACCCTTTTGCCAACTGCTAGACAAAATGCTTCTCAACGAGGTCCTTACTTACATCCAGAATCAGAGCAAAAGGGTCTGACCTTTGATTATCTGAAGTTCGCTTCAGGACTGATTAAAACTTCAGCTGAAATTCCAGCAATGTGTTTTATTCACCAAGGTCTAGTTCCCCACTGGTAAATCTGGCCGTTTGCTGGGGGATTTTGCTTCCTTTGAGAAGTGCTAATCATTAACAATAGACTCCTGCCAAGGGGTAACTACTCTAACTTACAGAAGAAAAGTTCAAAATTGCTCTGGTAGTGGGTAGGCTACTCTCAATGGGTAAGTCTTAGAAAAATCAGATAGGAAGTTTCTGTGGATCTTATTTTTTTTCTTGTTGTTTGCTCAACATAGATTTCAATTTATGGTGACTTACATAAATGACTCTATTTCTTTTCCCATAGGAATAAATAGCACTTATACTTAATGGCACTTATTCTTAAGTAAATTATATACTATCTGTCATTAGGTTTCACAAGTGAGTGAAATAGGTCAATGTCAGATTTGATTTTAAGGATTTTCAAAAGCTTTTCCATATCTCCCCCCCCCCCCCGCCACATTATCTTGTCACCTACTTCATACAGTGTCTAGAAGTCTTGCCATTTTGGGCTATGATGTCTTTTTCAAACACCCTGGGATTTCAATTATCTTTGCTGCATTACAACCTATCCCCAAATTTAGTGGCTTAAATCAATAGCTTATTATTTCTTTTGATTCCTTGCTTTGCTTGACTGGACTCAGCGAGGAAGTGCCTTTACCCAGCATGGTGGATCTGTGGCCCTTCATACATTCAACCAGGAACTCACTCAGGCCCAGAATATCCAAAAAGCCTCTCACGCACTAGTGTATATCCTCCTGCAGTGTATATCCTGCAGTGTTTCCTTACTGAGAAGCTTAGTGTGAACCTCTCTATAGCATTGTAGCTGGCTTTCAAGAGTACAAGCTCCAAGGTACAAGTGTTTATTATACCTCTAGTTGCTTTCTGCTTGTTGATATTCCATTGGCCAAAGCAAATCTCCTGTTCAAGCCCAGAGTCAATATGGGACTATACTGATGCCCTGGGGCATGGCTCACTGATAGCCACCACTGAAAGAGTCTGTCACATTAGGTTAAAATGTTGTTAAATGTGAAGGGTGATAACTATAAACTCACACTTACATAATACTTTATTACATAAAAGTGTTTTTCTTGCATTAATTTTCTAGATTCTATAAGGTGGGAGAAGCATTTGCTATTGTTGTCTTCTTACAGATAAGGAGAATATCCATCAGTGAGGTGGGCAATAACACTATTCAGATTGAATCTTTATGTGATTTGACCAAGGCAACATAGATAATAAATGACAGAGCTGTGGACAGAACCCAGTTTTTCTGATTTTAAGGGGTGGTTTGGGCTCTACTATTCTGCATGAATCATGATATATTTAGTTCACAGCAGAAATTGGCAAAATATCAGCCTACCATACCCAGCTGGTCCTCAACTATGCATATTGGCATTGCCTTTTGAACTTTTGATTAGGTTGTTGAAATGGATGAAATTTAGGAACTCTAGTTATAGCTGTAATGATATTTTTCTGTCAAAAGAGCTTATATGGATATTCCCCAGTTGCTTCTAAGTCCACAATATTGCGTGACTCCACGCACACATCATCATTAATTCATATGTTCAATAAATACTTGGTGAGTGCCTATTACATATGTCCCAGAACCAAAAATGTCCTGCATTCGTGGAGCTTATCTTTTATTACAGAAATCAGAAAATAACAAGATAAGTGCTGAGGAGAAAAATAAAACAAACAAAAAAAAAGTGGGAAGAAGTGTGGAGAAGGTTTGCAATTTTAGATTAGGTGGGCAGAGCAATTCTCCCTGAGACAGTGACATGTGAGATAGGACTTAAATAGAGAAGCTACACATGCAGATAATTGGGAAAAGAGTTCTTTAAGATGAAAGAAGAACAAAGCCTAAAGCCCCTGATTTGAGGGGCATGCCTAATATTTTGGGGGTACAGCAAGGAGGCCAATGTGGCTGGAGCAAAGTAAGTAATGGGCTAACCTTAGAGATGAGGTCAGAGGTACTGAGGACCAGAACATGTAGGGTTCTGAATGTCATTGGAGGGACTATCCACTTTTGCCTTGAATGAGATGTGAAGCCACTATTTGATAGAAAGTCCATTTAACCTACTGTTCAACTTCCAGAAAAGACCTGCCAGAGGAGGTGGGAGGATACTTATTTAAAATGCTGATACTAACCCAGATCTGAGAGTGAGAATCTTTGGGAGTGGGGTCATGTAATCTGCATTTTAAATTGCTCCCAGCTGCATCCTATGTCCACTAAACTTTGTGAAATACTGCCTGACCCATTAGCACATTTCGGCTTCCAAAGAGCAGATAATCAACCTCAATTTTACCATCTGGGTAATGCTAAATGAGGCCCACTTCCGGTTAGATTAATGAAGCTACCAGGAGACTGACCCCTGCTTCTGCAAACCAACACTGATCTAGCACCTGAGAAACTCCCCATAAGATCCAGGAAGAAGGATTTGCAAAATCCCTGAGGTTCATGTATGGAATCCATAAAGCAACATTAATTAGTCTTCTTAACTAAATGAGCAGCTTTGCAGTCTGTACATGAACCCTGCTAGAATTTGAGCCAGAACCCTTGGAACTAAAAACTATAGCTCTGCTTTTTGCAGATGAAGGAGGATTACCAATTACACAGAAAAGCACTGGGTTTCCTAGTTCTTTTCTTAAGTCTGGAGTCGTTATCAAGCAAGGAGTAACACCGCATGTAGCTGAAGAGCATATTTCATCAGAGAATATGGAAGGAGCTTAGAAGCTTCTTTTTCTAGGATCATTTTAGAATAGGTAAATTACTGCTACAGCTAGCCATGAAGTAGCAAAGTACTTTATTGGTGTTTATTATCCCCGAGGAACAACAAATTGTCTTCTATCAGATTTAATTTTGGTGCAATCTTGGATTCATTAGTTTTTCTCATTGAACAGAAAAGGGAAACTACAAAATACAGTTTGGGGACAGTTTGGGGCTGGATTGAATAGAAATGAAAAGTATTGTTGGTTTTGAACTTGAGAAGTATAATTTCCGTTTAAATACCAAAGTATGGGGCGCCTGGGTGGCTCAGTCGGTTAAGCGTCCGACTTCAGCTCAGGTCACGATCTCGCGGTCCGTGAGTTCGAGCCCCACGTCGGGCTCTGGGCTGATGGCTCAGAGCCTGGAGCCTGCTTCTGATTCTGTGTCTCCCTCTCTCTCTGCCCCTCCCCCGTTCATGCTCTGTCTCTCTCTGTCTCAAAAATAAATAAACATTAAAAAAAAATTTTAAATACCAAAGTATTTACACACAGACTAAAATAAAACATTTGGAAATTTGATTACATATTTTCCCCTTAAAAATTTTTTTTAGTATTGACTTTCAGAAAAAGGTAGCAAGGTAATTGCATACTTTGGGAATGACAATTTTTCAAGAATCCTGAGAAGCCCAACATCACATTACAAAGTAAGACCTGGAACAATCTAGATTAAATAAAGAGCTGTCACTTTTGGGTTGTGATGCACCAATCATTTCCTTAAAAATCAAGCAAACAGTTAAAAGTTAGTTAAAAAGTTTAAAAAGTTTTAAAAAAATTAAAAAAAAAAAAGACTTTTATTATTCCACCATTTGGACCATATGAAACTCACTTTCTGTGAGGATGCTATTTGCTGGGCCATCCCAGTTAATTGTCATAGGTAACTCTTGCTCACTTATTACAAATCTCCTCCAGCCGGTTTACATCCTCACTTGTATTTCCATTTGCAAATTAAAAAATCATATATAATCATTCTTAAAATGATTGTCCCAGAGTGCCTTAAAAATACATTACCACTGGGGCGCCTGGGTGGCTCAATCGGTTAAGCGGCCAGCTTAGGCTCAGGTCATGATCTCACGGTCCGTGAGTTCGAGCCCCATGTCGGGCTCTGTGCTGACAGCTCAGAGCCTGGAGCCTGTTTCAGATTCTGTGTCTCCCTCTCTCTGACCCTCCCCTGTTCATGCTCTGTCTCTCCCATTCTCAAAAATAAATAAATTAAAAAAAAAAAAACCTTTAAAAAAAAGTACATTACCACTTCCTTTTTTTTATCTTCAAGATTTTCCATTTAATTAACCTTTTCATTTTTAATAAACTCTTCATTTCTCTTGCCCATTTCCCCATTCCCCAACCAAAAACACATTTTCTGAGACAGGATATAAACAGTGGCTTTCTTGATCAGTATCTGTATCTTTATTCCCAATTTAAAACAGTTACAAAAAATATATTTTCTGGGGCGCCTGAGTGGCATTAAGCATCCTACTCTTGGGTTTGGCTCAGGTCATGAGTTAAAACCCCGTGTCCGGCTCTGCACTGGCCGCACAGAGCTTGCTTGGGATTCTCTCTCCCTCCCTCTCTCTCCGCTCCTCCTCCACTTGTGACAACTCTGTCTCTCTCACATAAAATAAAATACATAATAAAATTAAATTAAATTAAATTAAAATGTAAAAAAAATATTTTCCTACAGGCCAGATATTGAGATGTGATACTACAAAAGAAAAAAAAGTGGTGGAAAAAGAAATTACCTTAATGAGTTCCTCTGCCATCTCTCATTTTTTTCCATTCCACTTCTTTATGAAAGGAAAAATCACTCTCCATTTGTGTTTTTCCTCCATATTGTTTCTTCTAAATAATCTAAATAGTCTTCTAAACTGTGATTGTCTCTAATTTCTTTCATGTATTTAGTATTGATAATATTAATACAAATACCCCCTAATAGAAAATGTCTCCTTTGTTTTTTGATTTTTTAAAAAGAACAAGTGGCTTATGTACTTTGTCTTATAGTGTTTTTAAATATGCAATAATAAAATGTTTGTCTTTTCAAATGACACAGATAAGTTGTCAAATACCTTTTAAATTAACTCTAAAGTAAAGATGACCTAATCAGGAGCAAGGATTTCCTACCATCTCTAGGAAAAATACAGGTGACACAGTGAGTACTAACTCTCTAACATCAACTTTATTATCAGGTCAGAACTTTCTTGGACTTCATTTTTTACTTTGTAAGATGGAATAGAGAAAGTTACCAAGGAGAACAGCAATACATCTGTTCCATGAAGCCAGTGGAGAGTTTCATTAACATAATTAAGATCAATTTTTTCCTTTTTTTAAAAAAAAGTTTTACAGTCTCCAGATTGGGTCTAGAATACACAGCCTCGAAAGTGTGTTCTAACTACATATTTTATTTTATACTAAAAGTTCACAAAGATTTAAGTAACATTGAAATGGGAGGAAATGCAGGAAAATTTTTAAAAAAAGGTTAAAATAATTCCCTTGAATCTAGATTATATAATTATATAGGAAAGCAGGCCCTGGCTCTCTTCTTCAAAATAACAACTTGAAATATAAGAAATTATCTATATAACACACAATACAACCACATACCTAGAATTTATTTTATCAGATTTTTTACCAAGATGAAAGTTCTACTGACAAATTTTGCAGATATGAAAACTGTGTTAGTGTGATTTTTAAACAGTGATTATGCTTAAATTTTGCATGGTCTGGTCCCAGTTGTTTTATAGTGAATATATTATGGAGACGTTCAACTTTGAGTTAATAACGGTTATTAACCCACTCTAAGAAATTAATGTTCTGGCAATGCATAGTCTAAGATTCAACAAAAAAACACATTAATTTATCTAGGAAATATTTATTATCCTCTTATATGCAAGGGACTATGTAGAACACTGAAGGTTTTACAAATATAAATCTGTTAGTTCTTTTGAGGTATTTATAGTTTAGTAGAAATTAGAAGGCCATTATCAGCAATGGCTAAAAAGTATTTGACCTATAAGAGAAGTATAAAGTGCTGAAGGAGACAATGGGGGCTTACACTATTGTTTTTACTGACAATAAAAAAAATAATTTTTTAACAAAAAGTAATTTAAAAATTTGCAAAGTAAGTTTTTATAATAATAGTGTTGGCATTTTCAAACATTCCTACAAGTCTGATCTAGAATTGGGTGAGGAGGTCATGAAACGGTAATTATTACAGAGATTTCAAAAGCGAGGGACTTCTGGAAAAAGTGGAGCTTTTATATGCATTTTTTTTTTTAGCTTCCACTGTGGTCCTAACTAAACTTTGTATTTATTCCATTCTTCTTTTTCAACCTTAGTTACCTGATGTTGACTATTAACCATATATCAAGAGGGTGTGCTGATGTGTATATAGTGTAAGGAGTAATGTAGAGAGTATTAGATGGAAATTCAAAAGTTGACTAAGTCATAGTGATTCAGTTCAATGTTCATTATATAGATATGAACAACCGTAAAATAATAGAATTATAACATTTTTATTCCTGGAGACAAATGTGCCTGGATTATTTTCTTTTTGACTTTTGTCCGTTTTCCTAAAGAAAAGTGGTGGGATTAGTGTTCTTGGTAGGAAAAAAAAAGTGTTAAAGAAACATAAGCTATTCAAATAGAGAGAATGTACCCATTGCAAGAAAGCAGCCCATTGACTACAGTTGCATTTTCTTACTTGGTTGTCCTAAATCTTTTCTTAGAACACTTCGGGCTATAAATTATTAAAAAATAAATGTCTCTTATTTCAGCATTTTTTGAACACTGCCACATACTGGCTTAGGATGTACTTGTTTTACACTCAGTCAATTATTTGGGGTGAGGTATATATATATACATATATATATATATATATACACACACATATATATGTAGATTCAACAAAAAAATATATATGTTATATATAAATATATATTTTATATAATATATATTTATATATAATATATATTTATATAATTTATATAATAGAAATTTAAAATATAAATTTAAATATAATATAAATTATAAATATAATATATATGATATATATTATATAATATAATATTATAAATATAAATTTAAAATATAAATTATATATTTATATAATATATATTTTATATAATATATTTTATAAAATATATATAAAATATATATATATGGGGTTTTTTTGCCAAGGAAAACAAGATTTATATGTTTCTCTAAAGTATAAGGGCACCTGGGTGGCTCAGTGCATTAAGCATATGACTTTGTCTCAGGTCATGATCTCACAGTTTCTGAGACCTGCATCTGGCTAACTGCTATCAGCACAGAGCCTGCTTCAGATCCTCTGTCCCCCTCTCTCTCTGCTCTTCCCCCACTTTTGTGCATGTGCTTTCTCTCTCTAAAATAAATAAATAGTAAGAAAAATCTTTAAAGCAGAGTTTGTGCTTTTATGAAAAAAGCTAATGATACATGAAATCAAATTCTCAAATAATTCAGAAGATTAAAATAAATTGCTAATCATTTCATTACTATGTCAGGGGAATAAAGAGAAAACCCCCATATTCCAGAATGTTTGATTGAATCTATAACACCTCTTTAGACCTTTCTTAGAGCAGTAGAAAACTGTGACTTTGCTCATTTCAATGTTTGCAGGGGATTCTGCAAGTATTGGAGACGGCTAAGGGATTTCACCGTGTGTTTGGTTTGGATTTTCTATTTTTTAGTAGTGTATATTTTAGCCTGGCTTCTTCTGAAAGCCAATTTTGAAGCAAAGACTACATGTTATTTCCTTTTGGAGGAGTACAGTCTCAGGAAAGCCGAAGTCAAGGAAATCTTTATTCATCTCTTGGGGCAATCCTTTTGTCTTCTGAATGATTGAATCTCAGGACAGAACCTCTGTGGGGAGAAAAGCAAAAGAGTTTATTCACATTGTCCTGTCTCCCGCTGGTCAAAGGCTTATCTTCCAGTTGGCTAGCTCCTTGCTCTTTAGGGTTGTGCAGACAGGATACCGTGCAAGTCTTATAGCTGCAGTGTCAACTGGGAAGCCCAGGGCAGGAGGCGAGAAGTGAGAGGTATACAGAGCAATAAGGAGACAAAGCACTTTCTGGTTGTCCAAAATGAAACTGACTGGAGTCCACATAGAACTGGTCACTATAGTGGGGGCCAGAATCAAAAAGTTCCAAAGGTCCAGAATACAGGTGAAGCAAAAGGATCTTTAGTAACACATATGTTGTGTGAGATTTAGTGAGTTAACATGAGACTCATACTGGACCAGTGGCTCCTCTAACTGGTGAATTGGTCTCTAACAGTGGCATGAAAAGCTGTGGTGGTAGTATTTGCTGTAACTGTGATTTAAAATGGCTACGGATAAAACCCAAATTTCAGAAATCCAATCATTCTTGAATATATCTAACTATTTATAGAATCTATTTATAGTTGAAAATTCTGAGAAAAAAAAGAAAGAATAAAAAAAAAAGCCATATCCCTTTCCTTGTGAGTTTAATCTTAACATTATCTTGTAGGTTAGGCCTGTATGATTCAAGTGTTCTTTTTACATGACCTTCAACTTCCTGTGCAAAATTATTATTTTATTTTTATTATTTATTTAATTCTTTTAAGTTTATTTATTCATTTTGCGAGAGAGAGTGTGTGTGTGTGAGTAGAAGTGTGGGAGAGACAGAGAGAAGGAGAGAATCTCAAGTAGGTTCCATGACATCAGCCCAAAGCCTGATGCAGGGCTCAAACTCATGAACTGTGAGATCATGACCTGAGCCAAGACAAAGAGTCAGATGATCAGATGGTAAGATGCTTAGTGGGCTGAGCCACCGAGGGGCCCCCTCCTTGTGCAAAATTAGAGAGCAGCTGGTTGACACAGGGAAGGCACTGGCCCATCAGCTCATATTCAAGTCTCCGCTCTGACCTGGAATGTTTGAGGTTGTATATTCCTGTATCTCTAAGCTAGCTGGCATTTAGATTATTGTGTTATTCCTCAGTGATGATCTTAGTGAGGATGATAGCAAATACGATTGCTTCCTCTGCCTGTCACTGCAATGATTAATACCTATGGTACTTAGTAAAATACAGAGGGGAAGACAGGTAAAGATATGTAGTCTACAAAGCATAAAGGTTTCTATGGCATCAAAGGGAATACTAACATCAGTAAAGAGGTAGATCTCTCTAAGTGGACAATTTCAAACTGATTTCAAGAATATTGTATAAACCAAAGGTATAGGCTTAAATAAGAATAATGTACTGGCCAACTGTTACTAAAACTGATTGCTTCTATGGGTCCTTTTCACATGATATAAAAAGATGATGACTTGGAACAAGACCTGGCTTCTTTAGCTTTTTAAAATTCTCGAAGTTTTAGGTTCTTCAGTATTAATATCTTTAACTTAATACTAATCACAGAGATTAAACGAGATCATGTGTATTTTTGTAACAGCTTTGTAAACAAAGTATGTATAAATCATCACCTTTGTGATATTATGTGAATATTTTAGATAGCTACTAAACCATTGGAAAAAATATATATATATACTATGTATATTTATACATACATATATATAAATAAGTAAGCTACCTTATCTGCTAGAAGTTGAGCTCAAAGTAATGAGGACCTCATTGAATGTTGAATGAACAAGTGGATTTTTGAATTTGCTTCAGTAATTGATCAGCTTCATTTACATTATAAACTCAAATGTTCATTGATTCAAGAATACATTTATCGAGTGCTTAAAGTGTGTTTGACCCTGTGCCAAATGCTGGGAATACAAAATAATATATGATATCCTTACATTGTTTGACTAGGTTACTGCCTAGTGAAAAGACAGGCATAAAATGATTTTTAAAAAGTTATTCTGATTGCAGAATACTTTAAATACGTTACCATCAAACCTATGGTATCCCCCACTAATACCATGCTTGAAAAATAGAGTCTTACCTCAAATTCCTCAGTTATCTCAGGTGGTTTCACAAATGCATCCTCCTCAAGAACTTGTACACAATAAGTTTATACCTTTTAGTTGCACACGCTTAAGTGTAAATATATGATACTGATAAAACAAGAAAATTACCATATATTTAAACCCCTGAACTTTCAAGAAATTGAAACTATTCTATGAACTGGCCGAAATTTCTGGCTGGTCCTTAAAAATTCATTCAAAGCAGGTTCATTACTAGTGAAATTGGTAAACTTAGTGAATTGTGAAGAATTTGAGAAGATACAAAAGAATTCCCTTGAAACCAACAACTAAAGATTAGCACTAATTTCAGAGCACTTCACTTGTGGACATATTTCACTTTTGCCATCTTTACTTCAGACAGTAAAAAAAAAAGGCAAAACAAAAAGGTAATGATCACATATGAACAAGCTAAGAAAAAAAGCATGAGAACATGAACTGTTTTGGGTATTTTGATTCTTTGGTAATCATTTTAATTTGCACTCCCAAATTATGAGAAATCTGTATAGGATATGGGAATTATATGTGAGCATTTGGACTTCTGAAGATTTTTCCTTTTTTTCCCTAATGGTGAAGAAACGGATTTCAGTTGGCAAAAAAAGCCAAACTAAAACAAAACAAAACACAAAAACAAAAAGACTGCTGAAAAGTGCTGCCACCTACTGTTCAGAGAGCTGTCAAGCACTCTGGTGAATTCATTGTCCCCTGAAACGCATGGAATATGAATATTTAAGTGTTGGCGGCATTCACATAACACATCCATTGGATTACCTACAGAAATAATTTCTCATATCATATGGTGAAAAATCATTATTATAAAACTATCACAGAATTGCTGCTTTCATTCAATAATGAGTAGACTATTGCAATGCTCAATTTTGTGTTTCACCCAATCAAACATGTAAGCTGTCTTTGTGTATGAGTACTTTTTTTTGAAATAGATGGCCATACTAAATAGAGTAATTTATGTTCCATTGTGTAAATGAAGTTTATTGGAGACAGAAATAAAAAGTACAATGAAGGAGCATCACTGAGGATAAAGCACATTCTTTGCTGTGAGTAGCAAAGACTGATACCTTCAGCAAAAGAATGGTTCGTGGAATTTCATAGAGTTTTATTTAGGAGATTGTTTTAAAACTCACTAGGTGATTTTGACAGCACATTACACAAGTGAGGAAGCAAAACCCTCCTGGCAGGAAGGTTTATTAACAAGCCAAATGGAGAGTTGGCCAGTCTCTGCTTGATAGAAAAAGGTATTACCTTTGCTTATTTCCCAAGAAGGCTAATGGAGCTCTTGTGGGTCACTCTAGACACTAAATAACATCAATTACAATGATCCCAATTAAAACAGGGAGTAGGTCATGTGAAATTCAAAATTTAACTAATAACCCCTTGACTGACATTCTCTGTGACTTTCTCTTGTCACACATACTCTTTAAAATTCTGATTTCTTGCATCAACTCATATCACCCTAAAAATCTTTAAATTGCTAAAAAAAAAAAAAAAAAAGAAAGTATAGAAATCCACCTGCCCTAGTAATCTTAACGTTTGAGGTCTTCTAGCATCAGTGGAATTGGGTGCCTGGTTTTCTGCATACTACATCCAAAATAGAATGTAAGAGGTGTGAAGCATGAAATGAGCAAATACATGGATTTAGAATAAACTGAATTTTCAACTTTGTAAAATCTTTTTTTTAATGTTTATTTATTTTTGAGAGATAGAGAGAGACAGAGCGTGAGCAGGGGAGGGGCAGAGAGAGAGGGAGGCACAGAATCCAAAGCAGGCTCCAGACTCTGAGCTGTCAGCACAGAGCCCAACGCGGGGCTTGAACCCACAAGTCGTGAGATCATGACCTGAGCCAAAGTCCGATACTTAACCAACTGAGCCACCCAGGGGCTCCTTAACTTTGTAAAATCTTAAATATAACTAAAATATTCTATTTGATACTTACTGAACTTTTATTCATAAAATCTTGTGTATTAGTAGGTTATAATTCGTATTCCCTATACATGTATTCTCGGGTTCCAAATGTGCTTGCAGAAGATATTTCACATATTTAGTCAATACATAATTTTTATTGAAAAGATATCAAGATAATAAGAAAAGGCTAGTTTTTTTCTCATATAATCTATATTTACTTTTTTAAAAAGGCTGCTAGAATGAATTTTACTAGTTGTAAATGGCAGGAAATCTACACAGGACAATTATACACACGTGTCTGTAGATTTACTTGCAAACTTTTTTTGAAAAGATATTTGAAGACATTTGTATTCTAATTAAAATCAGAATTTTTATAGTTGACTATTGGATTTTCTCCACTTAGAGAATATGTAGAGTTTCCATACTTTTACTGTTTCTACAACTACTATTGAACTTCAACGATTTAGCTTTTTTTTTTCCTCCTGCAACAGTGCTAGTGCATTTTGTAAAATGGGATGTACAGGTACATTAAAGCAGATAAACAACTGTCTACAAAGAAAGCAAGTGAACAGATGGTTTAGTTGCCATAGACACATTTTTAACGGTAGTTAGCCTGATGCAACACAAAATGCACGTACTGTCCTGGGATCTGTGTCTGCTTCTCTGCTATTTCCTTGTGAATGAAATAATAGTATTGATTTATAACACATCTATGCAGTTAAGATCCAAAGCACTCTAAAGCTATGAAATGAATTTAGAAAAATGTTAAAGCTTTTCATTTAACAATATGTCTAGTGGATGCAGTCAAAAACACATTGTACACTGTTAATTCTCACATCCTTTTCCATTTTCTTGTTTTTTTTTAAGATAATTAATTAGTGAAGATACTCAAGAGTACTAGTGTATGAAAAGGAGAATATCATGGAAATTTAAAGAGGAGTTATAAACAAGGTGAAATTAAATAAACCAAAGTTTTATGTGAATAGTACTCACTGGAGTTGTGTTACCTAGTGGCCCCAAGTAATACCTACTATTTCGGGATCTCTAACATACTTTTTTATTATTTTTTTAATGTTTTATTTATTTTTGAGATAACGAGAGACAGAGCACAAGTGGGGAAGAGGCAGAGAGAGACTGGGGGGACACAGAATCCAAAACAGGTTCCAGGCTCTGAGCCATCAGCACAGAGGCCAATGTGGGGCTTGAACTCACAGACTGCGAGATCATGACCTGAGCCGAAGTCGTACACTTAATCAACTGAGCCACCCAGGCGCCCTCTAACATACTTTTAAAATGAGCTCAGGACTTCAGAAACCTTAAACTTTAAAGATGTGAATTTAATTATGCTTCTAGTAAATGAGAGCAGTATAATTTTTTATTTGATTAAATATTAATTTGGCCCTTTCTTGAAGTGTTACCATTTCATTGTTGAAACCATTTACCTAGTTCCCTGAATGAAAAGGCACATATGATAATTAATAAAGAAAATAGAAAATCACTGGATACCTAGGCTACAAATTTTCTCCTTGCAATCTGGTATTAAGGATAAGAAAATAAAGAGAGATTGCATGAATGTAATATACTAAAAGGGAAGGATAAGTTCCAGTGATTTTAATTTTCCATGTTTTCTTTCAAACAAAGTTACACTTTGAGAGACATATTAAATAATTTATTATTTTGGGGGGGATGTAATTATATACATTTTACTCTGTAATTTTATGTCAATATCAATTTTTTAGTATTCATAAAGTATTATTAGAAATAATGAATGATTTAATATGACATCTAATAATATCATTATAGGTAAAACTCAGTTAAGTTCCCTACTATAATGTCTTTGAAATGAAAGTAAGATATTATGCTATGATATATATAGTGTGTGAAGATTTTCAAAGGAGGTATCTGATAATAATTACCTATTATGACTTAATTTGGCCAATATCATTATCTATATTAATCTATATTATCTACATTAATATATATATATAACCTGCTAGAAGTAGAGATAATTGAAAACAGACCTATTTTATTGTTTTTATTTTTTGCGTCTATCAATATTTAGTTGATCCATGAAAGAACATATTGAGCAATACTTCAAAGAGTATACATAGTGATTATTTCCATTTATGAAGAAAATGGGAAGAAATAAGTTCTATTCATATATTTTTATTAAAAATATATTTCCTGAGACATAAACCAAAAATTTATTTCTTAAGCAGAAATATATTTGTTCACCTTTAAATGAACAATTTTGCTAACCTGGAAGCTTTGCAAGAGGTCGCATTTAGTTCAATCTGGTTGCTTAAATAACCTGAAGATAGTTTAGTCTACACACTAGGTTCTGTATGTGCCTCTACCCACCCTTGCCCTTCTTTTATCACCCAAGCTCTTTCTCTGCTAAGCTCTTGATTACCATCAAGAAACATCTCTGGGTTCTGAAACATCTCTTTTCTAATATTTCTTTGCACATCCTCCTATTTTCCTCCCTCATTGATGCTGTGCTTCTCTTTACTTCTCCATAGCCCTCCCTCTTGAGAGAATAGTCTACTTGCTTTCTCTCTATTTCATGTCCAATTTCTCTTTCAAACAATTGTAGACTACCTTCTGTGCCTAACACTTAAGTAAAATTTTTATCCATAACACTCCTAAATGTCAATTTCAATAGCATCTCTTCAGTCCTCTTCCTATATTGACATGCTAACCTTTGACATTTCATTTTTAAACTTATGTATTTCCTGGATTTCCACTGTGATGCTCTTTGTTGGACCTTCTCCCACCCCCCCTAACTTTGTCATCTGTTTCCTTCCTTGTTTCTTCTTTTTGCCTTCACTTACCTACATTTTCTCTCTTTGGTCTCTGTGAAGGATTCTCATCCATATCCACAACATCAACCATTTCACATATTCTGGTGGCTCTCACATTAATTGTTCATTCAATAAGTACTGATTGTCCACTTGGGATGTGCAAAATGCTGTTCTAAAGGGTAGAGAATACAACAGAAGTACCAGTGACAAATTGACCTCATAGTGCTTTCATTATAGTTGTGTGAAAGACAATAAATAGGTGAAAAAACAATATGCTAATATATTGTCAGGTAGTCAAGTGTGCTATGAAGAAAATAAAGCAGGATAGGATTCAGAGACTTAGAGGAAGATGATACTGAGAAACTTAGAGAAGATTCAAACCTTCAAAGACGACTTCTCAGGAGCTATTTAAGCAAAAACCTGAATAATGTAAAGGCTAGTCCTTCATCTATTATCAACCAGTCAGCAGCAGTAACTAAAACTTTGAAGTTATCCTTGATATTTCTTCTTCCCTATGCTCCTATTCTATCTGATATTAAGTACCATTGATATTGGCTCTTAAATATCTTACAAATCGATTTACTTCTCATCTCTCCCATCAGTTCTACCACCACCCTAGTACAGGCTACCATCATCTCTCACTTCAACTATAAAATAGCCTCTTAGCTCTCATTTTTACTTTTATCTTCCCCTTCTAATAAACCTTGAACACTAAAGTCAATAAGATTTTCTCAAAATGTAACCCAGTTCTGTTACTTCCCAGCCTTTGTAGTTACAATGCCCCAATGATTTTCACTGCTCTGAGGATAAAAATCAAAATCCTGAACATGGATCTGAGATCCTCATGCTAGCCCCTGCATACCCCTCCAGTCCCATCTCACACCATGCTCCCATCTCATTATTTCTGCTTAGCTACATTGGCTTTCTTATAGACCTGCCAAATTCCATAATCTTTCTAACCTCAGTTCCGTGCATGCTGTTCCATAGACCTGAAGCCAAATTGCCTAAGTTAAAATTCCAACTATAGTGATTACTGTGTGTCTTTGGGAAAATCACTTTACATTTTCATGCCTCAGTTTCATTACCTGTACAATGGAATAATAGTAGTACTTGCCTCACAGGATTGTTGTGTAAAGTGCTTATTACACTGCTTATCAGTTAACAAGTGCTTTTTGAATGTTTACTGTTAGACATACCCTTGCAATTATATCACAGTGCCTAGAATGTAGATTTCCCATAAAGCCTCGCTGAATGCTTATCGATTCCCTAGTTAGCCACTGGAGGCTCCTTCCTGTCTTCTTTCTAAGAACACTTATCTCTCGGCCTCTAACTTACAGGTAAATCAAGTTATCCTTCCCCAGCCAAAGAATGTTGTAGCTCACATTTATAATATTCCTGTAGGTAATTCCTCATTTCCATCAAATTAACTTTCTCTTATTAAACCCAACTTTATGTTTTATAACTTGTCTTTAGTAATGAAATGGGCTATAATATTGATACATATTTATTAGGGATGAGGATATTTCTTCACAGATGGTATGTGTGCCTTCTATTTCATATTCAGATTTAATCTAAATTGCATATGAGCTATATCTGTTCAGTTCAAAAACTGGTTATAAGCTCCTGTCCTCAACAGAAAAGAACAATTAACACATTCTTGAGTTAGAATTCAATTTATGGTTATATTATAATGAATAACCATTTGCTAATTTAATAAACTCTATGCCTTAACTGCAAATGTTAATAGAGGAAAATAGTAGCTGAACTTTGGACTGACTATGAAATACAAAATATTAGATTTTATAAAGCTGTTAAACCTTTGAGGAAACATCTTATTTTCATACCAATTTTAATATTCTGCTAGTAATACTATATCATCCAAACCATTTCAGGACAATACTATAATAACATGAAAATGCAACTGGCTTTTAAGGTATATTCTGTCTAGTTTTGCAAATGATTCTTAACCATTATTTGTCAAACTGTATGTGTGAGGTGCATTATCAGGTAATAATTTATATTAGTATCTAGGCACAAACAATTTTTGTTCATAAAAATGATTAAAGAGTATGCTAGAAGTGAAAATATAATACCAGTTAACTTTGTTAGGGGTACCTGGCTGGCTCAGTTGGGAGAGCATGCAATTATTGATTTCAGGTTTGTAAGTTCGAGCCCCATGTTGGGTGTTGAGATTACTTAAAAATAAAATCTTAAAAAAATAAATAAATAAATAATAAAATAAGATAAATTTATTGATTGGTCGTCTTATTTGGGAACACTCAAATAGACCGAATGTGTATAGTTGAATATTATAGTTTTCCCAAAGAGATTTTAAATATCGCAAGAGTAGAAACAGTGCCTTTAATTATTTATTTATTTATTTATCTGCTTGTGTTTTAGTGAACTAACATTTATCTTGTACTCAGAAAAAAGTATATGATATATGATCTCAGTGCTAACAGACATCTAGCATTGATCTACAATTTAAATATTTATTAAAGTAATATTACATTTTGGAAACTATCTTACCTATTCTTGGGTTTAATCTTAAAAGAATAAATGGGCATATTTTGTCTTAGCGCAGTATAGCTCTGCTAAAAAATATTCTAAATGTTACTGGTCCTTCAAGATATATTTCAAGGCTTACCTTTGTTCACAAAATTGCTAATTCCTCTATTTGGAGTTTCTCTTTTACCCCCATGTGTGCATAGGTCTTTGTACCTCTAAACAGCATTATCACAATCTGTATCGCATTCTGTGTGTGTGTGTCTGTGTGTCTGCGCGCGTGCGCGCGCGCACGTGTGCACACGTTGTTGAGTGGATGTGCACAAGTCCAATTGTCCTTCCTTGTCACCTCTAGAAGACTGTGAGTGACTGGTAGAGTATTTTCCCCAAAGTTATCCTCTGACAATATTTTAATTAAAATTCATCGTGTCTGGGATGGAAAATCAGAAGAATCTCCCTCAGTGATATATTCTGATTTAGGTTAAAAATAATAATGGTAATAATAAAGCTAAACAAATATGTATTCTGAGGTTTCCCCTCACTTGTCGAATCCCAGCCATGTTCCATGTAACCATATTCTAAACGAAGTGGTCAGTTTTGTAAAGAATGTTGTTTAAACAATCTAAGAAGCACTTGTGCCCAAAGTTGGATTGTGTTTCTGGGTAAAATCTTATGTAGCATTTATTTTTAAGCTTTCAATAGCTTGTATCTCCTGACACTGACGGTCATTTACATGTAATCATAATATACAGAAACTACATTTGGGTGAAATGCACTAAAAAAAAAATACGTTAAATCTGAATTGATACAGAGCTGATTTATAAAAGTATCAGTCATATCTATAGATTTCATGAGTTTCCAAAAAGTCAAAATTAATATGTAGTCCCAAAATGCCTCTTTGTGGCTGAATTCAAATAAAGAATCATTATATTTTAATAGACTTTCATTTTTTGCCGAAAATGTGGTATTTCTACCAGAATATTGATACAGAAAAAATTACTTCATTTTATTTTCGTATCTTTGCATAAGATTGTGTTTATAGTGCCATTATCCACAAAAGCCTTCCATAGAGTATTTTTTTCTTGTAATTAAAACAGTAGGAATTAATGACAGGCTGGGGATGCTTGCTGTTTTTGTAATAATGAATTGGACTATTTGAATGGGTAAAAAATGTTAATACAGTGATTATTTCAGTCTGAGCTAAGTCTTGTCATATAAGATAAAAGTATTAAATTTGCATTAGATGTTTTAAAATGAAATTGAATACTGTGAAGCTGTATAAAGGTAGTCCAACTTTGCCAAACATTATTACAATTGTAAAGATATATAGAAGTTACGATTAAAATAAATTCATTCTGACAGCAAAATAAACCCATGGACTTTTGTGACCCAAGGTCACTGGTTTCATTAAACCCATATATTCAGTTCTTGGCTTGTGTGTGTTGCTTAATTGTCCTACTCTTTCGGTGGTTTATAGTTTTCTTAAAGTTAGGACGTTTCAGCTCAATGTTGTATATTGTGACATGGGGGGGGGGAATCACTTGTTTAAATGATATATGATAGTTAAAAATTAAATTCTGTAGGAAACATGGATAATTTGTTAATAAACATATAGAGAGGATTATCAGAAGCCAAATTATTAAAATCAATCAAATAGTAAGAAATGCCTTGTTCATATGGTAAAAAACAAAAAAAGTCTTTTTTATTCTCTCATTGTTTTAGAATATACATCTTTACCTGATGCTATACAATTATAGCCTGGTACTTTCTGGTTAAAATAAAGTTTTTGAAGGAGAAACTGATTTTACTTTTTAAATGTTTAGATGGGAAGGAATATTTTGTGGCCTATGTGTTTGTTGGTGATAGTAAAGCCTTTGTAGAAGAAACTATAAGACACATGCTAATGTCTAGAAATCACTCTGAGTTTCTATGAGTTTTTCTAACATCCATGTATTTTTACAAAGGTTTTGTTGGCTTATTTGTCCTGATCTCTGTCTTCCTGTCTCACTTCCTTGATAATACCTTTCCCTGGATGAACCCAAATATATCCAATTACTCTCTTTCTCTGCTTCTTAGGACAATAAAATACCCAAGCCAGTTAATACAATTACAAGCTTATGATTTCCATCTGATATTGCCCCTCAATATGTGTGGTGATCTTCACCCTGATATGTGAGGTTTCTTTCCCATTCTCCATGGATGCCTGCTTGCTGGTTCACACAGCAAACTCTGAGAATGTTCTCCTTTGGGCCATTTCAAACCTTTCTCTCTGTCTCAAATTTTCTTTCATTCTCAGCATGTGTTACTGCTTCCTAATTTACCAAAGAAAATAATGATAGAAGGGTATGAACTTCTGCACTGTTGCTCTTCTCCAGCTTCCAGCTTTTCCTTCATTGCTGATTCAGAGAAAGCATTGCCTTTCTTCCTTTACAGAGCCTACCTTTTACCTACACTCTTGATCCCATCACAGCTGCAGTATTTCTTCTTATCCTATATCATCAACCTCTCCTGACTCACTGCCTTCTCTCATGCATCTTACGTACCAGTTCTCCAGGGGTGGTAGATGAATGGCCTCAAACTTGCTTCCTCTTCCTAAAGTGACTGCCTATTTATCCACATACTTTTAAAAGGAGCACAATTTTTTGTTGACCAGAGTTCCTCAAAACCTTGTTTACCCGAGTGTACTGCAGTCTAGTGACCTTCACCAAGGTGACCAATTGCTATGGACTGATTGTATCCCCTAAAGTGTATGCTGAAGCCTGTTAACTTTAAACAGATCAAAGAAAAATTTTATTTAAGTAAAAGAAAAAAAATGAGTTTATGTGGGAATAGCAGAGAGATTGCAACTAGGCAGAAGCAACCTGTAGTGAATCCTAGGCAATCCTGAAGGAAAAAAGGAAAGGTCAGCTTTTATTAGGTTTTTGGAGGAACGTAGGGAAAGTTGTTTTGAACAAAAATTTATTGGAGAGGAAGAGTTCAAGGTTGTGACATTTCCTCACTAGCTGCAGGCAGTGGTTAATACATTATTGTTGGGGCAGAGAGGGATCTTCCTTTTCTTAGAAGCAGCAGGAGACACTACAGGGCTGTCTTCCTCTCTCTCTTTCCATCTTGTGAGGACACAGTAAGAAGGTGGCCATCTGAAAGCCAAGAATAGAGCCCTCCCTAGGTAACTGAATTGGCTGGCACCCTGTTCTTGAATTTACCAGTCTCCAGAGCTGTGAGAAATGTTTCTGTTTTGTAAACCACCTAATCTACAGTATTTTGTTATGCCCCCCTGAGATGACTAATACAGATTTTGATACAAAGAATGGGGTACTGTTGTCACAAATATCTAAACATGTGGAAGCAGCTTTGGAATTGGGTAATATGTAGAGGCTGGAAGAGTTTTCAGATGCATGTGAAAAATATAATTTTTAAGAGTGATTCTGGTAAGACCCTAGATGGAAATGAGGAATATGTTGCTGGAGACTAGAGCAAAGGTGATCCTTGTTATAAAGTGGCAAAGAATTTGGCTGAATTGTTTGTGTCCTAGTGTTTTGTGGAAGGCAGACCTTGTGAATGATAAAATTTGATAGTTAGCTGAGAATAAGCAAAGTGTTGAAGGAGAAGCTTGATCCCTCCTGACTGCTTATAATAAAGTGTGAAAGGAGAGAAATGAATTGAAGAAGCAAAAACTAACCAAAACTTGAAGATATGGAAAAATTTCAGCCTACTCATATTTAAAAAATTAACAAAGTATGTTCTGTTGTGAACACCAGGGGTACGGCTAGAGTATTACTCAATAAAGAGTTCATGAGATTATATGAGCTGAAACATTTCCAATATGAACTAAAGGGATGGATACAGGACAAAATGAAGAAAGGCTGTTGAATTTTGCAAGCAGTTCCTCAGAGTAATGGAGATATTTGGCCGTGAACGTGCATTCTTCTTTAAGAGGGAAAAATGCCCACCAAATCATTTCAGAAGTTACAGGTCCTCTGTCTTGGTTTTCACAGGTCAGATAGTCTATGTCCAAAGCCACAGGGGTAGACTACCCTGTGGAGCCATGGGAATGAGGTAGGACCCTTCCCAACTCTGCTTTGGAGATAGGGCCACCACCCTTATGGATCCTGAAGGCAGATCATTGAACCAAAGACTATTCGTGAGCCTTAAGAGCTGATGAAATTCAGCTTGCAAGGTTTGAGATACATCACCCTTTCCTTCTTTCCTATTTCTCCCTTTTGGAATTAGAATATCTATCCTATCCTAACCCCCTTTGTGTTTTGGTAGCATATAACTTGTCTGGTTTCACAGGTCAATAGATGGAGAGGAGTTTCGCCTCAGGATGAATAATACCTAGGGTCTCATCCATATCTTAAATAATACTCAGATGAGGTTTAAGATGTTGGAGTTTAGAACTGATGCTGGAACAATTTTGAGCACTGTTGGGATGGATGAATGGATTTTGCACATCAAAAGGACATGAACTTTGAGGGGCCATGGGCAGAATGGTCTTTTTTCTAAGATGACTAATACACCAGTATTTCCATTTCCTAAACTCAAGAGTTTCCATTCAGTTATCCTTTTTTGACCTCTCTATTGCACTTGGCACTGTCCCCAACTTCACCTTGAAATTCTCTCAATTCCTCTCCACCTCCCCAATACTAGTCTATCCTTTTTCTTTTTCTTTAAATCTGACCTTTACTTTTAGTCACTTTACCTTTTTTTTTCCCTCTTAGCCTTTCAGTTAACAATGATGTTTCTCCTGAATTTGATCTGGAAAAACTGAATTCTCTCACCCTGTCTTATGATTTTATTATCAGTGATAAGCTCCCATCTTTATTTGCTGCTCTCAATCCAAAATTAACTCTCCAAGTTACTGCCTTACTGAAACCCTCAACCATCATTATATGGGCTAGTATTTCATATCCTAATCAATCTCCTTGATTCTTTCCAATCTCTTTCATCCTTGTGTATTCTTCACTCAGCTGCCAGATCTGATCACACTAGCTTGTTTCATCAAAACTTTGGATGGCTTCTCTGTACCTCATATCAGGTAGTTACAATTAAATTGGACAATCGTGGCACTTCTAGCTTTTGTCAACTTATGTCCCATCCTCATAGAACTTCTTGTATTTTTTTCCAAGCATACTATTACCTTTTAGGACTCTGTGTTTTATTTTATTGTTACTTTTTTTAATGCTTTGTACCGTGTCTAGAATAGTCTTACTATATATTATAGCCAAAAATTTAAAGACCTATTTTTCATTTAATATCAAGCTCAAATTCCACCTTTTCTGTGAGACTTTCTGTAACAACACAGAAAGTGTCACATTCCCCCTTTTCTGTACTTTCAGAACATTTTCTTTACATTTTCTATGGTGTCCGTGTATATATCTCACACTAGAATGAACAACTATATGTAAAAAGTATCAGCAGAGTGCCCAGTGGTGCATAACAGTTTTCAATAGATGATTGTTGAGAGACACAAGGGAACTTTTTTTTAAATTTTTTTATTCTCAAGTTAGTTAACATACGGTGTAGTCTTGGCTTCAGGAGTAGAACCCAGTGATCATCCCAAAAATGCCCTCATTGATGCCCGTCACCCATTAACACACCCCTACACCCACCCACCCCCATCAACACTCAATTTTTTCTCTGTATTTAAGAGTCTCTTATGGTTTGCCTCCCTCTCTGTTTTTTATCTTATTTTTTCCTTCTCTTCTCCATGATCACCTGTTAAGTTTCCCAAATTCCACATATGAGTGAAATCATATGATAACTGTCTTTCTCCGACTGACTTATTTGGCTTAGCATAATACCCTCCAGTTCAATCCACGTTGCAAATGGCAATATTTGATTCATTTTAATTGCCAAGTAGTGTTCCACTGTGTATATATATATATATATATGTGCGTGTATATATATATATATATATATATACATATATATACCACATTTTCTTAATTCATTCATCAGTTGATGGACATTTGGGCTTTTGCCATAATTTAGCTATTGTTGATAACACTGCTATAAACATTGGGGTGCATGTGCCCCTTTGAATCAGCATTTTTGTATCCTTTGGGTAAATACCTAGTAGTGCAATTGTTGGTTTGTAGGATAGTTCTATTTTTAATTTTTTGAATAACGTCCACACTGTTTAAACCCAAAGCTGGAGTCATCACAATCCCAGACTTTAACCTGTATTACAAAGTTATAATCATCAAAACAGTATGGTATGGGCACAAAAACAGACACATAGATCAATGGAATAGAATAGAGAACCCAAAAATGGATCCACAAATATGTAGCCAACTAATCTTTGACAAAGCTGGAAAGAGTAGCCAATGGAAAAAAGACAGTCTCTTTAGCAAACGGTGCTGGGAGAACTGGACAGCAACATGCAGAAGAATGAAACTGGACCACTTTCTTATGCCATACACAAAAATAAATTCAAAATGGATGAAAGACCTAAATGTGAGACAGGAAACCACAAGGAAACTTTTTTTTATCCTGTTCAACTATATGTAGAATGAATTGTATACTCAAAAAATATTGTATGCATAATAAGCTAGAAAAGCATCAAGAGAGTTGGGTGCCTGGGTGGCTCAGTTGGTTAAGCCTTCGTCTCTTGATTTTATCTCAGGTCATGATCTCACTGTTAGTGACTTTGAGCCCCACATTGGGCTCTGTGCTGACAGCTCCGAGCCTGCCTTGGATTCTCTGTCTTCCTCTCTCTCTGCCCCTCCCCTCACACTCACTATCTCTCTCTCAAAAATAAATAAACACTTTTTTAAAAAGTATCAAGAGAAAATAAATAATACTTAGTCTTTTTTTGTATTCTTTTTAGTAGCCTATGACCTAATGGAATATGCATACATATATACAAATATAAGGTAGCCGCAATTTTCATACGTAATTATTCATAAAAAAGGCAAAAGTAGAAATCTTAAACGTAAACAATAGATCTACATATTATAGCAGGAATTCAATTGTAGATACCTTGAGAGTATCATAAAATATTTAATTTTTCTTTATCTTTACCTCTCATGCATAGTGAAGTATTTACAGCCCTTTCTCCATGTACTTTATTTTTCTTGTTTTAAAAAATAATATACAATTATTTAGCTTAAGTTCAATGAATATACATACCGTAGTTGTTGAAGACATGCTAATTCCAACATCCTTACTGATTTCTCTATTTGTCTTAATTTTATTAGTTTCATGAGAAAATTTTTCATATCACTTTTATTTTCCACCCTATTTTCTTTTGAACATCAAACTGAAGTGTCGTTAAGATAATTATATGAAGAAAGAAAAGTGTACAGGCACAAAACAAAGTTTTGTTGAAGTCAAACTGTTTATGAATGATGGCAATACCAAGACATGCAGTTGTTGGTTGATAGATGATCTTTTGTATCTAAGTATAAAAGTCTGTTTGAGAATGTCTGAGAAAATGATAAGTTGCTCAAAAGCTAAAATTTTCAGGGGCGCCTGGGTGGCTCAGTCGGTTAAGCGGCCGACTTCTGCTCAGGTCATGATCTCACAGTCCGTGAGTTCGAGCCCCACATCGGGCTCTGTGCTGACAGCTCAGAGCCTGGAGCCTGTTTCGGATTCTGTGTCTCCCTCTCTCTGACCCTCCCCTGTTCATGCTCTGTCTCTCCCTGTCTCAAAAATGAATAAAACTTTAAAAAAAATTAAAAAAAAAAAAAGCTAAAATTTTGAAAAATAAGAATCATCTCTAATGCAAGATGCTAGACGAATGGGGCAGTGGCAATAACTAACAATGTTGAGTGTTTACTACAGACCAGGCACTGTGCTAAGAATTTTACATGCACCAAGCTCATTTAATTTTCATAACAAGCTTATGAGAAATGTGCTATTATATTATTATCTCCACCTTGTGGATGAAGATACTGGCAAACTGAGAAGCTAACTGACATGGCAAAGGTGATGCAGACAGTTGCATTTAGAGTGGTTGAGTTAATACTGAAGCCTGGGAAGTCGTATTTGAGAGCTGACACGCATACTGTACTCAGCTGTCAGAGATGAACAGGAATGGGCTGAGAATGACTCTTTAGAGCATGGCTTGTGTGATGTGTATCTGCAGATTTTTTTCCATGTGAAGTATTAACTTCATAAATCTGTGAACTGGAGAGAAGAGCGAATGAAAAGGGCAACTTTCACACACAACTTTGGCAGTGTGCATGAGCAGCGCCTCAATTTCCCTACCTTATAGAAAAACAGGTAGCATGTAGCACAAAACCCCCAAATTTTCCAGAAGTCAAAATATTCACTACTCAACCTGTAATACACATGCAAGGAAGCTGGAAAATTAGCAGATATTTAATATCTTAGAAAAAAGAGCAAAGGGATGATATATAATAAGAATAATCACTAACAATACAAAATTGTTTCCAGTAATATTAAATATTTATTTTCCTCTTTCTTCTTCCTTTAGTTTTAATTGTTATAAGACTATGTGTTTTGTAAGTATTTTTATTATTACTGGGAATTCCGTTTCTCCTTACCTGGTGATTCAAAGGCAGTAGAAGGCATATGGATGAATAGATGGAGGACAGAGGGGGATATCAATCAATTGACCAGTATTTATTGATTGTCTACAATGTGATGGGATTGGTAAATGTGAGAAGGATCAAATTGAGTTAAGTCATCTCAGCAGGAGTACACTGTTTTCAGCTTCAGGCAGTTAAGGATTCATAAGGGTTTAAAGCAAAAAAGTGAAAAGTGGTCAGATTAAAACTTTAACTTTTAAGACTTGAACAAGCCAAAACACAACTTTCTACTCCCATCCCTCCCTTCGCTGTTTCTCTTAAAAATAATCTTACAAACAAATCAGTTTAGTACATGAGTGTTCAATTGGGAACCAGATGTTTTCGAGTCTTCTTCTATTATTCACCTGAAACTAAGATTGTATAATATGCAACACAGTATTTCTAAAGCTTGAACGCAGAAGATGCAGCCTAATTTATAAATAAAAATTTATGTTACTTCTGCTTTATAAATAAAGTAACCTTGATTTAGCCTTACACAAAAAGTTATTTTACACAATGCTTGCTAATGTCAGGGTTTAGTTTTAGATAGATGATAGAAGATAGATAGGTGATAGATAGATGATAGATAGATAGATAAATAGATAGAGAAAATGGGACATTACTAGGTCATACAATAGAGGGACATAATCTCCTTGGGAGTGAGGGAAGACTGTTTGGAGGAAATGAGAGCTGATTTGTAATCTAAGACAGTATTAGATCTACCCAAATCTGTATCTGAAGCATACTAGGAGGAGTGTAGCAGTGTGTGGTGAGGGGCTGTTCCAGGTGAAGGGAGGAATAAGTGCAAAGACAAAAGAGCCAACAGAATTTTCCGGTTGGTTTGAGCCATGGAGTTCCAGCTGAGGAATCCCTAGAAAAGAAGCTAGAGTGACAGGGTCAAGTTGCTTGGAGACTTTTTTCAGTTATAGGATAAATGAGGCAGTTGCACATGCACATGACAGCGTGTGTGCGCATGTGCACATGTATTGGGGGGGGTAGTGGAAAATGAGGAAATGATGGAAAGTGCATGGGGTCCAAGAGGAGAATTAAAGAGGGATGCATTAGTCTTCCCTCCTATGTCTTGGACTAAGTCTGAGCCTTTATGGAGTCAGGAGCTAAATCATGGAAGAAGTTTTTAAGGGAACCATCTGAGACTAGGGTCTCAGATACTCTCAAGACTATTCTCAAGAATAGAAATTAATGTCGCTGGGGGCAAATTATGGCACATGTCCAGAAGTGCATAGATCTCTTCGCTAAGGCAGTATGGAAGATCGCAAGGTTCTCACGGGTGAGGAAGCTGGAAGGGCGTCATTCACTGTTTTCAATTATCATAAGCTCCAACTTCTCAAGCACCGAGAGACAGACACCACTAGAGGGGCAGTAACATTTCCACAGCAGCTCCAGCTGAAGGTTTAAGGAATGCAGAGCCCTGAGGAAAATAACCAAGGAAGTATTCACGAACATCAGTGAGGCTCACTGGGGAACCCCACAAATATCTGGAAATAGCTTCTAAGGGGCAAATGGCTACAGGTACTCTGCAGGCAGGTTGGGCTAAGAAACAGCGAGGTTTGTGTTATGACTATGACACCCCCAAACTTTAAAACAACAAAAACTCAGATGACAACGTGTTGCCAGTTTAACGTTTATTTATTTTTTTTGAGACAGAGAGAGACAGAGCATGAATGGGGGAGGATCAGAGAGAGGGAGACACAGAATCCGAAACAGGCTCCAGGCTCTGAGCTGTCAGCACAGAGCCCGACGCAGGGCTCGAACTCATGGACTGCGAGATCACGACCTTAGCCGAAGTTGGCCACCCAACCAACTGAGCCACCCAGGCGCCCCTACGTGTTGCCAGTTTAAATAGAGATAAACTATTCTCCTTTTATAGTTATGTGTTATCTGATACATTTATGGTCATCTTGGGCTAGAACGTAAGCCAAGGCAGGGGCACCTGGGTGGTTCAGTTGGTTAAGCATCTGACTTCAGCTCAGGTCATGATTTCCCATTTCGTGAGTCCGAGCCCCACACTGGGCTGTTTGCTGACAGCTCAGAGCCTGTTTCAGATTCTGTGTGTGTGTGTCTCTCTCTCTCTGCTTTTCCCTGGCGCTCTCTCTCTCTCTCTCTCTCAAAACTAAACATTAAAAAAATTAAAAAAAAAAGATGAGCCAAGACAAAAATCAGGCATCTTATTCTCTTATGTCCTTAGGCAGAGACTAAAGACAAAGCCCTAGCATTCTGTTGGAGGGAGAGTGCAAAGTTTGAAACAGAGGAAATGCATCAAAATGGGCTTCCAAATCAACTGTAGGAGATTGAAATGAAAACTTAAAGCTGTGGTTCCAATCCTTCTCAGAATTTTAAAGAGAAAAGAACCCGAGCAAGAGGAGCATTGGTCAGAGCAGGCAGATGGAAGTATCTCAGTGACTTCCAGAGAGGAGTATATGAGTTTTACATGTGCTGGGGAAGCATATGTATAGATGGGCCAGGTCCACTGGCATCCAAATAAGACAGAGGCAGAACTGAATTGAATGATACATCATATGTGGACAAAAAAATTGGCTCAGATCACATGAGAGCTTTTAGTGTTCTAGAAATGTCACATTTTTTCACAGGAAGACACTTATTTAAAAATATTCAGCAACTATAAATAAACTCAACTGCTTGAACTCATAGATGAGTAAGCCACACTTAAGAAAATAGTTATTGGAAATTTTTAGTTCTGTATGATGGCAGTTTGCTTTTTAATAAGTATAGCTCCTAACATTGATGTAATTGTCTTAAGAAGGGAAGTTGTATGCACATGTTCCCACCTACTGAACTTTATGGTTTTCAGTCAGTGGCATGAGACTCTATGAAACTAAAGAATATTAGGAATGATTTGCTTATGCTCAATTATAACAAAGGCGTCAGACACTCAACCTCCTCCCTATAGTGTCTGAATGTATTTGCACAATATGAATTCTCAGAGAAAGGCTCAGCTTTGATCTGTTAATCTAGAGGTTGCTGTATTAATAGTTTGCACACTTCATTGATTTTTAATTAATTTCTAAAGAGGCACAGAGGATAACTACTATAGCCCACAGACATCACGGTTCTCATTGCAATCCACATCTTTATTGATCGGCTGCCTAAGGAGCAGAAGTAATCCATTTTAAGTATACTTTTCTGAGAGAGCGTGGACACTATACAATTCACTTCTGTCCTTGTAATCATATTGGCAAGAGGTCAGTGAGGAGGAAAACCTATAGCATGTTTAGTATTCTCTTGATCCAGGCAGATGAGCTTTTTGACCCATTATTCATTTGGTAGGGAAGCAGTGACTTCTCACACATGCTTTTTTTTTAAAATTTTTTTTAACGTTTATTTATTTTTGAGACAGAGAGAGACAGAGCATGAACGGGGGAGGGGCAGAGAGAGATGGAGACACAGAATCCGAAGCAGGCTCCAGGCTCTAAGCCATCAGCCCAGAGCCTGACGTGGGGCTCGAACTCATGGACCGCGAGATCGTGACCTGAGCTGAAGTCGGATGCTTAACCGACTGAGCCACCCAGGCGCCCCTCACACGTGCTTTTTAACTTACTTTTTTGTTTCTTTATTATTATTTCATTTCTGTAAGACACTCTGGAATCCCAAGCAGACTATCCTGCACATTCTTGCAATGGAAATTTCCAAAAGCTTGTGAAGGGTGGTAAATGAAATTTCTGGAGAAATATCTGAAGAGAATGTAGAGAACCAGAAGAAAAATTTTGTTTTCCCAGCCAGCCTCAGGAATCTGTAAATGTTGTCTTCATTCATTCCCCTTGGTATGCTAATATCACCAGCTGGGGTTTGGCCAGAGTGCTGAAAGTCTGGCTTCCTTCCACCTATCCTAAATATTGCAGACTTTTAAACTTGCCCCACCTATGCTGCAAAGAAAAATTGCTACTGCCTGAACAGGCTTACAAGATTTTGGTATTATTGTCCATTTAATCCAACTACAAACATCTATTGAGTAATAGTTAACTGTCAGGCAATCTTCAAATTGCGGAATACGTAGTGAATAACAAGTAGGCAATGCAACTGTGTCTGGAGGCAGCATTCATTCTAGGGGATCCCAGCAAAACTAAAGAGATTTGTTTATTAGGTATAAGAATTTTCTCTTCATTGATTTTAGAGCACCCATTGTTTACAAAACAATTATTCAGTTATATATCCTGTCTTTGTTAGTTTCATATATGGTTTTATAGTCTATTGACTATAGTTGTATGTATATGGTCATATAATGTAATAGTTAAATTTGTTGCCTCTGGAGCCAAGCTGCCTACAGTCAAATCTTGCACTGTCACCTTTGGGCAAGTTATTTTATTATTTCTCTGTGCATCAGTTTCATCATCTTAAAATGGAAATAGTAGTAGTACAGATCTCTTTGGGTTCTTGTGAGCTCCACTAAAACAGTCCCCTGGCATGGAGTGCTTAAGTAAAGGTTAGCTAGTTTTTACCTACAAATATAGGAAGTGTTAACATGCATAGTTATATTGTATTCCTCATACCATTTCAGTGCTCCCTTAACAAAAAACTACATGTTCCATTTTCAAGAGTGACTATCACTATTATTGTTTGTCTAGATTCTCCTACACTAAAATTAGTACTGAACAGATTTTTTGTTATATTGTGAAGCAAATTTATATCATTTCCACATGGTGTTAGTGTTAAATGTAGTCTTGTTTGTAGTGTCAAAGAGATGGAGGTAAGTTTAGTGCCCACCCAGTGTGGAATAGACAATAAATTGAGAGTGTTTGCCTGTGTTATATATGTGTATGTGTTTATGTGTGGATATAATTTAATTCAATGACAAGGAGTAGTGAACTGGATTTTGTTTAGCATTATGCTTGAATCTAAAAACGTATGATGAGTAAAACATGTTTTTATTTAATGCACAATACTATTTATGTGTTAAAATAATACACACCAATTTAAAAATAAGTAAAGATAAATAAACATGGATGGATTGGAAGGATGTGCATGGAAAAGAAAAGTTGTGAACACTTATGATGGATAGGAGAATGGGATGGGGGTGGAAGATATAGGGGAGCAATGATAATCACACTCATGGATTATGAAATATGAGTAACTCAAAATTCTGTGAATCTGAGATCCTAAAAGAAACCAAAGACAAAACCCACAGATATTGCCTTGAGTTGGCTCCTAGAAAACAGTGTCTGAGACAGATTTTCATGCAGGAAGTTTTTTTGGCAAGTGTTCTCAGGAGCAATCCCTGTAAAGCCATGAAAAATATTAGGTTAGAGGAAAAAGTTGAGCCGTGGTGAAATCATGACAGAGATCTCACCCAATCTTAGGAGAAAGCCCTGGAACTTGCATAGTTTTTCATAGTTGTCCAAGCGTGGATGGACTTTGTAACTGCATCAGCCAGTTGTTGGATGTGGGTTGACTCTGTGAGAGGACGAAAACCCCAGCAAAGCAGCAGTTGGGGTGGGGGTATCAAGGCAACCAAAATGATGTAGCTGAGATGAGAGCGACAAGCAGCCAACACTCCCAGAAGCTGACAGTGGGAGTCCGCTGGTCCTGAAGAAGTTTCTGGACGATACACCACAGCACCTCCTAGATGTGTGTGTGTGTGTGTGTGACACAAACACCCACTCAAATATATTATTGGGGATATTTGATAAACACATTTCAAATATCAACACATATTGTTTTCATTGCACATTATTAAACTCATGTAAATTTAGCCCTCAGTATTTCAAAATCTCCATAAGAACTGCAGCCTAATCACATTTCGTAAAGATCATCAGTGCAATTGGAAGATGTAAGAATTAACCATGACTATTAACTCCAAGCTAGTTTAGGAGAGCCATGTGAATCTGCTTTTCTTCCTCTGAGAAGAATAGTAGGAGAACATCTGGGGACAAATAGAGTGAGAAAGAAAAGTTACTTTGCCTAACAGTACTGACTACCTTTTCTTTCTCTTAAGTAGTCAAATTGTATTTTCAATACAATTAGAGGTTACTTATTTAGAAAACGCATAGTATCTTAGAATATTGAATGTACTAGGTGTTTTTACAAACATGAGGACACTGATTCCTGAAGACAATCTTCAGGGTACATACTATTATTGTCCCCATTTGATAGATAAGGAAATTGAAACGCACAAATAAATTGACCAAGGACACAGACCTAGTAAGAGCTGGGGTTTATTTCTAAAGTCTGTTATTTTAAACATTGGATGCATGATGCTGACTTTTACTAAAACATATTCACGGCTCTTGCTAAACATTTGAAGGAAGGCACCTAGTCTACATCTTTCTTTACTATTCTGTGTGTCTTTTATTGGCCCACAATTTAGTATTTTATACAGATCTATTGTACAATTCCATCTATCATTGAATAAAAATTTAAAGCTGGAGGACACCTCAGAGATCATTTAGGCCAATCTGTCACTTTTATAGGAGAAGTGAAATGAGTATCTGAGGTCAAAAACCTAGTGAGCAGCGTGTCTGGGACTTCTGACTCCAACATTCAGTTCTGTGTTCTTTCTCCGCTGCCATGAACAAGCTTTTGCTAGTTGAAAAGGCTTCTCAGTTTATTTAATTATGAGCCCCCTTAGTCTCCCTTCATGAGCTATTTGGATAAAGTCAGTTACTTCATCCAAAAAGGCTCCTTTCTTCCCTTGAACATGCTCATATCTTTAGCCCTAACAGAGAGCATTATAGTTGAATTTTTCCCCCCTCAGGCATAGAATTGCTTTTAGAAGGAAAAGTAGAAAAGAGGAGTGATTTTCATTTGCGGCTAGCTTTCCTGAAGCTTCCTGTGTTATTAAAAAAGCTTGAGGTTATTAGAATGAAAACAGGAAAAAAGTGTACTCTTGCTAACTCCAGAGAATTAATGCCTGTGAAAGCTGACTGCAGCTTGAAATTTTTAGCTCCACACATGTTTGATGAAAGTGTCACATGTCCTATATACGGGAAGCAAATATTTATTGTCAAAAATAGTCTGGTCTCTCTTGACTTGTGTTAGCTTCCTGCAGCTGGGCAGAATACATTTTCACATTGGATTAAAACATAGAAATAATGCATTTTTGCTAGACAGTTGTGATTCAAATATAATATTGAGAAGAAGGTCATTGCCAGGTGTCCGTCAATACTGTTATTTTAAAATTAAGTCAGTCACTGATATTTTTGTTTCCACAGAGCAGTTTATTTAGATGAGTCGATTTTAACCAGAGATTAAAACTTTCAACTCAATTGTAATAAAATTATCCTCGGATTTGGTATTAAAGTGCATTTCTGAAAGTCAGAATCAGGTTTGTATTTATTAAAGCACCTTTTGAGAGGTATAAGCAAAACATAAAATGAGTAAGAAAACTCATTACAGCATATAGAGCAAGTATGAAAAATGGTAAAATACTGAATGGTTTGGATAATGGTAAATTCTGAATAGTTTGAGTAAAAATCAGACTTATAGCACCTGGATCTAGAAGTAGACAAAATGCCCCTAAAACATGTCTACAGAAAACTCCCGTCAGTGCTGATGAAAGACACACACTCCGGTACAAGTGGACTATTTTATTCACCCTTCCTGCAACATGGAAAACTCTCCAACCTATCTTATTAATTACCTTCAACTTCACTAAGATCCTAATTCTGTGATGTATTCATGGAGGGCACCAAATCTCTTAGTAGATTCCCTGTTTTTTTCTTCTCTTTATATGACAGCATCCTCAGGTGAATCATTACTAAAATAATACTTTGAACAGTAATTATTTGGAATTTGTATCCACGCATTAATCATGATGGATTGGTTGTGGGTATATATATCACCATTTGTAAACATTTATTGAGCGCCTACTGTGATATATTAGTTGGGATTCACAGATTTTCTGGAATAAGCAATTCAAGTTAATGAGGGTAAGTTATTCTTGTTCACACTATGACTGTTGATATTTATCTGTAGAACAGTAATAAAAGCTTGCATGCCCTGCACTTACTATATGGGAGTTACGATTTAAGCTCCTTACATATATTAACTCATTTTATCTTTACAACAATCTGTGGTATAGGTGCTATTATGGCCATTTTAGAGATGAAGGTGAGTGCCAGGTTAATTAACTTGTCAGCGTCACACAGCTAGAACATGGCAGAGTTGGGGTTCAATCCAGGTGATTGACCCCAGAATCTGCACTCAGACCAACTCCACCATCCTTCATATCCTGTGGTCAAAGCAAGAATTAAGTTTCCAATTTATATGATTCAAATTCCCACTAAATAAGAAAAAGGTTCTATAATTTAGCTGAATTTTAAATAAAAATACAAGTCAGTCACTTGCATTATTCCCTGAAATTCACAGAAATCTCTTATAATATTTTGTTCCAAAAGAACTAGGATCTTCTAAAGCCATATGACTTCATTGTGTACATTAATTTCTTCATGCTCACACAACCCTGTAACCCACCAAGAGAGGGGGTAGGCTTAAAAACGCAGACTTTAGAACCCCACAGGAACCAAATCCCAGTTCTGTCACTCATTAGATGACTTGGAGGAAGTAAGTTGACCTCTCTGAGACTTGGTTTTCTCGTATTTAAAATGGGATGAGGGGCGCCTGGGTGGCTCAGTCGGTTGAGTGTCCAACTTCAGCTCAGGTCATGATCTCACAGTCTGCGAGTTCGAGCCCCGCGTCGGGCTGTGTGCTGACAGCTCAGAGCCCGGGGCCTGTTTCAGATTCTGTGTCTCCCTCTCTCTCTGACCCTCCCCCGTTCATGCTTTGTCTGTCTCTGTCTCAAAAATAAATAAACGTTAAAAAAAAAATTTTTTTTTAAATGGGATGAAACAGTACGCTTCTCAGAGGATTAAGTTAACCTGCCAATGTAGAAGCATTTAGTTCTGCTGTGTTCTGAGTACTCAGTCAATGTTAGCTGTCATTATTGTCAGTGTTCATAGTCCCATAATGTACTCCACCCAGGCAGACATGGCACGGACATGGGAATTGCTACAAGGGAGAGTAAGTTTCTTTTCAACCAACACAGCATTATCCCTTCAGTGATAATGAATGGCCCTTCTTTTTTAATCATCTTCAAACTTCAAGGGACTTCATCCAGTTTATTTTTGTCACTGCTATTGCTAATAACTGCCTCCTTAATTGCATCACGCTCCGATTTAAGGAGTGATTTTATTTTGAAGGAATCTAACGGAGACTGTGATTCTAATGAAATCATCCACCAAGAAAATCCTATCTTAATAATTGCAATGTGGAGAAAACTATCATGAACAATCCAATAGATGATTCAACACTCTAATTCAGGTGTGAAAGTAGAACTAAGGTAGCAGTCATAATTAATGATCTAAAAGCAGTCATAACCATGATGTTCCATAGTTACAAAGCAACCATACAAGTGTATTTTGATGATTTGGTAATGATATAGATGCTTCTGTTTTTATATTTTAATCATGGTCAGGTGAGTGAGGGAAACTATACATAAATTACCATCTGGTTGCCTGAATTGAGTTTTCATTATGTTGAAGAAAACATTTTTTTAAGACAAATAGAATTGAGGTTCAGAGGTTCAGGATAGTCTATCACCTGCTAAGACTTGGCATATAGAATATCAAAGAACATATAGAGTTTTTGAAGTTTGGCTTGTAATATGGATATGTCATTAGGGTCTTAAGCTTCTTGGTGAATGTTAGCTCCCTATTGGTATAGAATATATCACTATTCTTGCACATGGTGAAGAAATATATGTGTATTTGCATTAGGATAATATTTAGTTAAAGGAATTATTATCCACCTAAATTACAAAAGTCGGAAAATAGAATCATTTGTAATTTATACTCCTCTTCGTTATTCAATTACCAGGATGGTTACTTTACTGTATAAGTGTAACTTGAAATTGTTCTCTCCCTGAAATTTCTTGTGGACTAGTTTAGTTGAAGATTCAGATGATCATACATGAGGAGCTAGACGAGTATCATAAATGAATTCGTGGGTAGTAATAGTGAGTGGTGGGATCCTGGCCAACTGGAGGTGCCCTCAATGGGGTACAGCCAGTAATCAGCTAAAGAGGATGTTTGAGAGTTTCCCAGTGTGTGGGCCAAAAATATATATGCATATAAACTGCATATAAGCTGGATATAGCTCAGACTGCCAATCTGCAAACTTTATCTCTCATCCTTTTCCACCTCATCACTTCTCTTCTGCATTGTGGCAGTGGCTCCTGACTTCTGCTGTATTTGTGTCCAGTCCTTTGTTTATACACCAGGTGATTTTTTTGCAAGACTCCAGTGATCACTGTGTCACTCTCCTTTTTCAAACAACTTCTGCATCACCACAGTGAAGTACAGATTATCTACCACAACACGTAAGAGGCCCTTTTTGAATCAAGCCTCTTCTTACTTTGTCAGCCTCACCACTCATCACTCTCCCTCCTTTATGAATAATGATTTAGAAATACAGAATTACTTACCTTTGTCCCAGTACACCGTGGTATTGGTGCCCCTGTGTGTGTTCTCTGTAACTGCAATTTTGTCCTCATCTTGCCCAACTGATGGACATCATTCAAACATTACTTAGGCCTCAGGACCTCTCTGAAGGCTCCCCTCTCGTGCACATTTCTAGGCTATACTACAAATGATCCTTAAAACACAGCTCTCCTTAAATGCCTTACACGTGTCACATTGATCCGTTCAAGCCTGTATTCCACGTCTGCCCACTTTATTAACAGCTCTGCCTTCCTGCAATGAATAGATCTTCTCTGACTCTTTTTTTGTTCCCTGATGTCCAGCACAGTGCCTGGAACATAGTGTGTATTCTGTCATTGTGTGTGGATCTGAATATTAACTTGTTGCAAACACACTTTCCATATTCTGATATGAAAGTGGTAGGAAAGATAATGATGAATGTTTTTTTGGACATTTCTTAAAAGGGCAAATAATTAAAAATACTTTATCTCCAAGACAATAAATCTATTTTTTTGATCCCTTAGTCGTATAAGGGTTATATGTTTTCAGATTCAATTTATTCTAGGAATTTATTAGTTGGCATAATCGAAGAGAAAACACTGTTTAGGAAAGAGGACGAAACCTTATAAATCTCAGTTGTGGACTGATTTCAGAAAACACAAATACACTACTGACTAGTTGGACCATATCAGGCAGTACGTCCACTGGTTGTGTTGAATGGGCATTTATAGTATAGTGTTTGGCTCACGATGCTGTTTGAAGCAATCTTCTCTTTACACTACACTGAGTATATGGTTCATTTTTTTTTTTTTTACCTGTGTGATTTATGTGTCTGTTTTCCGCAGCTTTTGTTTTGATATCAAAAACCATTAATCCTTCAAAGTCCTGCAATTGTGATATTAACTACCAACAGCTTTGATTTGGAATTGGCATGAGAGTATGCTTTAATGATTTTATAATAATTATGATTTGTTTTTAAGCGACAATGTTTTTTACCACTGAAATCCTCAAATACAGAATTTCCTCTAACACTTGAATAAAAATATGTTCGCTCCCATCTAGGCCTCTGAGTTTGCTTCTTTTCATCAACCTTTAGTTAAGGCTAATGTTTAATGATTCTTAGTTTATTTACTGGCAAAGTACAATTTTATTTATTGCTTTTATGAATTATGGAGATATATATATATCCCCATATGAATATATATGGATATATGTAAATTGTTGGCAATCAGTAATAAATTTTATTTTAATAACCCTATATGTTTTTTGAAGAAAACATATTAAAGGCTAATATCAGGGTCATTATAAACAATGTAATTTCACTTGCGGGTTGTTCTAATGAATACTATTGTCATTGACACCATTTTAAAAAAGTATAGGCTTTTCATGCCTCTGGGGTATAATTCATTTTTTGCCTAATTAATAAGAATAATATAATTATTCAGCTTTGATAGAAACTATGATGGTGATTTTGGTGCCATTAAACCTGCATATGAAGTTTTGGGGGTTTTTTTTGTTTTTTTTTTTTAATTACGATTGGTGTGTTTGGAGAAGGGGTGTAAGGGGAGAGTGACATCAAGCAGGAGTTATTGAGAAGAAAACAACTAGAAATGTGTGGGTCTCTTAGCTTATCTGCTGAGACGCACGTACACTTCACTAATGGAAGTGTTTGCAAGAGAGTACAAAATCTCTGGGGAAAAAAATGATCTAACATTTAGTTCACATACAGGTAATTCATTCTTTACAGGACTTTAGGGGAAAAGGCCAAAAACTATTTGCCGTTTGCTTTTTTATCCCTTTATTGGGTTTTTCGTAATTTTGAAAAATATTCCAGGATTCTGGCTTCACTTAGAGAAATCAAGCACTTGCAACTGAAGGCAAAGGAACTACTTTTTAGAAAATAGAAAAGCCTAGGCATTAACTGTCTTTTTGGAACTTGGTGTTTTTCAGGGAATGATGTACCTGGAGGAAAGACGGCTTGTTCATCGGGATTTGGCAGCCCGAAATGTCTTAGTGAAATCTCCAAACCATGTGAAAATCACAGATTTTGGACTAGCTAGGCTCTTAGAAGGAGATGAAAAAGAGTATAATGCTGATGGAGGAAAGGTGGGTATCTTTTTAGAACAATATTGCTTGAAAATATAGTATGATATCCTTTTATCTCCTTATATGTTGTAAGAAGTCAATAAGCCTGAGGTTAAGAGATTATAAAATCTCAACTCTACCATTTGCCTTCTCTCCCACCCAGGGTCAAATGCATATATATGAACCAACTTCCATTTCTCAAAATTAGCCAAAATAAGACAATTCATCTCTAGTGGTCCTTATGTCACATCCAGTGTGGGAAGTAGGTGGATCCTTTGGAAATCCAGATATTACACTTAAGGGCCATAGACATTATTTCATTGATCCTAAGAACGCAGGGCTAGCTACTACAGAGAGACCCAACCATTCTTTCATAGTAACCTGGCTAGTACCAAGAACCATAACTCACTGGAAAGTTCATCATCCTATTTAACTTCGAATCCTCCTATACCAGGTACAACAGATTCCTCTTAATATGGTTGTATTTTTTTAAGCTTTTATCATAGAATGTGATTGGCCAATTTACTTTATTTATTTTTTGATTCTCTCCACCAGAATGCAGACTGCTATGTCCCAGGAATTTTAACAGTGCCATTGCCTCTTCTACTTTTCTGATTCTCTAGTCTCAGGCCCTGCCTGACAACTGTATTCCTGCCATATGGTCCCAGCTCATGCCTTAGTTCCGGCTCTTGTTTTTCTCATTAACCTGATGCTAAGGTTGCTGGCCTTGGCTATACAGTGAGGATATCTCTTCTCCATCTGGAGGTCCCCCTAGCTTATGTGGCAAAACTTGGACCAGGAGAGGCCAAATGAAATAAGCAAATGCAACCTTAACCTATGTATAAACTCCTGCTAACAAAAAAAGTTATTAAAGTGTCATATAAATATATTTATCGTGTGCCTTATTTATCATGAGCCATCCAAATATATGTTATAAATATTTTGCAATGCTTTTAAATGCTTAGCATTGATTTTATGTATCATGTAGTATATGATTTTTATATAACTTTGTATGATATCTTATATAACTATATATCTTCAAATCTTATCACAAGACAAAAGAAAATAAAATTTAAAAAAACTTAAGGTTTGTAGTATTTCCTGACCTTTCCTTGATTTTATTAGACTATTTTGCCTGTTTACTACCAAATTGCAGCAGTTTGAGACCACAGCTTTGAAATTCACTACAAGATTGCACAGTAGAAGTCCATAAATCACATGACTTGACTTGTCTTAAGAACATACAGCTGTAGGATTTGTCTAAAGCAAGATTCATTATAGCTTTAAATGCCTAGTTACCATTAAGTCTTTATCAAGCCACCTGTGATTTAAACTTACTTCTTTAACACAATGTCCGTAGTCCATAAAGTCAGCTAACTCCTTGCCCATAGGGAAATTACTTTCAATGTGTCTTCTGTTCCCTTTCACTGAATGCCATGATTCTGTCATAGAGTTACCTTGATGTCACCTTGGTGAGCAGCGAACCTCATGATTTCAAAGGCCTATTTAGTTTTAAGCTTTCAACTGCAAAGTAGAAGTGTTTATCTTTATTCTGTAGAACCTAATTTTATTTTCAGCTATATAATGCTGCCCTTCCTAGTTGAAACTTACTCTGCTGACCCATCATCAGCAGGGTATGTGAGTTGTTTTTCTTGTAGTGGTAATAGATTGGTACTGATCCTCTCGTATCCTTTTATATAATACGTATTTTGGTATGTATTTTCAATACTGGCTAACCAAAACAAGGGAGACCATTTGTGGCTGGGGAATAAAGCAAGCCTAACTTTGGAATACATTATTGTGGGTGTTTTAAGTGACCAGATTATATGAGAGGAAAAAGGAAAGGGCAAGTGTAGAAAGAGTCCATTGTACTGGTGGTCAGAAATGTTCTGAAGGGATAACTGAAAATGTAAGGAGTCTCGTTTTGGGGGCAAAAATGTAATAGACCATATTTTTAGAAGCACATATCTTAGATGTTTAGAATAGTATTGAGAGTCATAATAACTAGTAACTGAATTAATTGCTGAACATTAAGAAATAGAGAAAATGATACTTATTTTATTCTTTTACTTGTCATTGTTTTTGAAGCTTTTAAAAATATATCTTTAGGTTATTTCACTTTTAGAATTTTATAAATTTCAATTTGTTGTTCCCTGTATTAAAAAATAACATTTATTATTAAGTACTGCTGGTGGGAATGCAAACTGATACAGCCACTCTGGAAAACAGTATGGAGGTTCCTCAAAAAATTAAAAATAGAACTACCCTACGACCCAGAATTTGCACTACTAGGTATTTATCCAAGGGATACAGGTGTGCTGTTTCAAAGGGGCACATGCACCCCAATGTTTATTGCAGCGCTATCGACAATAGCCAAAGTATGGAAAGAACCCAAATGTCTATCGATGGATGAATGGATAAAGAAGATGTGGTGTATATATATATATATATATATATATATATATATATATATACACACAATGGAGTATTATTCGGCAATCAAAAAGAATGAAATCTTGCTGTTTGCAACAATGTGGATGGAACTGGAGGGCATTATGCTAGTGAAATTAGCCAGAGAAAGACAAATATCATGACTTAACTCATATGAGGAAGTTAAGATACAAAACAGATGAACATAAGGGACCGGGAAGGAAAAAATATAAAAACAGAGAGGGGGGAAAAAACATAAAAGGCTCTTAAATATAGAGAACAAACAGAGGGTTGCTGGAGGGGTTGTGGGAGGGGGGATGGGCTAAATGGATAAGAAGCATTAAGGAATCTATTCCTGAAATCAATGTTGCACCATATGCTGTTGGTTGTAAATTAAACAATAAATAAACTTTAAAAATAACATTTATTATTATTATTATTATTATTATATTTATATTTTCTATACACACAATCAAAAAATACAACTGAGGCAAGCCTAGAAGCTCATATTTTGAGAAATGACTATAGAAATGAATTTTTATATAACTAAAAAAAGTTAACTTTTTATTTCTCTTTTTATTTCTCAGATGCCAATTAAATGGATGGCTCTGGAGTGTATACACTACAGGAAGTTCACCCATCAGAGTGATGTTTGGAGTTATGGTAAATAAATCTTCCTTGTGAATTAAGGGTTTTAAGGCAAAATTAAATATATTAGGTTCACGTGAAATATCTTAAACCAACTTATTTTATTGTGTTGGAAATACTTATAAGCCTTGTTTCTTAAAGGAATTAACTCTTTGCTATTCCATAAAAAAAAAAAACCTCAATAATATTGTTATCTGCCTTTTTTTTTATTCCTTCATTCTCTAAAATGTAATATGTTAATATCTCAGTTGAGTTGTCTACCATAATCTTTGGTTTGGTAGCAACTTTTGTGATCATTTTGACAGGAAAAAAAAAAGTCAACTTTAGTTTAGGAACAATGTCATAGAACCTCATGGCCTTAATTATCAAAAACTCTTTGAAAACGTGTTAAAAATGAAAGAATGTCTGTTCTATAATAAGAAAGAAGTTATTGTAACAAAGAACAATTACTGAAAGCAAATAGGTGAGAGCACTAAATGTGAGGGGAGAGATATGAGAAGATTGCTAATTGCACCTTTGATTTTAATTTACAGATTACTTTGGAATAAACAGACCTATTAGAGAGTGAATAATATGAACTGGAAAAGAGTGGTCTTTAAACTTAGAACATTCATGTAATGCATTTAATTTAATTGTTGAAATGAGATATTTAGCATCTGTCTATTCACAACCTAAGTCCATCCAGATATTAATGAGAATGAATCAATAGCTTTTCTAAGTTTAAATAAAACCAGTATTTCTTACAAATTAAAAGCACAATGTCCATTTAAGGAAAAAGGGAGTGGTGGGTCTTGAAAGCATGATACAGTTTAGTTCACTCAAATTTAAAGTTTGCTTTATCTTTATTATTGTTTTTTTAGGCAAAAGACTTAAGCTATTCAATCATTAAAGAACTTACACCTCTTATCTAGAAAAGCACAAATTATCTTTAAAAAAAACTTAAGAGGCTCTTGGGTGGCTCAGTTGGTTAAGGCTCCTACTTTGGCTCAGGTGGTGATCTCTAGGTCCATGGGTTTGAGCCCCATCTTGGTCTCTGTGCTGACAGCTCAGAGCCTAGAGTTTGCTTCAGATTCTCTGTCTCCCTCTCTCTCTGCCCTTCCCCCATTGGCGCTCGCGCGTTCTCTCTCTCTCTCTCTCTCTCAAAAATAAATATTTTAAAAAATAAAAGTAAAATAAAAATAAGACATTTCTTTAAAGTGTTTTTTTTTTTCCTCCTCTATACATGTATGCTATAGGTTTAAAATTTCCATGTAAGGCCTCATGTGTTCTACTCAGCTTAGAAGTAGAAAGTGTGATGTGTTTGAGATTTAAACAAGTATAGGAAAATGCTTGTAAAATTTAGTTGTTGAACTGTAAGGACTTAATAGAAACATAAATCTATTATATATATTATATGGTACAAATTAGCTTATATATTATATGATAGAGATAAATCCATAGATTATATTTTATATGATAGATTTATATATTACACATATATTTTGATATATGTCATATACTTTTTTCTTTTTCTTTTCCCTTTTTCCTATGTATGTTTCCCTGAAATAAATGTAACAGTCTACTACAGTCAAATTTTAAATGGCCTCTAAAATAAGTAAGTAGGCAGATAGATGATAGATAGATTGATAGAAAGATAGATGATAGATAGATAGATAGATAGATAGATAGATAGATAGATAGATAAGTAGTACTCTGCTTTGAAATATAGCCCAGGTCATCAATCCATACCCATAAGGCATTTTAGGATTTTTATGATATATTATAGTTGATTGCAAAAGGTATACAAGACAGAAACATAATGTTGTTTACAGTGAAGCTTTGTAAAAAATTGCCACTGGGTTCATCTTTATTTTTACAAAAATAAATATGCATTGGCTATGGTTTATATCTCTGAATGATAGAATTGTATGTTTTGAGAATGTTTCTGATTCAGTTTTCCTGTAATTGTCCTTCTGCATGAAGCCATCTCTGTTTAACCCTATCTTGTCACTCCTAAAAAGATTTAATTAAATTATTATTGGCAGAAGTAGGGGTTTTGATGTTCCTGATTTTGTTTTTGTATTTATGTTTCTGTTTATTATATTTTCTATTATTTTGATTTGTAATTGCTTTGCATTTTTCTTGTAAGTTCTGATAGAGATATGAGGGCATGTATTCTGTCTTTTATAATTGCATACATAAGTTCATAAAATGTCCTCATTAAATATATATTCTATAAATGTGTATTTATATTGACTGACTGAATAGAAATGGACAGCCATCCAGTTCTTAACTTGTTCCAGTCTGCCTCATGGACACTGAATCTTAATTATTGGCTCTAGGAAGTCATTTTTTAATATGCAAAATTAAGTAGGATTTAAAAAAAATTAAGTTTATTTATTTATTTATTTTGAGAGAGAGAGAGAGAGCAGGGGAAGGGAAGAGAGAGACAGAGGGACAGAGAGAGAGAGAGAGAGAGAGAGAGAGAGGGAATCCCAAGCAGGCTTCATGCTGACAGCATGGAGCCCTACATGGAGCTCGATCTCACAAACCCATGAGATCATGATTTGAACCAAAACCAAGAGTCACTCAACTGACTGAGCCACCCAGGTGCCTCATAAGTAGGGTTTAATAAAGATCAATCAATTAAATTGTGTCACTAATTACATTTTTATATAAGAATTATAAGATATAAATATTAACCAAAAAATCAGGTAATTAGTGATCTTTTTATAAAGGATAATTGGCAATTCACATATACTTTTATACTTTAAGCTTTGTATTTTTATTATTAGTCAATGATAACTGTTATGAACTAAAAATGAATAAATAATTCATTACAGATGGACATGGAAAAGAAAGCACAGTCCTAATTAATGGATTTTATATTAAACCATATTTTGCATATTATATGCACCAATCAAAATTCACCTGGTGAGACTCCTATACACATACAGATCTTTCTGAACTTACAATCCTTAACCTTAAGAAATGATAACTTCTTCATTGTATAATTATTAGATCACAAAGAAGAGGTCTGTAATATGTATAGTATTGTTCAAATCAGAATCATTTTCATCAATGCTAGCTATTTGCATGTTAATATTTAGGGTATTTGCTTTTACAGAACAAATCACTCTTCTAGTGATTCAAGAAGGTGATTTCATTATCTAAGGGATCAACTATTATTGATTCCTTTCAATTTTGTGATGCCTACTTCACATGTATTATGGTATATATGGATCATTCCTCACTCAGGGTCTCACAGGTATTAAAGAAATAAATCTGTGTGTGTGTGTGTGTGTGTGTGTGTGTGTGTGTGTGTGTGTGTGTGTTTTCCACTTGTTCTCTTTGTGTGAGTTAAAGAGAGAGCCATGATTATTTATCATAACATAAGGTATTCATTCTGGCACCACAGCTTAGCCCATAGGGCTTTTAATAGCAAAGAGGTTAATGTCAAAATTAGTCAACATCAGATTTTGCCTGCAATCATATTTACTTAATACTGGATACACATGTTTATAGTAAATTGTTTGATAGACTCTAATGTGGTGTAGTGAAAATTAACTAGAATCAGCAAATGTTAACATTACTTAAAAGTAGACATGGGGAAAAGATTCTGTGTTCTGATACGCACTCTGAATTGTCTCTGCTACTCATTAAAAATTTCAAGACAATAATAAGATAATTGAATTTCCCACAAAGATTTTGTCACTGGGCTTCTGCTAATGAATATAGAAATCTGAAGAGCTTTTCTTTAGTCTAATTTTGATTGCCTTCTAGGGAGCTTTCTTTTGTCACTGGCATACTGCTGGTTTATTCAAAGTATGTTGTTAATATGCTTATGTAAATATTTGATCTCCAATTTAGGAGTTACCATATGGGAACTGATGACCTTTGGAGGAAAACCCTATGATGGAATTCCAACCAGAGAAATCCCGGATTTATTAGAGAAAGGAGAACGTTTGCCCCAGCCTCCTATCTGCACTATTGACGTTTACATGGTCATGGTCAAATGTAAGATTGCAAAATAATTTCATCATCACCATCATCACTCTTAGTAAAGCAATAGTACAGATTAATCTACCTGCATAATGTTTTTGTATATTGAAAAATGTAAAAGTCCAAAAATAATTATGAAAAGATCATGTAAACACCTGCGTTTTTGTGATTATTATGAATAGGAAGCAATATCATGCTTCCATGTTATGAAGTCAAAATTATATGACTCTTTCTCTTCTGATTCATTTCACTTTGATTCTTATCATTTCCATGACAATCACATTGTCTTTCATAAAGAGATGTAATTAGTTACAATAATGTTAGTAATCTTTATAGGAAAATAGCAGTCTAAACAAATGATCTGATATAAAGAAAGAAAGCTTGAAGCTGATAGTTGAAAAAATGAATTAAATGGAAATAGGTTTACCAGTTTTAGTCAACAGGAAATTAGCAGGACAGAATGGAAAGTAGGAAGACATGAATCTATAGTCAAATAAAAAGATTATGAATGTTTACTTTTTTTTTCAATTTGATCATTTGTTTACATCAAACGCTCTTACTTTTTTTTCCTCCTTTCTATGCCCCAGACACATACGTATTATAAATATGTTTTGGCAGCCTAGGCTCTTAATTTAAATAGAATTAAGGAAGTCTCTGGAGTTTCCTAGTTAATTTAAGTGAGATTAACATTCAGCAATCTTTCTTGTGTAATCTGGGGTTTTCCCCTTTCGATTTACACAGGGTTAGCAAAGAAACAAACTGGTGAAGGTGAATAAGCATCTTATTAATAAGAGACTTTGGACCCAGGTCTACTCAGATTTATATTCATGACATGTGTGATACATTCTGACAGTGAGGAAAGAAATAAAAAATGTGCCTTCCAGTTCAGGTCAGCATGCCCTTTTCTCTAAGCATAGTTCTATTTACTCAATATTTAGTTAGAAAGAAACGGATACCTCCCGGTGAAGTTAACCTTTTTAGGTTCTAATAATTCCAGAAACACCTATTTTCTCATTAGCATCTTGGTATCAACAGCAATTTTTTGTGTATGTGTGCAAATGGATGCATATAGTGCAGCTTTATTAGGAGAGAGAAAGAAATCAGGTGATATTAATGATACATGAAATGACACCCAAAGACTTCCCAGAACAAGAATAAAAATTGAACTCCCAGAAAAAAGAAACTCACTTTATAACTTTATTGAATCAAGCATCTTCAGTAGTCATCTATGCAAAAAACCTTAAAAACATGCATACATTGTATAATTTGATCTCCTAAGTAGCATAAGAAATGATTTATATACTTCATTTTGATACTCTGATGAAACAATGAGAAATCAGGAACAGATTTTGCCTAATAGAGAGTTTTACCTTGCTTTTATGAGTTTTAATACCTAAGAAAAGGGTCACTTGGCAAGAAAATCAAGGAAAGCTTAGTACTTGTATTCTTGTGATCTCATCAGCTAAGCAGAGCCTGGGGAGATAAGACCCACTTTATCTAGACTCCCAGCTAAATAATAATACATACCTTGAAAATTGCTGATAGTATTTTTATGCTGCAAAGGTTACTAGTTAGATAAGCTAATGGCTAGTGCTGAACAAACATTACCAATTACTTTGCATTGTTTTTTTTTTTTCCCCCACCAGGAAAAAAAACAGCTTGAGAAAGTTGCTTTCTATTTCTTTCCCCACCCCCACCCCCTCCCCTGTGCTGGTGCACTGCATTGTAACTAAAATTTGTATTCTATGTCACTCCTAATAGAAAATAATAAATTATGTCCCCATCACCTCCTCTATAGCCATCCAAGAAAAATTTTAAAAAAAGAAAGAAAGAAAAAGGAAGCATTCTCTCCACTTAAGAAAAAAATATAGGAGATTCTGTAAGTTCCTATAGTTAGCCTAGGGTTATGTTTCATAAGAAGAAAAATTACTTTTAAATTAGATCAACAGAATAAAAAGTTTCTCTTATTCACATTTACTTATGAACATCAACAAACTGCTTGAGATAGAACCTTGCCTATTGGATTATTTCTTTCTTTAGCTTTCTTTGTTTTTTTTAGATCATTATTACTAAAACAGTATTTTTCACACAGCCTATGTTTTCATAAAATTTACATCCTACTTCTTCCTAATTATGGATAGATACAGTGACCCTTTTACTGTGTGTGAATTTCTAGGCTGGATGATTGATGCAGACAGTAGACCTAAATTTAAGGAACTGGCTGCTGAATTTTCGAGGATGGCTCGAGACCCTCAAAGATATCTAGTTATTCAGGTTGGTACATATCTGGACACTGGAACTTTGTAAATCACCATTCATAAATCGATTAAGCAGAATATCATGTGAAATGACTTATGGAAAAGAGGTTTCTAGTTGATGTCAGAACTCCTTCTAGGAATCTTGCCTTAGTATCCAAGTGCCTCTGCTATTGAATGGCCAGATAATTATGATTATCCATATACATAAGAAGTCCTTATCCTCAGATAAACCTTCTAGCACTCTGCTTTTTGTTAACATTATGCGTTAAGTCATGTCCATTATGATAATCTTCCCTTTCAGAATAAAAGGAAGATGGATTTTTGTTTTAATCTTGTCCAGGTTTAAGACAGTGAATTAAAAGTGTCAGTATATTGCATTCAATTTCCTAAAAAATATTTATAAATATATTTTGTTTTGTTAAGGGAGATATACAGTATCCAAGCAATAACTCAGATTCCAGTGAATGGACGTACATATGAATCAAATAACAGTCCAAAAGAACATTTTATATTAAACACTAGAAACACTGGATTGGATAATTTAAAAATTATAATATATTTCTCTATGATTATTTTGCCTAAATCATAAACAAGTGGACCTTGGGTTACACTGAACTAATTTTCCTCAATGAAACAAGGTAGCATCTGCCATGAAGATAAAAGTCAGGACTTAGAATCTAATAGTTCCTAGTTATTTTTCTCCCAAATTAACTTGCATAAACTGCTTATATACAAAAATGTCACATAATTTTGAAAAATAGAAAAAAACATATTTAATAAATATAGGAGGCAAAAAAAGAGTAGGGTTTTGGTGTCTCTCCCACCCTTGTTTATATTATTTGCCACTTTTGCTGTGATTTTTAAAGCTATCACTTTAACAGTGTCATTCTATAGAATAAATCATGGGGATGCCTGGGTGGCTCGGTCTGTTAAGCATCTGACTTTGGCTCAGGTCATGATCTGGTGTTTCGGGTATTCGAGCCCCGAGTCAGGCTCTGTGCTGACAGCTCAGAGCCTGGAGCCTGTTTCAGGTTCTGTTTCCCTCTCCCTCTGCCCCTCCTCTGCTCACGCTTTGTCTCTCTCTCTCTCTCAAAAGTAAATAAACATTAAAAAAAAAAAATCATGGAGCCTACATGTCCTGATAACTCTACCCTATCAAACCAACCAAATAAAATACAGTAAAGATTGAGAAGTCAATTGCCCTTTATTACTTACTCTTAAAGTCACAGCTCAAACAACATCTTGGCAATGAAGCCTATACAGTTATTCTCACGTCTGAAATAGATTATGCCTCCCTCAAAAGAGCCATAGCATACTGCTTTAATTACCTCTAATGGCGTTTATCACATTCTATTAAATGTATTTATCTTACCGTGTCATATCTAAGTATGTTATAAGCTCCTTTGTGACTGGTAAATGTGTTAAACAGTTATTTTTTAAACGAGTGCCTGAATTTTCAACCACTTGTTTTGATATTACATAAATTTGCTGCAAAGTCCATATATTTAAGATGAAGAATCTTTGTTTGTTTGTTTGTCTGGTGGGCAAACTTTTAGGGTGATGATCGCATGAAGCTTCCCAGTCCAAATGACAGCAAGTTCTTTCAGAATCTCTTGGATGAAGAGGACCTGGAAGATATGATGGATGCTGAGGAATACCTGGTCCCTCAGGCTTTCAACATCCCACCTCCCATCTATACTTCCAGAGCAAGAATTGACTCAAATAGGGTAAGAAATGATTATATACCACCTCCCATGTTATTTCTGAGAAACAAATCATGCAAACATATTATAAGCACTGGAATTACAAAATAATTATACAGCTCAATTCCGGGTGATTCCTAGATTAAAAACATACTATACCAGGGAAAAACATGCCATATATAGTTAATTTTGAAACACAAACATAGGTAATAGAATATGTACTCCGAAGTATTTTTAAAATTTCAAAAAGAGGAATGTTGCCTTTGTCGTATGTTACTTAAATCTTAGTTTTAAAAAAAAATCTACAACCAATTCAAGCTAATAAAACTCTGTTTATATAAATGAAAATTCTTAACAAGATAGGCTCTTTAAAAAAGATGATAGGACTTATTTATTAGTCAAGAGGTGATACAAGTACAACCTCTTTCACTCAAGAGACTTTAAGTATTTCCTGTCACTTTGAAGTCGAAATAGAAAACTGCAATACTTTGAACTATATCAATCCTTTTGGGGGGACTGCTGAACCAATTCTAAGATGTAGATTTAGGTTTTGAAAGAAGCTTCTGAAAAGAATTTGCATTTAATTTTAAATATTAAGCACACTCTATATGACTATCATTCTTCTTCTGAAAACTGTCAATCCATGTGTTCATTAATTTATTTTTTTAAATATTTAATGTTCACTCAACATGTATTGAGTACTCCTACATGTAAGGCATGATTAGACACTTGAGATTCAAAGTATTTTGACATAATCCCTGGCTTCAAGAAGTGTCCAACCTCCTTCATTTAAGAACATTATCATAGCTGGTGGAACAGACAGCATTCTATTTGTCTTGACCACAAGCATAAGAAACCTTTCAACTTGCTGCTCATTTTCATAAATGAAGTTCTTTGCTTTATTTCAGATCCACAGCAATAACATAACACTTACCTGGTGTTTACCCCGTGTCAACATATATATATAAACCTGGTGTTTACCCTGTGTCAACACATATATATTAAGTCTCTTATTCCTTGCAACAATATCATTAGGTTCTATTATCATTATTTCCATCTTAAAATGAAGAAACTTGTCACAATTAAGTGATTTGACTGGTGTCCTACAGTTAGCCAGTGGGAGAGTAGGATTCTAATGTAGGCAGCCTGCCTCTATCACACATACTGCTGCCTCAAAGTTATTGGAACATGTTATTTTCATCATATGGTTATTTTTCTTGACATCGACCTCAATGTCTGAGATACATGCAGTATGAGAAATCCCCCGGGTGATTATGAAATGCATCCTCCAACCTCTCCCATACCTTTTGCTCATTTGCTCCATTTAGAAGGGCTGATATAGAAGAAGGCAAAATAAATACCTCAATTTTTCTTTTCTATGAAAAATATGTCAGTGCATCCCAATGAGGAGAAGACAACTAAAAGGTTTGCAAATTAAATCAATACTCATTGAACATCAGTCTTGTTTATGGGAAGGAAAAGTCCTTAAGGTGTATAAAGGAAGCAACTTTCCCCCCTCCATATACTTAGCAACATGGCCAAATTATAACTTTGGTGATTGTAATTTTATGTGACAAATGTATTGCTTTTCTTAAAATAGAGACGTTTCAGAAAACAGTTTTCCTTCCTTAACATGAAATGCTATAGGGCCAAGAGCTTGAATCTTTTTCTTTTCATAAGGCATCTCAGATTTCAACTTTCTGTTCATTTTAATTTATGCTCAATGCAAGGAATTCTTAATAAAGGTTTGAATTAACTAAATGAAATTAGTGAGACAAAGTAGAAGCCACATGAGAAATTATTTGGCCTTCAGTTATCATTTCTTATTCCACATTATTATTTAAACAATGTTATCGGTAGATTTCTTTTTAGTTTTTCAGGTCTTTGTTAGGGGAATTGTGCTTAAATACCATTTTATTTTCAGGCATTAAGAGGCCTGATTAATCATCTGTGTTTTCTTATTTTAAAAAAATCTGGTTTTATGTAACTTCATCTGTGTTTTCCTATTTTAAAAAACTTGGTTTTATGGCACTTCCATGGTAATTTCTAATTTGTGCAAATGCTATTTTCCCTTTTTCTTCCTAGAAAGTTAAGTTATATTATTTTATAGTTAGAAAATAAATTACTTCAGTTTTAGGTTCTGTGGCCAACTTATGTGGTAAGGGAATATCTTAAAGCGAATTTTAATCAAGTGTTTCTTGAGCATATTTGCTAAACTTTGAAACCAAAAACTAATTCAGCTTTTAAATATAGATTCTTTTGCTCACTAGCTGATAAATTTTACATGTTGTTCTTAATAACTTTACAACTTGTTTCTTCATATGTAAAATAAATACAATGGTAGTTAACTTATGTAATTGCTAAACAATTACCCTTTAAAAAGTGCCAGGCAAATACATACTTATTCTCTTTTAAGAATCACTCAAATTTCATTTGTACTTATTTCCTTTTCAATATCATACATCACAATGTTTTCTGCATATTATCTAGAAAAACCCTATTGATTCAATCACTACTTGACTGAGTACTTCTGCAGATGTGTTTTTTTATAGCAAATAAGATATAGATGTAATTTATTCTATGGTGCTTTTATTTCAAAATCTGTATGTATTTTGATACATGTCATGGCTTTAAAGCAATGAATCAATTAAAACTACAAACCTGACATTTATCCAGCAAGTTGATAGATACAGATGCAAGTGTTGCTAAAAAACACCCAACAAATTTAGACCTGTTGTTGTTATTATTATTGTTATTGTTAGTACCTTTTTAATACTATCTCAAATAGTATTTTATCACAATAATATACCAAAAATGCTTACTCTAGCATGATGAAAATGGAAGAACATGAGAAGCTATCTAACTTCTACAAACTTCAGGTCTGTACATCTGTAAAATGAAGATTTAAAATCTACTCAGAAGTGCCTGGGTGGCTCAGTTGGTTAAGCGTCTGACTCTTGGTTTCAGCTCAGGTCATGATCTCAAGGTTTCGTGGAATTGAGCCCTGAATCAGGCTCTGTGCTGACAGCGCAGAACCTACTTGGGATTCTCTCTCTCTCTGTCTCTCTCCTTCTCTCTCAAAATAAATAAATAAACATCAAAATATCTGCTAAGAATATTGTGAAGGTTATCTTTTTAGGATACCTAAGTGTGTTCCCCATTGATGGATATGTAGGAGATGCTCAATAGTGTGGAAATTAATGAAGACCAAACAAATGAGAGAAGCGAAGCCTCTTTATTCAGAGCTTGTTATAGCAAGGGACTTCGCCGCTGCCACTTGCATTTTGGCAGAGTCTCAAAGGCACACAAGAGTGGGAAAGCTTTATAGTGGAGAAAAGTGAAGGCTTCAAGTATGCCTTGGTTGGAGGCTTTTGGCGTGGGGAAACTATAAGAGGGTAGGTAATTAGAAGTGGGACATCCAGTGTAATTAGTTGCAGGTATGTATTTGTCTTTCTCTGGTTTGTCCTAAATTGAAAGTGGTGACAAAACTTAGAGAAGCTATTAGTTACACAAGGCCTGACAACTTTGGTTAAGTTGTTACATATGTTATTATTTAGCTTCCTAGATTGCTGCTGGAGGTAAGAATCTGGCTTCCTGCAAAACTTATATAACAGGACTGGCTTTCTGGCCTGTTTATTATAGATACGGTTTCCCAGGTAAATTGCTATTAAGTTGGGGATTAGACTTCTGTTTTTATGTATGATCTAGCCATTATCCATTTGTGTATTCAGTCTTTCAATAGGTTTTGGGCTCCATGACTGCCTTCTTTCTCTCTTGATATATTTATTTAAATACATAATGCCTGATGTTTTGAATTAAATCCGTGTACAATTTTTGAATTTCTGTGCAGATATTTTTCTGTTCATGTGGATAAAAATTGTCTTTTTCTTTTGAGTTACCTAGATTTATATTTCTCTGGCATAGTGAATTGTATGCCAAATACAGGAGCAATGATAAAGATAGCTAATAACTTGATATGACTAAAAATATTTTAGCTTTAATGATATTGGAAATTTTAATTTAAAATCTTCAGTACATTTTTGTAGAGAAGGTTTCAATTGTTGCAGGATCATTCAGTCATTTGTGATGAATAGTTTTAAAGATGCAGTATTCTACATCTTTCCAAACATATCAGCTAGCTCTCAATTATCCAGGCCAGGGGAAGACAAAGGAATTATAGCTGCTGCACATTGGTGGAGCAGGTGACCCACAGTGGTTCTCTCATGACAATTTCCACTTCTTTCACATCTGCTAAGAAATAACTACATTAACAGATCTGATTTTTTCCTCCTCCTTTTGCCCTCTTTCTTCCAGAATAGGTTACATGGATAGGTTGAGAAATGAATAAAATGTAAGCAGAAGAAACAAAGGATGAAGAAAAATAAAGGAGCTTAGTATCTCAAAAATGTGATCAGTTTCTATGGGGCGCCTGGGTGGCGCAGTCGGTTAAGTGTCCGACTTCAGCCAGGTCTCGATCTCATGGTCCCTGAGTTCGAGCCCCGCGTCAGGCTCTGGGCTGATGGCTCAGAGCCTGGAGCCTGTTTCCGATTCTGTGTCTCCCTCTCTCTCTGCCCCTCCCCCGTTCATGCTCTGTCTCTCTCTGTCCCAAAAATAAATTAAAAATGTTGAAAAAAAAATTTAAAAAAAAATTTAAAAAAAAAATGGGATCAGTTTCTAAATAATTGGTTGTAGGCTGAATATTTGACTGCTCATAAAGTGGGATCTTACACACTTTATTTTGTGCTACTATCACTTTTCCCTCAAATTAAATTTTGTAACTTTGATAAAGATATCCTAGTAAGGCTACCACACACATTGTAATTCCCATTAAGAGTTTTACTAATTCATCACTTAGAAAAAATAGAGGGGCACCTGGGTGGCTCAGTCATTAGAGAGTCTGACTCTTGATTTCATCTCAGGTCATGATCCCTGGGTCATGGGATCAAGCCCCACATCAGGCTTCATGCTGAATGTGGAACCCACCTAGGAACCTCAATCTCTCTCTCTCCCTCTCTCTCTCTCTCTCTCTCTCTCTCTCTCCCTCTCTCCCTCTCTCCCTCTCTGTCTCTCTCCCTTCCTCTTTTCTTCTTCTCTGCTCATGCACACTCTCTCTCTCTAAAATTAAAAAAAAGAAAGAAATGCAAAGCACTTTGGTTTCCCCTATAGGATTTATGATATCGTGCCAAATATGCTTCCTAATGATATATATAAACTAGAAGAAATTCAAGCAAAATGATGATGCAGGGACAGGGATATAATGATGTCACTTTCCATAATGACATTTGACAATATAAGAGTTTCAATTACATTTGTTTTTACTGTTCAACAGATCAAAGCTATGATTTCTTATTTTATGGAATCATAAAACTAGTAATAATAGTATCAGCTAAAACTTATTGACTGCTTACTATGACCAAGGTACTATGCTAAGTATTTTAAATTTACTGTTTCACTTTTATTTCACAAAGCCCTATTAGGTAGACACTAATATTCATCCCATTTTAAAACTTAATAAAATTGAGCTGTGGAAAGTTTAGATAAGACAAATGATAAGAAGCAAATCTAGAAATTGAGTCCAGCTTTCAACAATCCCACACGGAGGCCATACGTAAAATAACAGTGTGGTAGGGGAAAGTTCCTCATTTCAAGTTCCTATTAAACTTCTTACTATGTATGAAACTAGCACTTTTCATTCACTTAATGGTAATTGTAAAAAAGAAAATAAATCGGATGTCAGGAATGCCACTTTTTAGAACAAACTCTGGCGTTACAGCCCTAGTTATATCATTTAACTAAATTCAGTTTCTTCACTTTAACGATGAGAAAATTGAGCTATATTGCCTATTAAGTTCTTTCTAATTTTAAAAGTACCTTATTATCAAATGACTGTTTGAACTAAGTATTATATTTTATGAATTTATATATTATCTTCTGGCAAATATTTAATTGGAAAATGTCCCAAAGCATTTTGTATTGCCTCTGCACCACATGCTTGTGTCCTTATGTGATTGAATATAGAAGAGAAAAACTTAAGGACACAAGTTAAGGAAGCATCTCATAGCTAAATGATGTAGTGGGAGAGTTTTGTGATGATATAACAAGGTTACTCTGGTTGCAATTTACCAAGGATCAATATCAATTCTAACAACAGCTGCTACTTGATGATAAATGATTGTAGTCTCAGGATATTGGTTTTACATTTCTTCCAAAATATGTCAAGGATTCCCATATCATATCTTAGATGTGATTGGGATTTCTTTTTGTTTTTCTTTCTTTCTTTTTTTTTTTTTTTACTCTATTAAGCCAAAAGAAGGAGCTTTCTTACTATGACATGCCATTATCACTAAGTATTTTTTGTCCCAAAGTTTTTCCCATCTAAGTAATAATTTTTATATTGTTCAAGTTATTAATTAGGATGGAAGGGTAAATGAATTAATATGTTGGATATTTATCATGGGCTAGGCACTGTGTTGAACAATGAGGGTGCAGAGTTTCAAATCAAAGATTTGCCTAAAAAGAGTTTATATTTTAGTTGGGGAGATAGTATTCTGCAAGCAATATGCTAAGTATTTTGGGAAAAAGACAAAGGAAACCAAATTAGCCTAAGATCGTCATTCTAGCTGCATCATTGTTAGAGTATGAGGGTGTAGCTTGCAACAGAAACAAGAGTTTCAGTAGTGCAGGTCTGAAATGGGTCAGAAGGAAGGCTGAACAATAAAACAAACCAAACAACCAAACAACCAAACAAACAAATCCTATGTGAAAAAAGGCAAGGAGATGTTTTTTTAAGTATACTTTAAAAATCTTAGGTTTTGTAATATTTCCATATCTATACATGCTTGAGAGCTCTTATGTTATCAGAGGAGATGGGGTGAGCTTCCTCCCAAATTTTCTATTTTTTTCTTTGTTATGAAGGCTTGAAACATGACTTTGAAATCTCTTGCTTCTCATTAAAATCATCCAATTCAAGCTGATTAAAAAGCATCTGCAATCCAAAGTCAAAACAGTTAATAACTTTAATTTAAAATTTACTTGAGACACAAATACTGAGTTAGTTCCATTTCAGGCTGACATAGCAGGGTAATTTTATAATGTACATTTATATTAATAGTTAAATACTTCATATTTTGTGTGAGAAATAATTGTTTAAGGAAACTAAAGAAACTTAAGGAAATAAAAAAAATCATCCAATTCAAAACAAAATCCTTTTTGGACTTCCTGAAAAACAACTCTTAAATTTCTCTCTTCTGTTTCTTTTGTCATCACCATAATTCAGGTCCCCTCATCACTTTACAGAAATTACTACAATATCTCCTTAACTGACATCCACATTATTTTTTTTTTTTTTGGAAATGGGCTCAATATATATAAATATATATTGTTTTGTAAATATATAGTGTTTACGTTGTACAAAATGAAAGACACTATTATTTTGAGCACCTGACCATTTATCAGCACTAATTCTTTTCATTTTTTATCCTCATTGGTTTAGAGTATACCTATCATTTTTATAATAGGATAAATTTGAATGATCTATGTTATATTAGATCTCTCTTTATATGATATATAATCCTATTGTCACCAATAGCTGAAGGATTTAGAAAATTCCATGGTCCTTCCAGTTGACCAGTGTCTGCAATTTATTTTCTACTATTCTCTGGCTCACATACACACAATTTCTCAGAGCTCTAATCTTATCCCACATAGTTGATCTCTTTCAAAATATAGATCATGTTGGTGCTTTCTGTTCTAGTTCAAAAGTGTGGGTAGGTAGTTAATTTAACAAAGAGGTATCTTTCCTTATATAGTATAGATTTGTCTCTTTTTTCTTTTTTTAATTTTATTTTTTAACATTCTTTTTAAAGTTTATTTACTTAGAGAGAGAGAGAGAGAGAGAGAGAGAGAGAGAGAGAGAGGGAGTGGAGGGGCAGAGAGCTAGGGAGACAGAATTTTCATTCAGGCTCTGCACTGTCAGCATAAAGAAAGCCCTGTGCAGCGTTCGAACTCATGAACTATGAGATCATGATCTGAGCAGAAATCAGGAGTCAGATGTTTAACCAACTGAGCCACCCAGGTGCCCCAGGGATATTTGAGAATATCCCTCACCCTCTCAAATGATAGTATTTATGCAGCAAAATATCAAGTGACCTTTTTGTGCTATGTTTTCTGTACCATGATTTTCTTAAAATATGGATATATTATTTTCCTTAGACTACTTTTTGTAAGCTTTTCTTTTCTTTTTATTTTCCCCACTGCTATCATTCTTTTATATCTTGCTAACTTCCTATGGATTTTCACTGAATTTAGATTATGATATCTTGTTAAACATAATGAGAAACCCTCTATAGTACAAGCTCTAGATTCTTCCTTTAATCTTTTATTTAGGTATTACAAACAAAATCAATCTTCAAATTCTTAAGTAATAAAGAGATAATTTTTAGACCTCTTTCTCTAATTGTGTCTTCAGGTATCATAAAAATTACTTCTGGCAGATTTAAACTTTGGGTGCATCTCCTTGTTGTAGTACATTCTAGCTATGTATTATGATCTCCTCTATAGTTGTTTCTTTATTCTGCAGAGAATCTGCTTTTTCTGTTAGCAAATGATTGTCTATATTCCCTTCAACATTTTTTTCTTATCATAAATTTAGTTATTCTCTTCTTCTCCAATCTGAACACAAGGTCTAGTTCTCCTCATGTGTAAAACTAGGACTAATGCCTATAAATGTGTGCTTACAAATGTAATAGAGGCGGAATATTTCCTATGTCATGGTAGATCAGAGTGATTTCTCCACTCGCGCTACAGGCTGAAGTGGTAACAAGACATTTAGAACTTCCCAGCTTCAACCTTGATGGAGAAAAGAGGTTGGCAGTACACACATACATACAGACATCACAACATATTATTTCTTGCACTTTCAAGTCTCATGCTCCCATTTCTACATAGACATGAACCTTCCTGACCACATCAACAATATAATCTTCTTCCCTATCACTTGCCAGTGACTTTTCCTTCCTTTCTGCTAGCATGTATATCCTTTTCTGGTTTTCCCTAATTGAAATATAACCAGTAGAATAGATATATAACCAGGGTGGTTTTGTCCTTGACCCAAGTAAATAGATCAAATAAATATAATAATTTTCACCACTGACATGCCCCCTTGTAATATGAGATGGATGCCTAAGTAATTATAAAATCATGGAGTGTCAGAGCGGGAAGGGGTCTTAAAGGCCTTCTAGCACAAACCCTGTCATTTTATAGATGCATAAACCAATGCTGGAAAAAAGAAAACCTATCGCTCAGCATTCTTTGCTTTTAAGGGAGAGGTGGGAAGCCATGTTGCAATTTTTCATGTCTAACATTCAATCCTCTGTTGGCTCTGTCTGGGTTTTTTTGCTGGTCAAACCATGGAAATCTTGATTTTGACTTCTAGTCTAATGAGATTTAGCATCAATTGGTTTAAAGGCTCCTGCTGGGAGTGCAATGAGAAGCCAAAGACCCTGCTGCTGTTTTGCCTCTTCTGTTTATTCTTCTGTGAGACTCCCTGTAATCAAGAGTTAATGGTTCAGGAGGATCAAATGGAACCCATAGTGCCAAGAACAAAAACAAAAAGAAACCCACCAAAAACAAAAAAAACAGGGACAATGACTGTCTGGGGACTTAGTAACTATCATAGGCTTGAAAATAAAATGATCCTTACACGTTTCACAAATGTTTCAAAAATTTTACCTGCAAACCTAAATATAGCCACCATTTATTGATCCCATTTTTATGGGTCTGGTTCTGCTCTGAGCTTTTTACCTTATACCCTTAATCTTCACAACAAGGGTAGATAAAAAGCATCACTGTTCTCATTTTATGAAGATAGAGACTGGAGATAGAGGTGACAAATCTTTTTGTTGAGATTTCCAGCTTGTATGGTAAAAAGTGAGATTTGAACCCAGATATGTCTGGTCTACACTCTTTGCTTTTAACTTCCACCTTTCATTTGGGGAAAGAAATGTGAAATCAATATATCATCTCCAATAAATAATAATTAAAAATTATTTTAAAAGCCTAATTATTCAGATGAAGTTCATTAAAAAATAGTTGGTACACATGTCTAGTTACAGTTATTTTAAAAAAATATTTAGTACAATCCTTATGAAAGCATTTTTACTCTAGTTTACAAGGTAATATTTCAAAAAGTACCCTCACCTCCTCTTGAACCTTTTGGAGACTCAAAGTCCACTACAAAAAAATATAATTATAAAATCAGAGAGTCTCTTTCATTCTTGAAACCTTCTCAAAAATAAGTGATAGCAGAAGAATGCTTTGAAACTTACAAATTTGACATATGTAGCACTTTATTTTCACACCAGAACCCTCAATTCAGAGTAAACAAAAGTCCTGACCTAGTAAATGACTTGGGAAATTAGTTAAGCGCTTGGTTATTCAAGAACGAAACCAATGTCAGGTCTTCAGACTCCAAACTGAGTGACCTATCTATTAAATAATGATTCATCTCAGAGAACTTGTATTCATTGTTGTCTGTAGCTTTTTACCAGTACAGGAGTGGCATACTGCCAGTCTCCTACAACACTGAGACACCATGGACCACAGCAATGCTGTTTGTTTAAGAAGAATCTGGTGTTAAAGAACGTTTCGGTGATCTTTATGAAATCATTTTACACTTAAGCAATTGTCGACTGGCATAAGAAACCTTTTTGAATAATCAGAAGAGGCTTTTTCCCTTCTTTGTTCAAATGTACTAGAGAAGAAAATCAGAGCTAGGAAAGGAAACAAAGAGGAGGGCGGGGCAGCTGGAGATGATACTTAGATTTGGAATGTTAATGAATGTTTTATCTAAATCATTTAGGCGGTTATTTTTTGGTATTATTGCCACAAGATTCCTAGCACTGCTGTACATTATTGGAAACATCTCATCAAGAAGCCTATTCTTTACTGTACTAGACCTGGGGAGCACAATTGTGAGTTTCCTTACCCTTTATACAATAGAATTGGGAGATTATCATCAACTTTCTATTCATATTTAGTGGAGATTATTTAATTCATGTATATCTATGTTTATTTATTTATTTTTACAAATCCATCTTTGTCTGCCAGAGCTCCCTGTTCAGGCCAGCCTGTTAGGGTGATTACTCCTGCAAAGGCTTGAGAAAGAGATGTTCTATTTCACTCTCAATAAGGATTGATGGCATTTTGAGAGGTTCAGAATATCCTTTGATTACTCCGGGAAACGGAATGGAGAAGATGGTTGTGGATAGTGGGGGGTGGGCTTGCTCATCAGCTTCCCTTTGTGCACTTCCTACAGTTGAACGTACCCTAATCATAAGCATCTTGTGTTTCAGCCCCTTTCCTCGCTCACCTGCCCAAACGAAAAGTTCCCTTTTCCAGTTCAGAATTCTGAGATACCAGAGTGATCTAAAGAGAGGCTAATTTGTGCCCTGTAGTTTTCACTCAGACACTGTAAATGAATGGCTGCGGACTAGCCTCTCATTACACTTGAGCAAAAGCTGAATTGAGAGATGGGTAGACCACCGTGGGAAAAATTCCAAATGCTATGACTGTATTCCTTATTGCAACATGTTTTTCACATTGTGATGACAGAAGTACTGCAAATCAGAGAGGGAAAGAAATTGAAAGTGTAATTCACAACTAATTCGGTTTGCTTTTTCCAACAATAATCATACACATTGGTTAGTAACATTCATACTTAAGTGTTTTCTGTCCCTGGAAGAAAATAATAATGTTTAAAATCCTTAGCATATTGAAGATGTAGAATATACATAATTCAGATTCATCTGGAGTCTGGTATGGTCTCCTTTTAGTTGGAGCCAGGCACTGCATTAGTACCTGTGGTAGAGAGACCTGGCTATTGGATATTCTGGGTTGAAATTAATAAACTCATTCTTTTATTCCTAGTAATCCCATATATTTGTAAGAGTATGAGATGATTCAAAAAAGAAAAAAAAAACAAGAGGTGATATTATTATGTACCAGGTATCCTATTAAGTTTCTAATGTTTATTAGTTTATAGAATCTCATGAAGACTCTGTGAGGTATTTGCTATTATTATTGCCTATTTTGTATGTGAGGAAACTGAGGCATGGCTGTTAAATGACAGAACCAGGCAACCTGGCTGTAGCATCTATAGAGGCTATGCTCTTCACCACAAGGATGCGTTGCATCTCACTCTGCTTTTGACATTTTTTTTCTGTTTTATTATTGCTAGAAGTTCAGTACTCAGAACTTTAAAGATGAATTGAGTACATCAGTAAAGAATTTTGACTTTTCTTGACATTTTTTATCATCAAATTCCTTTAAAGGCTAATCTCGATCTTTAAAGGGTTTTCTGAATAGTCTTACTAGTAGCTGCTTATCCACTAATTCAGAGATTTTCACTCATCTCTGTCAGATAAGATATTATTTCAAGCAAGTAAAAAAGAGCAGCTGTCCATTCAATCTTATATTCACTGATCAAACATTTATTGAGTCATCTACTATGCATGTATCTAACCTCATGATTACCTTACTATAGCCACACCAGCCCTGACCTCAAGAAGTTTACAGATAATGAATGGGCCAATAAAATGCAATGAGTAAAGTGTTACAATAGGGACAGAGAGTGCATAAAGGGTCATTTGAGCATGCTGTTTTTTTTTTAAGAAGGGAAAGTGATAAGGTCAGATTTGCTTCTAGTGAGAAAATTCTGGCAGCTTTTTGAAATGTGAACTAGAGACTGATTACCTGTTAAGGCAAAGGATATAGTATGTAATGTTTCATGTATGTGATGGGTTTTGATTTTGGTTTGGTTTTGGTTCTGTTTTCTTAGTTGGTATGAATGATGGTTTTGAGATAGAATCAACAGAATTTGGATACCAGTGGGACATTAGAGAATGAGATAGAGAAATCAAAGTGACAGCATGTTTTCTAATTAGAATATTGGGAAGATGTTAACATTATTATTAGTGTAGGAGAACAGAGGATGTAGAATAAGGAAATATAATTAATATTTTGGAATATAAGTAAATACCACTCTTAGATCCTCAGAAATATGTGTCTAGAGCTCCAGTGAAATTAAGTCTTGATTTGGAAGTCACTATTATTCTGTATTCATGACATATTATTATTCTTTTTGAGAATAGTTTCAATAGAATATAGCACTAGCAGAGAGTAGAAAACAACTGACCAAAGAGTAAAGGCATGAAGTGGGAATTTCTTTGAAAAATTCTTCCATGTGTAGGAAAGAAAGGAGGCAGAATGTGAGCTCAGAGAGAAAATGGTGCCTTCAGTAGGAGCAAGTTCCTTCATACTTCACGTAATCCCTTCTTTCTTTTTCCCAACAGCAAAAGTAATTTTCACCAAGACTTTGTGATGTTGGTCGATTTGATGGAAGACAGACAGGTGGGCAAGGCTCACATCTAGAGAAAAGTCTTCTGCTGTCTTACCATTTTCTCTCCTTTTCACCTCTTTTAGCTCTGTTTTCTCTCAGATTAATCTGGGTCTCCATCATTTTCTTTCTGTGTTGTGTAGTATAATTTTTCCTCTTTTATCTGAAGCCTTGGTGCTCAGCTCTTGGTTGACTTACCTTCTACTCCAAACATTTCACCAACATTTTTTGATAATTTTTTACAAAGTCAGTTAGTTGTCTCCCAAGGGATATTCAGACAAGTTGTAATAAAAAAATAGTAACAAGTGTTCCACTGTATTCTAATTTTTAGAGTAAACTGACAATCAACATAAAGCCATTTAGATTCTATTCTCTCTATTATATGGAAAGCAAGGTTGTCAGAGACGGAGGAGAACAAAGACAGGTTAGGGAGCTTAAAAAGATTGTCTAGGGGCACCTGGGTGGCTTAGTAGGTTAAGCATCAGACTTTGGCTTAGGTCATGATCTCACAGTTCATGGGTTCAAGTCCCATGTCAGGCTCTGTGCTGACAGTTCAGAGCCTGGAGCCTATTTCAGATTCTGTGTCTCCCTCTCTCTCTGCCCCTCCACCGCTGGCACTCTGTCTCTTTCTCTCAAAAATAAATGCAGTGGTGAGGCATGTGAACACAGACTAATAAGGAGCCAATAAATCTGAGGACTCCTAAAGGTAGAAAACATGGCTTTTTAGAGGCACCATTCTCCTTGGATACATGATTGTTCAGTCTCACCAAGAGAACTAGGCATAAGGGAGAGAAAAAACGTGTGAAATATCAAGAGTTGAGACCTGGTAGGGCAGCTGCACCAAAATAATATGGAAACTTAAGGCACTAAAGGTTATATTGAGGGTCAGTTAAGTAATTAACCATGTGGTACAAGTTATTTTTTTTCTTAATCTATCATCTACCTAATTATATATCATTACTTACTTACTATAAACTGAATGTGATATAGGTTCTTTCTTTATAATCATTCACATATTAAAAAATGCTAACAAAAGAAGGAACATCTTTTCTCCATTTTAGGCTAAGGAAACTGGGACTCAGAGAAGTTGAGTAGCTTGTGACAGAGCTAGTAAGTGGCACAGGATTCAAACCAGTATGTAGCTTACTTCAGAGTTCATGCTGATAAAATAACGTGTCAAGCAATTAAAGAGCACAAAAAATAAAAAGTCAGAAGATCTGATTGAATCAGAAAAAGGGAATCACCAGAGTGAATGAATACAAGGCTATGGTCAGAGAAAGATATTTTTTAAAAATCTGTAATGGGAGTTTTTCCTGTTTTTATGATATAGCCGTGTGGTAGTAAAATTGAGGTTGAGGTCACAGGCAAGGAGGAAGCTCAGAAAATTATATATTCAGTGGCATTCATGGTGAAAGAATTAAGTATGAGTCAGATATCACGGAACAATTAGAACGATACCAATGAACAGTCTAGGTGTTGGAAAGTGCCTGCAAAGGCTGCAGAAAATCACAAGGATCAGGACCTGTTGAATAGTCATTCAGTATGAACCTCAAAAAGAAAAGGGGTTTGAATGAATTTTGAAAAGCTATGATCTGGAACCTTGTAGGGTTCCACCATCAACCCTGGCTCTGATGCCTGAGTTGAATCATGGAATGAACATTCTTTACTGGAAAGGACGTTCTAAGGATGTGCAGCCTTCTGATTGCTCATGAATACCAGATTTTTGATAAGGAATAAACTTAAAGAACATTCTTAGTAAAGTGAGGGTAAAGCATCAAGGTTATGTGGAACCAGACACATCCTTGGGAGTAGGGGTGGAGCCTCTTTAAGGAAAAGAATGCAAAAATAAAAATCTTACTTTTTCAGAATTTACCAAATTCCAAAACCATGTGAACCGATGACGGACTCTGGCCTTGGAAGGGGCTATACAAAGCTTTAAGCTTTATCATTTTAAAGTGAATTCATTCTGGGCAGAGAAGGTGAGAAACCATGCAAGAGTAATGGCTGCCAGGAATGAATGTATTCTTGGCTTAAAGAGCATATTAGTGAAAGCTTCCTTTGGGGCTTCTGGTATTTAGAAACTCAAGATGGATGGTGTTGGCCCTGGAAATTTAATGTAGTAACAAAGAACTCTTTATTTATTGTGCTTCTTTTCTCCCTCCTGGAGAAGGATGGTCCAGCATTTTTAAAAATTTTATTTGTGGGCTGATAAACATTTTATGAATGTTCACCTGACCATATGCTTAGGATGTGCTTGCTACTTGCTTTTGCTCTTCTCTTGACCAGAATTTACAAGCAGAAGAATATGAAGGTATTTCAAAGCAAATAATTCACAACCTGGGCTTATGTCTAGCTCTCCTGGAAATATCTTCTCCTGCATAATTGACATCCAGTATGCTTTTGTATGGTAACAGGCTGAATGAAAATCCTAGAAGTTCTGTCAGAGTGCTAATATTACTTTTAATTTTTCTCACCTGAGCTTTTGATTACCTACTTTTCAGTAAGCATTAAGAGATCAGTCTTAGGAACAATCAAAATTTCTTCTCACTTACTGTTTTTGGCAAAATCTGAGTATCTGCTAGGTACCCTTTTAATATTCAAATAAGTAAATTGGAGACGAAGAAGAGAGGTGAGATACTAACATAACTGGTTTCTTACATATTTAAGGAGTTTGTTTTCCTAAAAGATGACACAGATAAATTAGAAACAGTTTCTAAAACTCTTGGATAATTTGTAAGTAGTAAAAACGGTAAAGATTCTGAAGAGAGCCTGGGGGTGCCTGCCATTTAAGCCTTACAGCAAGAAAGACAACCTTCCTCTCCTTTATGATTTTATTTGTAAGATCAACCATTAATATTTTATTTTGTCAAAACACAACTGCATGTTGGCTTAATATCTTCCTTTCAAAATGATAAATAATAATTGTGCTAGTGTAATAAAGGACGCAGGGGACTGGGAACTATACCAGGGGCTTTTCTTACCTGTCTAGTACTTTTTTGGCTTGTTGGTAGTCCTTGGGAGAAAGCCCAGGGTATATAATATGTGGGAAAGTTCAACCTTTTTATTTTTCCCAACTCCCAAGTCATTTATCAAATTATTTCAAGTTGTAAATCTTAGGAATTTTCTGTAACTTAGCTACTTTCTTTCCAAGATGTGTCTTTCTTAAAGATGTTTAGTATGCTTTTAAAAATCTATAAAATGCTTAATGTATTAAAGAGGGGACACACAGGAATTGTCTCTCCACCAAAGTACAAGAGTTCACACATTCCCTGCATTACCATGTGCCTCTCTTAATGCCTCAGCTTTCCCTGGAAAGATCAACAATCACAGGGAAGAAAAAAAATCAATCTAAGCACAGTTCAGCACTGAGGACTTCTTCTTGGCCTGTTGACAATGCCTCGGCATGAATTCTGAGACATATCTTATTAGGAGTCTGTCTGGATGCATTCAAGTGTTCAGTAGAAGTGATTCAAGAAAATCAAGGCCAACACATACTCTGCAGAGATGTGAATTTCTAATGTTTGTGTTTCATTGACTTTCTCACCCCCATCATCTAAAGAAAACAAAAGTAATGACAATTTTATTTCAGTTTATCATAATCACCACTGTTAGATCACTCCATTAGTTTATTTTAGTGGTTAAGGAATTTATCATTGGACATTTAATATGCACCTTTCTGTGACTAAGTGGAGGAGGAAGAGTTCCATGGGATCTTGTTTTGATTTACTGCTGCATTGAGAAAAACATCATTTTTAATTTTCAAAGTAATATTTTATAATGGCTTTAAATGATATATTAATCAATATACATTCAAAGGAAACCTGTAAATAATTTCCTACCATTTTATTTACTTAAGTAACACCAATCATTTTTGACAGTTATTTCGATTGAAATATGTGATACCAAATTTGCAAAAATAGGCTCTTGTTTCACACAGATACATATGTAGCTTTATGATTATTTTTATGATTATTTTTATTCTGGTATGCAAGAAACATGTGCTGATTTGAAGTATTTAGTGTGATTTTGTGTGAGTGATACTTGGACAATTCAGGATTTAGCTGCATTATCTTTAATTTAGTAGAAAAAAAGTACCAAATCTCACACACACACACACACACACACACACACACACACACACATACGTGTGTGTGTGTGTGTGTGTGTGTGTGTGTATATTATGTTACGTTTTTAAAAAAAGTTTTAATATTTATTTATTTGAGAGAGAGAGAGTGAGCGAGCAGGGGAGCACAGACAGAAAGGGAGACACAGGATTTGAAGCAGGCTCCAGACTCTGAGTTGTTCAGCACAGAGTCCAACATGGGGCTGGAACCCACAAACCCCAAGATCATGACCTGAGCCAAAGTCAGACACTTAACCGACTGAGCCACCCAGGTGCTCCTATATATTATGTTACTTTATTGAGAGATATTTAACATTGACACACACCTGTAAAACTCATAAAGCAGGCGGGACAGACATTATTGTTCCCATTTTACAGATGAGGACACTAAGGCCTTAAGAAAACTTACCTATGGTAGCAGAGTAGTAGAATGGCAGTGCTTTTGCCTCAAGTGCTCTCTTCCTACAGCTTCTTCCCTTCTTGAGACACACACTCTGTAACTTTGGTGTAAAATTTCATTTACTTATAACTTTGATTTTCTATACTACTGAGTCATAATTATCCTAAAAATGCTTTTTGAAAAATTTAAAATGACCCTTCCCTGTGGGTGTCTGGGTTTGCACCACAGTGTAGAAATACAGGTGGGTGGCATGTACCACTTAAAAGGTACTGGTAAGGGTTGTGTTTGACTTTACAAGGCAAAACTGCATTTTTCATCTTCCTGACGGCAATTTATTCACAGGTATGTCTTTCCTATTGTTCTTAATTAACAATGTATATCTTCAGGGATAAAGCTGAAGCCTGAGTTTGCTAGACCTCCAAAGCATTAGGAAATACATAGATGTCTCATGAGAGTGTTGTCATACTAGAGCTAGAATCCTGAAGTTTTATAACTACATGTGAAATGTGTGTTGCATTTGGAACCGTTCGGTGTTTACCAGAAGACATGTTTTGTTTTGTTTTGCCATTAAAAGTAAGATTTTAAACAATGCTTCCAGAAATAGCAGCTGATTGATAAGAAGAATGAATGTATTAGATGAGCAATAATATTCAGATAACTATATTGGGGTTTAATTTCAATTTAGGACTCACTGTAAGTATCTATAGGCTGGGATATGTATAATATATAATTTGAGGAATGCTAAAATCCCACATTCTTTAAAACATATCTTGCTGGCTGGCTGCAGTCCCTGAGATTCTCATTAATAGAGCCACTCTGTCTGTGGGTTCAATATACCTTTCTATCTATCCATTCTTTGATCCGGTACACCTTTTACTGAACATTCAGTTAGTCCATGCCCTTGGCCTGTGTTAAGCATCAAGGATACAGTGAGTATTAGAGGAAGTCCTCTTCTGAATAGCCTTACAGTTTATGGAAGAAGGCATACTAAGGAAGTAAATAAACAACTAGAATGCAGTGATAAGTCATCCATATAAGGAACGTGATAAGTGCTTAGTGAATTTTTAAATCAATAATTAAACATGATCAGGGAAATGATAATTTCTCATGGGGTTAACATGTAGTCAAGTCAAAGAAGCTAGAGAGAGCATTGAGGAAATGATTAGAGTTTGAATAGAGGCCCAGAAGTGAGGGAGAGAGTGGACCCTCAAAGGAAGTGCTGTAATATTTTTGCCTCGAGGCTTGTGTGGAGAAAGTGCAGAGGTGAGGCTCGATAAACTGGCGAGGACAATAGCTACCAAAAGTCTTCAATGCCACAAGAAATTGAGATTTGGTTTGGCCTGAGGCAACAAAGGATCTCGCAGGTTTTTTTAAGTAGGGAAATGAATTGTGAATATTAGATTGGGGTGAAGGGAAGGACTAAGATCCAGGAGATGAGTTAAATATGCTTAAAGATGCTTAAACATGAAGAATGAGACATAGAAGTTAAAGATGATACTAAGATATCTGACTTGCACAGGTAGGTAAATTGTTGATACTATCCAGTAAGCCAAGAAAGATAAGAGAGTTAGGTTCAGTGTGAGGAAAAGAGATGTTCATTTCAGTTTTGAAAAAGTGACATTTGAAATGCCATGGAATGTTCCAGTAGAGACATCAGGCCAGTGGTTCATTGCATGCTGAGGGTTGGCATTCAATCGTTCAGTGTTACCTGAGACAGGGCCATTATCATCTAGTAGCACTAATTTGAGAAAATTCCCCCACATTATTCAAAATAAAGAGATGCCCTCTGCATTAGTTACTGACAAATTCCCAAGGAAAGAATGAGAGTGTATATAAGAGAGGATGTTTCAGGGTGGGAGTTACTGACTCAGAATGGTACACTTTCCGTAGGGGGAGGATATAGATATAGTCTCATTTCCAGCAGAATCAGGGCAGGAATCTGTGGGCCCTGGAGTCTGTTGGGGAGGAGTAAATGATCCTGGGGCAGAAACTAAGAAGTCAACTATGGTGAGGAAACTTTGAGATCAGACCTCACCTGCTATAGAGTTTCACCTATGTTTCCCCTTACTCAGGCAGACATATTCAAAGGACACCAAGTAGAGTTTTTTCTACCCATAATAAATCATAAACCTATTTCCTAATTAGGCCTATGGATTTTGGCTTGTTAGTAACTAGCTGTGTGACCTTGAGGAAGATCGCTGGGCATCCCTATTGCCATAGCTGAAAATCAAGTGTGATTGGGTGATCTCTGGCATCCATGTAAGATTTAAGTTAGATTCTCTTACTTCAGGCTTATTATATATTTTGACTTCTTCATACATATATATATATTTATATACACATATGTATATATATTTATGTATATATGTATATAAATATATATGTATATATGTATATAAATATATATGTGTGTATATACACACATATATATTTTATTAAAGTGTCAGCCATTTTAGAATTTCAAAGAAAATTATTATGGCCATGGTCCTGGCTAATTTAAGTTGACTTTGGCAGCAAAAAGTGTAAATGGGAAACTAAGAAGTACTGTGGTCATTTTTTTTTTTAATTTTAGGAAATTCCAATGTGGTTCCCAAATAGGTGCAGGAGTTCTTTGTATATTTCCTTCTCCCTTTTTATATGCAGCAAAATCAAATTTAAAGGATTTTTGAGAATGGTAAAACTGCTTAGACTATAATCAACAAGTAGCTCTTGGGGAAAGCTTTTTTCTCCTGGGGTGCTACCTTCAATCTGATATTCATTTTGGCTCAGATCAGTTGTAAATACCATCCTGTTTCTGCGAAATGTAACTGGTGTTTGCTCTGGGCTGATGGGACAGCCATGTGCTGTTTGCTCTGTCAGTAGCTGTACCCGAGTATCCGCAGTACATTATTCAGATCAGCTCTCATGAACCAGCTGTCATAATTCCAGGTGGACCGTTCAAAGTCTTTTTACTCACAGCAACAGCTGTTGCCACGCTGGTAGCTTAAAGAGCAGTAGTTGGATGAATCAGCCATTGTTACAAATTCACTTTTTATCTAGTAAACAGTTTGCACATACTAGCGTGACTGAAGATATTTCCAACCTGGTCCGCACTGAAGTGGTATGAACACTGTAAGCCTTATCTGTATTTTGTTAAATTGTTTGCTTATTACCAACACTTATCTTTTAAGATACTAAATAAAATCTACATGCCAACGTTAGATTTACAAAATTTGTAATTCTATTTCCTGTAATATTGCTTTCAATCTCTCAGTACACAACTACACCCTAGTTTTTTGGTTTTTTTTTTTACATTTGCACACATAGATTGCTCAAAATATTGTTACTGTTATTTTAAATATGTGATAAAATTTCCAGAGCTTGAATTATTGCTAAGGAGGAGATTGAAATATAGAATATTTCACTATTGCATCATTATTTGCAAGTAAAAGAAAACTCCAAACAACCACTAAAGAAATATTTTTAAATAGAGCTCTCCTACATAGTGTGTTAGTTAACAAGATTCATTTGCTGATAAATGATATGCACATATGAAAAATAGTAAAAGCAAAACAAAACAAGCCCACAAATGATCTGGCAGCCTGTGGAAAAAAAAGTATTAGTTTGAATGGGTTAAATAAGCCTTTATTATTTTGTTTGAGGCTATTAATTTTCTTATTGTGTGTATGAATACATATATACATGCATGTGCATTTGTGCGCACACGCACACACACACATGCACAGACACACACAAAGCCTAAAATTGTGATTTAAGTGTTTACTAATATTACAAACAGAAGTATGTGATACCAGGGCCAAGGCATAGCATTTTAGATTCAAAAGTAATGGCATTGAAATTCATAGTACTTATAGTTTTTGGCTTTTCTCATTCTCAAACCTGCCTATACTTAATTTTTTTACTTCATTTTTTAAATGATTTCTATAATCCCAAACATTATCTCATCGTATAAATAGTTATAGGTAGATATAGCTATAGATAAGCATTGTTAAGGTAAAAATATATCAACTAATAAGCTTATTATATGTGGATATATATATATACACATGATCAACACTTATATAAATATAAAAATCAATATGCATTTTGCATAAATATAAATATAAAAGAAACATGTGACTATTAATTTATTTTTAAATATTAAATAAAATATTAAATATATTATAAATACAATATTTAAATATTGAATACAATATAAATATAAAATTCATTGCATAAATACAAAAATATTTTATATAGATACAAAATCAATATGTATTTATTTTTAATAACTTTTATAGCTAGAATGTTTAAATAACATATTCCCTCTGTGGAGGGCAATTTGTATTGTAAATAAAGTACTACTTTAATAAGTGCTGCTTTTAATTAATCTGTGTGTGGATAGCTTTTATCAAAGTATTTAATACTATTAGAGTATTTCTTTTGTCTAATAAACTTATAACCTATTTATTAGGAAAAATTGACTTCTGTCTTATAATCAAAGCACCATTAAATTCACTGTAAGAGTATATCAATATGTAATTCAACTGAAACCAAATGCCATCATGGTTAAGGCTCATGCTTTTGGCTATAGTAAGGAAATTGTATTTTACAGAAAAACATTAAAAATGTATCTGACTTTTTATCATTATTAAATGCCGTTTGAGGCTGTAAGGTATAATGGGATGTACATTAGATGGAGACTCTGGGAACCTATTTCTAATACTGTCAGACATCTGATTTGACAATTAACCTAACCTCTTAGAGAATCAGGGTTTCATGAGTAAAATGAAAATTTTAAATTATAATACTTCATTTTACAATTGTATTTTCATTAGTCACCATCCAAACATGGTCTTGTTTCCCAAGAATATGCAGTCATATATTGTATATAGGGTAAGTAATACTTTATAAATACTCCATTTAGAAAAAAAAAAAAAGAGGGGCGCCTGGGTGGCGCAGTCGGTTAAGCATCCGACTTCAGCCAGGTCATGATCTCGCGGTCCGTGAGTTTGAGCCCCGCATCAGGCTCTGGGCTGATGGCTCGGAGCCTGGAGCCTGTTTCCGATTCTGTGTCTCCCTCTCTCTCTGCCCCTCCCCCGTTCATGCTGTCTCTCTCTGTCCCAAAAATAAAATAAAAAACGTTGAAAAAAAAAATTAAAAAAAAAAAAAGAAAGAAAAGGTGCTTCATATACTTTGAAAAGATTTAAGTAAGAAGAGTGTATAAGATGCTTTTACTATCATGTTAATCACATTTTACAGTATTTAACAATGGTGTAGACTTAAGGCAGAATATTCATTTTATATACAAATAATTTGTCAGTTAAAAGTGCGTTTTCTCACTACCTATCCCATAGTCCAGTTTCTCTTTTCAGAGATAAATAAACTGGGGGCCCAGTAGATTAAGGAGTTTGTTGAAGGTCTCATGGCATAGTGGCAAGAAGTTCAAGAATACAACCTTCATGGCAGAAGCCCACAGGTGACCACTTGTTCCAGGACTATGTGTTGTTGTCTTCAGAGTTTCCTGACCTCAATGCATTGTCTGTGTACTAAGATGTCTTCATTAAATAATCTTCATGATGTTAGGTTATGAAACACTCAAGCAGAGAGGCAATTTTAGGATTCTCTTGAAGACTTAGTCAGATTTCCCAAGAATTTGGACATGGTAAACTCTTAATGATTTCACTTTTACTCTTAAACGTAGATACTGCAATTGAACCAGATGTTCTTATGGATAGGTTAAAAAATTAGGAAAAATATCCATACTTTTTCTAACTGAAATGAACTGGTAAGAGGTCTTTAAGAAACCTCATAGAAGTTCTCTTTAGATTTCTAGCAGCATGTGTTAACTAGAAGCTAAGTGATAACTAGGAAATGTTTAAATACCATAACACACTTCTGAAAAGAAATATAGACATGCAAAAGAAAATTGCCAGAAACCAACCAACCAAACAACCAACAAAAAAATTTAGAATATGCACCAGGATAAAGAGATATAAATTCTATGTGATTACTAATCTCAAGAAGGGTGACAAAAGTCTTATTGTTTATCTTGAATGAAGCTAAGGAATGTTGGCACTTATGTAAAATCATGTTTCCTTATACCCTTTCTTTTTTGACTGTGCTAATAATGTCCTTTGACTTTTTCATATAACAGCAGCAAAGACTTAAAGAAACAAGGTACAAAATGAGGAATTTTCAGCTTCATTTTATTGACTCATCTAGCCATGAATATTTTAAAGGGGAATATCCTCTTGTTTTATGGATATTTGGAAAGAGTATAGGAGTTATTTCTTGGAGATATAATAGTTTACTTACCTTTAGTCAAGTTGGAAGAGGAATTTATTGACTAAGCCGTGGAGTAGGAATAATAAATCATAAGCAATTGTGCTGTCACAGAAAATCTTTGAATCTATCTATCTATCTATCTGTATCTATTTATCCATCATCTCCTCTATGAGCTCTTCACATTCTACTTATAGTTTCCTTTTCAGCTTAAGGCCTTGTAGTTCATTAAAATGCAAATAAGCTGGGAGGAGTGGTACTATAAAGCATCATTAGTATTTTATGGCTAAGGCTAGTGAGTCAAAGTCCTCCTTGAAATTAATTTTTCATAAGAAAAAGAAACCATGAGAACTCATGTGAGAGAAGAGTTGAAGCACTGTGCAGGGGCAGAGAGGGGTTCTACATGTGGCATAATAAAAGGGTAATAGATTTAGATAGCCACTAATGATTGTGTGTACATGGGAGGAACTTATAGCTTCCCTGGTCCTCAGTTTTCTCATCTGTAAAATGGACATCATGATTTTTAGTAACGATATGTACCTTGAAAGGTTATGAGAATAAATAAAACCTAAAATAGTCCCTGGCGTATGGTCTCTCTTCCTGTTTCTCAATTGGCCTAAAAGTAGTCATTTATTCATCTACAAAATAGAATACACATTGTGATTAATTGGACTTCAAGATCTGAGTTAGGAGAGTAGAGTTATTAATGTTGATAAAAGGCACCATGCCTCTATACTTTGTAAATTCTGAATTGTCTCCCATTCATATTTACTGATTCCACTCATACCCTCCCTTTATTAAAATTTCTTTTCAGTAATAGAGTAGATGAGACATACAAGAGGGATAAGATGTTCCAGGGTTAATGAAAACTGAACAAAGGATAAGAGCCCAAGTTAATATTCCTTCAACTGAATCACAGGCTTATTATTAACTATTTGTTTATCTATTTAATATTATATGGTTTTATATATTTTTATTTATTATATCATTATTGCTAATTTATTTATTTTGTGAGTTAGAGAGTAAAAACTTAAATTTTTTTTATTTTTTAATTTTTTTCTTCCGGGTGATTCTTTTTTTTCTTCTTCTTCTTTATTAACGAGTGTGAATCATCCCATATTTAAGTTTGCTTTATGGTTGATTCTGAAATTTGGAGTATAGTTTTATATTTCTCATGATGTTCCCAATGCTTTTTTTCTTGATTATCAAAGACACATAGAACTTTTTAAAATAATATCTATAACAACATCCATGTTTTTTTATTGAAGTATAATTGGCATACAATATGTATTATTTTCAGATGTACAATATAGTGATTTGACCGACATTTGTATACATTGTGAAATGAGCAGCACAATAAATTGTAGTTACCATCTGTGACCTTACAAAGTTAATATGGTATTATTGACTATATTCTCCATGCCGTATGTTACATCCCATGACTTTATTTTCTAACTGGAAGTTTCTACTCCTTGATCCAAAAAGCAGCATCTCACAGAATCAAACCAAGTAGGTAGATGAGTCCATTAGCCAATAAACACATAACATAAATAAGCGAAAGATGTTTTGTGTGATTTATATATACATACGTGTGTGTGCCTGTGTGTGTGTGTGTGTGTGAGCCAGCTGCCTAGATTTGTTTGGTTTCTCTCAGTTCTTACTGGCTTTTTGTCTATGGACACATTTTGTTTGCTTTCTTCTGGATTCCAGCTTTATGAAAAATGAAGATTCTAAATAGATGTCTCAAACTCTGTATGTTGAACTCAGTTGTGAAAAAAATATATGCTACACCCATACATCAGAAATCGTACAAAATGCAAAAACCATTTTATTTGTCTACTACCTGACCTGTAAAAATATGAAAATGCCCATCAGAGTGTTAAGAATATGTGACAAGGAAGATAAAAGATTGAGAATCCTTAATAGTTACATGTGGAAGTGTTTTGGTAACAAATTAGTGCTGATGAATTGGTAACATCTTACAGAGACACACTCTGTTTTAGTTAAAAGGATTTAGCGTATTTCTTGGCCCTAGAAACTTTATTCCTATAGTTAATATTGATAGGAACAATTATCTGAAGTTAAAAAACCAAACAAAACTCTCATTAAGTGCATGGTTTTTAAAAAATTTTTTTAATGTTTATTTATTTTTGAGAGAGACAGAGACAGAATGTGAACGGGTTGGGGCAGAGCGAGAGGGAGGCACAGAATCTGAAGCAGGATCCAGGCTCTGAGCTGTCAGCACAGAGCCTGATGCGGGGCTCGAACTCACGAGTTGTGAGATCATGACCTGAGCTGAAGTCGGACGCTCAACCGACTGAGCCACCCAGGCACCCCTAAGTGCATGTTTAATTTAGGTAGAAGTTAGTCATTAAGTATGTATTTTTGTTAGTTTCCTAAGAACATAGATTTGTATCATATTTTTTAAAAAATATTAAAGAGGAAATCCATCTGGTTTAAAATTTCCCAGGGATAATATTTAACAATATAATGTTTTAATGAACACAATAAATATGAGAAATACAGTGGATGTAATAAGACGAAGTTTTGCATTTTTATCATTCAAATGAAAGATAAATTTCAGGACATGATGTATGTAAAGTGCATTTAACACTGTATTTGATACATTTGCTGATGTTTGCCTTCCCTATAACCTCTGGCATTTCAGTCCAAGTTAATCATACAATGTCCCAGTGACAGGGCCACAAAATTAAACTTGACTCTCTCTATCACCCTTACAAATCCCCCCACCAGAAACAAACTCCCTATCACCTGCCAGTTTATAACCAACCTCTTTCTATCTCTGTCCTACTGACAGTAAATCCCCTCACTAGCTAATTGAACAGATGCACCCAGTATTTCCAGAAGATCCACAAAGCTGGGCTTTGATGGACAGCAGAAAGTGGAACAATGAAAAAACAAAAGCCTTTAAACTGAGAGCACTGCTTTGTTCTGCTTAAAACTTTAAGGTCACTCCAGCTCGTTCTGACTATGGGGATCTTAATTTTTACTCCACCAATTTACTTGCAGCTGTCATTCTTTCCGATATTAAAAGTTCAGCTCTTCAAGTGTGGGGAATTGGGGGGAGAGGGGCGGGAAATGAGAAGAGCTTGTTATAAACTAAAAACAGCAAAAACAAGTAAAATCTGGCTTGGCTCTCAAGTACAAAAAGTTATTTTCAAAGCCTATAAATTATGACATAGTGATTAACATGTAATTTAAATATATTTAAACAACAATTATATCACATTTCCAGCCCAGCTAATTGGCCTCACAGATGTTCCCTTGTAGCTGCATTGCCCTTCCAGGGGGAAATGAATGAGGTGCTTTTTATCATGGAAAACAGAAAAGAAAAAAAAAAAAAAAGCAAATGAAAAAAATGAAAACAGAAAAATAAAAAGCAGCCAGTAACCCTAAAAACAATGAATGCTTAAGGGACTTTGCCTAGCATTTTTTTTCCATTTTAATGCAGAAAACTAGGAAAAGCATGAAGACACTCCTATTACTGTGATGGTATCTGGCAGTGTGTCCAGATATAGATTTGGCAGGTTGCTGACGGAAAGACTTGTCAAAGCAGGGACAGTGCCTGCATTCTAATATGGCATGGCCTCTCTTCAACAGATCTAGTTATTTTTAACACAACATCTTTACAATTGAAGGCAGTCCAGCTCACGTAATGAATATATATAATAAAGTATTTCCTGATGAAGAATGACTTGTAACTTGTTCCTTTGATCATCTATCCCTCAAGTTTTATAAAATGCAAAATGGACAGCAGTCAGTGCTGTTTCCTAAGCTGTGATTCTAGTCAAACACGAACCAGTACAGCAATTGTTGGAAGGTTAGAGGCCAAAGGAACAGCAGTAATTACTAATATTTTGGAATACCTTTCTTCTAATATGTAATCTTAGAATTCAAATAAAGTCACCGCAGTTTCATTTTACTCTTGCCTTTTCTTCTAATAATCTCAGGTAATATTTGATCATTCAGTGTAAATTGCAAAAGGCCAGTGGTCATGTCTCTCCTGGTGCCTAATTGTATCTCCAGCATATTCGTTAAATGCTTGCTCAATAATCAGGGTTGAATGATAGGACAAGACCAAGGTTGATGATATGATAAAGTTCCACTAGGCAGTTGCTGTATTTTTCCCATACCATCCCTCTGTTTTGCATATCACTGGCAGCAAATTCCTCTCAAATTTTACGAGCAAATGTATTTAGCTTCATTTCTAAAGGATAACAAAATATACCTGTATTTAAGGTGATGTAGAGAACAGGGAAACATTTTTAAATGTGTCTTTGATGAGTAGCTCTGGCATTTTGATTGCTTGACTTTAAAAATCTGATTTAGCATATGTGAATATTTAATTTTTTATATCCTCTTCATTTGCTTAGTAGTGCAGAGCTTACAAAGTTCACTTATATATACCATTTTACTTTGTATTCACTAAGAGTAAGACAGAGGACAAGGATAAAAATGAGGGTCTGAGATGTTTCTTGACTTATCACATCACTTGTAACTGGGACTGGGGCTAAGATAGCTAACAAATCATAAAACAATGTGTCTACTAGACAATACTACCTCCTATGTATAGCATATTAAATATATCTCTACTTTTCCATATCATGATCTTCAATACGTTTCTAGTTATGTCATTAGAGAAGGAAAGAGATTAATATTTTCTATGCCATCATGTAGATGACTCAGTTATGGGGAGAGTTGAAATGTAACCTTAATGTAGGAGTTCAGACCTTGTCCCTTGATTAGTCCAGTTAATTATAGGAAATTGTGTTATCCAGTTGTTATTAATTTACATTAAACAGTTAATCTCCATGGAACCACATTCTGCTTAGAATGTTTTATGAACTTCTAAATTGTAAAAACATTGGCCTGGAATAATACTTAGCCAAGTTTCATACATGTATGCAGAAAATGCAAGCTTCATAACATCAGTTGTTTTTACCTGCATTATTTATGATCTCCAGTGTCTAGAAAAGGGCCTGGCTTAGTAGACTAAGGTTCTCAAAAATTGTATTTAATGGATATGTATATTAAGAAACAGTGTTGATATTCACATAACCCGCTCTATTTACCCCAAGGAATATTGTCCTTAATATTTTCTCATATTCTTGTATCCACTTTTTTTAACCCATAGGATGGAGTATTAAGTTATAAGAATACAGATGCCCTTATTTTAATGTTTATTTCTTTTTTGAGAGAGAGACAGACAGACAGAGCCTGAATGGGGGAGAAGCAGAGAGAGAGAGGGAGACACAAAATCTGAAGCAAGGTTCAGGTTCTGAGCTGTCAGCACAGAGTCCAATGTGGGGCTCGAACTCATCAACCATGAGATCATAACCTGAACTGAAGTAGGATGCTTAACCAACTGAGCCACCCAGGAGCCCCAGATACCTTTTTTTTTTAAGTGAAGTCTAATTTTAACTGATTCTAAATACATGAAAATAATATATATAAAGCATATTTCCAGGAAAGGAATTAATTTTCCAAGATTTCCTTCCTTTTTTTTTTTAACTTACAAAAAAAAAGACTCTTTGAAGAGAAAATAGGTGTACCTTTTTAGTTTTTTAATTAATTTATTTAAATTCAAGTTAGTTAACATACCTTGTAGTATTGGTTTCAGGAGTAGAAGCTAGTGATTCATCACTTTCATATAACACCCAGTGCTCATTCTAACAAGTGCCCTCCTTAATGCCCATCACCCATTTAACCCATCCCCCCACCCACCTCCCCTCTAGCAACCCTCAGTTTGTTCTCTGTATTTAAGAATCTCTTATGGTTTGATAGTATGCACCTTTTTAAAGGAAAGACTAAGAAGTTGACCCTTTGCTGAAATGGTGAAAAACAAATGTAACTTGATAGTAAAAATTATTCAAGGAAAATTGAAATTTGCTTTTATCTCCTTCTAGATAAGTTTCTTTTTACAAGGGAAAATCAATGCTGTGGCATGTGGCCATTTCAGTCATATAACATGTAAGGAAGGAAATGGTTCTTTATTTAAAACTATATTTAATTATTTACTGTCTTTATCTTTCTTCTAGGGTTAATCAGAAAAATATTCATGGTCAACTTAGTTTTTAATCCATTTAAAAATTTCACTTTTTCTGTATATTTTTTTCTTTCAGGGATTGAATTAAAATATTTCATATTCTCAAAACACATAAATAAACTCACGTGTAGTCAGGATGCATAAAAATTTTACCATTTAGCAAACTTCACTGTTGTGCATGTTTTCCTCTTTGGTTCATACAACTCATGCGGCTTTTTTTTTTCTTTTCATTCATATTACCTCTTATTATATCCATCATTCCATTTTTCTTTCCTATTAGAGTGAAATTGGACACAGCCCTCCTCCTGCCTACACCCCCATGTCAGGAGTAAGTATTTCACAATCAACCTTCATCTTTTTTGTATTTTTGGTCTTCGCTTATCATGTTTCTTCTCTCTTGTCTCTCCATAATTTCCTCATTTTGCTTTTGCCAACAGTGAGTTCATAATTTGCTGTAGATTATATAGCTGGGCTTTGTGGATATGTTTTATCTCAGGAGATAATCCAAAGTTGAGATATCATGCATCAACAGCAGCTTTTGATTTTTACCTGAGGGATTTACCTGGACTCATAAATTATGCTTCTGGTTGAGGAGGTTACCTTTTATTCTCCCCATGATTACAGGTTGTGTGCGAAAAAGTCAGAGTCTCCATGAAGATTCTCTCGTTAGGTACTTGGAGACTCAAAGTCAGAATGACCACAGAAGAGAAGGCAATAAGGAAATATCATCATCCAAATGGCATCACTGTGCTTCTGTTCTTAATGGCGACTGTCTACAATCAATAGTGTTTCCATTTGTCACGAAATATGAATTTTATATAAAAAATTGGCAACTGTAGGGAAATAATATGAGATACTTTTTATTAGGTCATGTGTTAGGTGGTCAGTAAAATTTAAATATTTATTTCCAAATTGTTTCCCCATGATTTACTTTAAAAACCAAATTGGAATTTTAGGTGTTTGTAACCCAAGCTTGTTAGCCATTCAGGGAAAAAACTCAATTAAGACACTCTGACTTTTATCTAAAAGACAAGATCTCATATCCTTTGGGTTGTTTTTTTTACAACTATTCCTAATACTAACTTCCATCCAAATGTGTCTCTCCTATTGACAGAACCAGTTTGTATACCGAGACGGGGGGTTTGCTGCAGAGCAAGGAGTGCCTGTGCCGTACAGAGCCACGACCAGCACAATCCCAGAAGCTCCAGTTGCTCAGGGGGCTACAGCCGAGATTTTTGATGACTCCTGCTGCAACGGTACCCTACGCAAGCCAGTGGCACCCCACGTTCCAGAGGATAGCAGCACCCAGAGGTACAGCGCCGACCCCACGGTGTTTGCCCCAGAACGGAGCCCACGAGGAGAGCTGGATGAAGAAGGTTACATGACCCCTATGCGAGATAAACCTAAACAAGGTACAAACAGAATGTTCAGAAATGATTGCCATTCAAAATTCACTCCCATCCAAATAAGCAAAGTATAGAAGGGAAATTGACAAACCACTGGACTGGGTAACATTTGTGACCCAGAGAAGGCCTAAGGTGCTGCCCTATGTAGTATGCTATCCAAATCCACAGCATTACATCATCTAGAATTGCATTCTGATTTTTTAGAAATCAAAATCTCAGACACCACCTGAATAGAAATCTGCATTTTAACAAGATCCCTATGTGACTTTTATACATAATCAAGCTTGAGAAGCACTGATCTAAACATATCTTTATTGAAATATTTGAGTGAGGTAACATATCACAAGATTTCACAACCATTACTTTATTGGACTCATATTGGAGATCATAAAGACTGGTATTTTCATGGCACCAATAAAATATTTGGTCAATTCTTTAAAATTTTGTGTCATCAGAATGACTTTGTTTATTATAGAATATTATGATTTCTTGTATGATGTATGACACATTTCAAATGTTAAAGTTCTGACACTGTGTTTACTTGTATGTCTACCATCATGTCTTGAAAATATTCAGTTTGTGGTTCTACAAAGTACAGTGATAACTTTACAGAGCTGGTAGTAGAAATGTTAGACATCCAAATCAAGTGACATTTCACTTTTGAAAAAGCCACTCTCCTTCCATGTTAAACAGCATCACAAAAGGAGAAGATGGATGATTGTTATTTAAAACAGATTACTGTGTCCTAGAGTCTTTGGTGTCAAGTAAACTTTAAGACTCTCTACAAGGGTCCATTATGTTCCTGATTATATGGTTATATTCACTTTTATAAAATGCAACTAAGGGATCCCTAAGTTCAAACTGTAAATAACCTAGTAAAGTTTATCTATCTAGATGTATGTAAGATAGTAGTGACACACACGTAGGTTTCGAGAAGATTTGGCAGATTCCCCTAAAAGTAGAATACTCTCTGGGAAGATCCTCAGCTCAACCATAGAGTTGTTCCTCCATTTATAGCTGCATGGTATGCAAGTTTGAATCAGGACAATACATAAGTAGATTCCATTGGTGAAAAGTAACATGAACTTTCTAAGAAAACACAAGCCAGTCAATATAGACTCAATGTAGAACCTCCCTAGATTTTGTCTCTGAATACAAGTTTCCATAAAAGATTTTTGTACTCCAGCCTGCTTCTCAGACACTAAAGAATTTTAGTATAGACACTCCTCCGCTTTCAGGAATCTGGTAGGGAAAATCAAATTCTGCCTCCTGTGTAAGTTTTTACATACATTGTTCTTAAAATGACAGTTGCTTTGAGAACCGTTCAAATTCCAACCATTCAAATTCCAACAAGTGAAAAGTTCTCCCTACTTCTTTAGGGACAATAATGAAAACAGTTCAGTAGAATGAGATTGTTCAATAGGAGTTTTAGATCTGAATTCTATCTAGTTCAATACTAGTTGTATCCTTAATACATCGTTTAATCTCAGTTTCCTGTTTATAAAACTGAAAAGCTACAGCTTGTCCTTCCTTGCTCATAGGATTGCTGTGAGGATGATGTTAGTTCCTTTAATTCCTGTATATGATTGTGGGCTAGTCATTACTATCTTTTAACTTGCACAGGATGTTAAATACTTAACCATATCCAGCAGTCCTGTATCCAGGGAAAAATAACCCTGAATTGATGATTTTTTTTTCTTTACTTGTCAAGCTAAGTATGGAGGGTAGAAAATTTGTTTCAGAATGATGGCATCTCAACAATTGTGCTCTTTCCCTGGCCCAACACCAAAATAGGAATAGGTAAAGTGTCATTTCTGTGGATACAGTGAAAAGAGAGGACAAAAAGTGGGTCTACTCTATGTAGATGTGTAGACTATATACACAGAGGTGGAATTAAATTTAAGGAGAAAAGTATTGGTTAACAACCTTTAAAAAAATTCTGGGTCTGGGGCGCCTGGGTGGCTCAGTCGGTTAAGTGTCCGACTTCGGCTCAGGTCATGATCTCACGGTCCGTGAGTTCGAGCCCCGCGTCGGGCTCTGTGCTGACCACTCAGAGCCTGGAGCCTGTTTCAGATTCTGTGTCTCCCTCTCTCTGACCCTCCCCCATTCATGCTCTGTCTCTCTCTGTCTCAAAAATAAATAAACGTTAAAAAAAATTAAAAAGAAAATTCTGGGTCAATTCCTATTTCATATTGATTTATTAGATGGAATCATACAATATAGCCACTCTGTGACTGGTTTCCACCTACAAAACAGTCATTTCATATGATTCAAACTAATAGTTTGCTATTTTGTGATGATGGTCAGCACTTGGAAGTAAATGTTATAATTATACTTTATTCTTAAGCATATGTATTCTTAAACATATGTAAGGCATGCCAATTTAATGATGTTAGATGTCCATCAGGTATTTTTATCAGTTGAGTCTTTTCCTTAGATATTTCTTTTCCTATGCATCAGGCTTTCTATGAAACATCTGTAATCAAATCTATTTTACTTATATGAGCATCACAGCAAACCACACAGACTAAAAACTGCTATTCCTTCACTTCATTCATCTTAGCATGGAGTTAAGCTATAGACATTTTGATTTTTCAATATCCTTTTAAAAATTCCAATTTCTTCGCATTTAAAAGCTATTTAACCCTAATAAATTGTCTTGTTTTCCAACAAAAAGAATGCCGACTTTTAGAAAACAGAAGCTTTAAACAAGTGGCCCCATATATAGGAGATAAAAATACAATTAGGAAAAAAAAGGAACAATTTAGGGGACAGGAACTCTGCTTCTGGCCTGCGGTGCCTTATTTAGTCACTAAGAGTTTTGGCCCACTTACTCTTTTTTCATATGACAAAAGTAATCAACCAAGCAATCAACATAGGTAATCAACAAAATAGTTTTCGTGAGAATTCATGAAGACAAATCTGTGGCTTCATTGTTCTGGAACAAGAAGCTAACCATCCTATATAAACATTTTCCAGAAAGTGGATATTAACTGATATTTTTGTATTCCATCAGAATACCTGAACCCTGTGGAAGAAAACCCTTTTGTTTCTCGGAGAAAAAATGGAGACCTTCAAGCTTTGGATAATCCCGAATATCACAATGCTTCCAACGGTCCACCCAAGGCAGAGGATGAGTATGTGAATGAGCCACTGTACCTCAACACCTTTGCCAACGCGTTGGGAAATGCCGGGTATCTGAAGAACAATGTACTGTCTGTGCCAGAAAAGGCCAAGAAAGCATTCGACAACCCTGACTACTGGAATCACAGCCTGCCACCCCGGAGCACCCTTCAGCACCCAGACTACCTGCAGGAGTACAGCACAAAATATTTTTATAAACAAAATGGACGGATCCGGCCTATTGTGGCAGAGAATCCTGAATACCTCTCTGAGTTCTCGCTGAAGCCAGGCACCGTGCTGCCTCCTCCACCCTACAGACACCGAAACACTGTGGTGTAAGCTCAGCGGTGGCTTTAAGATAGAGACAAGCCCGCTCCAATTTCCCTGCCGCCTCTCTTTCTCTTATGGTCTTCCTTCTATTCCCAAGGCCAGTAGTTTTGACACTTCCCAGTGGAAGATATAGAGATGCAATGATAGTCATGTGCTCATCTAACTTGAACATTAGAAGGAAGAACTGAAAGAGAAAGACAGGAGGAACCACACTGTTTCTTCATTTCTCTGCATGGGTTGGTCAGGAGACTGGAACAGCTAGGGAAGGACCAGCAAATATAAGGCAATACTGCCTGCTGTCAAGGTAGTTCTCAACTTTTTCCCTTTTTTGTCTCTTTCTTTCTTTTCCTTTCTTCTTTCTTTCTTTCTTTCTTCCTTTCTTTCTTCTCTTTCTTTCTTTCTTTCTTTCTTTCTTTCTTTCTTTCTTTCTCTTTCTTTTTTTTAATGCAGATGCTTGAAAGACCCATGCTATCTGTTCCTATCTACAGGAACTGATGTGTACATTTTCAGTATCTTTGGAAATCCTAATAAAGTTTCCATTAGAAAAAAAAGGATAAACTTTTCTATAACATATGATAGTAACTGAGATTGAAAATCTAGTTTCTTTCTCCAACACTTTCTATCCTGACAAGCAAGAATGGCCAACTCAGCTTCCATAATTTTTAGATCTCTCTCAAAGTTATAGCTAGTAATTATGTTTGGAGGGTTTTGTTTTCCTTTTTTCGGTCTGTCCTTTTATATTACTTTTATTCCTATATTTTGACTTTACTTTCTAATTGCAAATATTTTTACATCAATGTTTCTCATGTGTTGCTATAAATTGACAGCATTGTAAAAAAAATATTTTAATATGGTGGAATGGCCATTATTTTAAATATTATAGTCTTTAAAATTAGAAGGGGAGGCCGAGATATTAGTCAAGTGTAACGTAAATCTATTGAATATGTACCCCCCACATCCTCTACATTCGTCAACATTTTCTTCTCCATAAATGACAGTACTCAATAGGCAGTTGGAATATAAAGAGTTAAAGGGAAACTAAGAGACAGTTCTGTGTGGTTCATGAAAACTACTGACACTTTCAGGGGTGGTCCAATGGGGAATCCATTGAACTGGAAGAGACACACTGGATTGGGTATGTCTACTTGACAGAAACTCAGAAATGTAGTTTGCACTTAAGCTATAATTTTATTTGTTCTCTTTCTGAACTCCATTTTGGATTTTGAATGAAGCAATATGGAAGCAACCAGCAAAATAACTAATTTAAGTACATTTTTAAAAGAGCTAAGATAAGGAAAGACTGTGGAAATGCCAAACCAAGCAAATTAGGACTTTGGAACAGTATCAAGAGAATATGGTGAGAGGTCCAGCACATTATCTACAAGTGATATCATATTTGCTACGCAAAGAAAATTATCCAGTTTGTATACTCCACACGAAGGAATGCAAGTAAGGATTGGCTTGATTCCATGGAATTTCTAGTATGAGACTCTATTTATATGAAGTAGAAGGTAACTCTTTGCACATAAATTGGTATAATAAAAAGAAATACACAAACATTTGCAGTTTATAGATAGGTTCTTGGGTCAAAAGTTGTAAATAAAGGTGAAAAATTTCTCATGTAATTATTTTAATATCCAACATACTAATCTTTTGATACTTTGTATAATAACACTCTCTTCTAACACATCATCCTACTTCTAGAACCATCTTTTTATGTATCTTTTTAAAAGAATACCTACTGAGTTAAGATGAGCAATGTGAACAAATAGTAGGAATGAGTCTCCAGGAACAAGAGACCTAATCAGGTCAACAGTTAGGAAAATTGGGTAGTCTCTCTAGGAAAATCTGTGTGGGCAGTCATTCAGATTATTTTTTTTTTCCCAACGTTAAAATGTTGGGATCAAATTCAAGTATATTACCAAAAAGAAAGCAACAAGACTAAAAATCTCCATTGGTAAAACAGAGTTTAGAGAGAGAAAAAAATGGAAAGAGATTTAGGTTTCTGCCTGTTTTGAAAAAGTAAATCAATCCATCCATTCAACACCCTAATTTTTCAACTGATATTTATTGAGTCTACTAAAAGCACTGTGTAAATGGGGAACATCAACATAAATGCAATATTATCCCTAACTTAATGATTTTAAGTCTGGATTTATTTGGAATGACATTTGAATTTCCCCATAAGTCCAAGGAATAAGATTTTATGGACTATTTTGTGAGTGGTCATCATAAAATCAGTTGTTTGTTAGAAGATCTGCCATGAATCCATTTGAAACATGAATTAAACAACCTACAAGTTACTGAAGTTGACTAACATGACCGTTTCAATGTTACCATCCAAACACGTACTGGCCTAGAAGGATATTGCCTCACTGGCTAATTGGCCTATCTGGATTCTCAGTCAACAGCAGGTTTTTGGTCTTTGGCCAAGAACTTTGGAGGTGTTGGGACTGGTTTCTTACTAAGTTATGAGAAATCAGGTAAGCTATAAGAGTGAAATAGAGCAAGGGAGAGGTTTGTAAGAACCCTTCCAGTGATGTTCAACCATGAACTTTTCAGGGCTGAAGACATGGAATGACTTAGGGGCTAAAGTCCAACATCTTCAAACTTTCCCACTCATTTAGAGGAGTCTCCAGAGGAAGGGGACTTCACATCAGTTCTTATGAAAATTTGGAAATAAGCCTCCCTTTCTAGATAAATCTATAACAACTTACCACTGACAGCACCCTTGTTGGATACTAGAACTTGATTTTTTTTCTTCTGATTTGCTATATTCATATGATTTTTACTGGGAAATGGAAAACAGAATCACTTATTTTGAGAACGAAAGGAAAATAAATGTTTTACTGTGAAGGTAATAGAATGTATTCAGTGATGTAGTCTCTATTCTGAGAACACAAAACACTTACACATCAGGTAGTCTATGACTAGTAACTAGAAATAGATTCAAGTATAACCCAAGATGACCCAAAATGCTTCACAAAAACTTTTTTTCTTTTGAATGCTTTCTGTAGTACATCTTTGATTTCAGTTGTTTTAGGATTTCTCTTTTGTTTTATTTTTGTCTCCTAGAAAAACATACTTGAGAGTGAATGAAAGGAAGAAAAAACTAGTTTTATCTGTTCTAAAACAATAACTTATTCAACCCAGTAGAATGAAATTTTAAAATGCCAGTTGAAGCCTGCAAAGGACATCAGGATATCAAATCCCAGAAGCTGATTGTATCAATGCAAATATGCAGAACCAATTAAGAAAATTAGTAGTAAAATTACACAGACTATATTTTTTTAAATCACCAAATTTTGTAGCCTAGCCTATCTTGGGGAATCCTATTTACAGACAAGGAAACACTGTACAACTAAATGGTTGCTTAAAGAACCATTCTTTAATTCTTAAATGAGAAAAGATGTTCTCTAGACTAGACCCAGAACCACAAAGCGTCCTGAACCATAAAGAGGCGCTTGGATGGCTGAGTAACATTTGGTTTTCCAAATTTTAGTGGCATGGGTTAGGATGAGGATTCTTTCTCAAGTAATATTCTTGAAAGAGAATGAAAACAAAAATACAAGCTGAAATCACATTAACATGTACAAACTAAAAAGAAGAGATTCTTCCTTAGTAGATCCAGAAGAATGACTGAACATTTGTATGTTGAGATGCAGAAAAGAAGAGACAGTGTTCTAAGTGTTACAATGTACGTATCAATACCTTCTAAAAGCAGGATGTGACATGGAGAGCATGCATATTCCCAATGCCAAGGACAAACCAGTAGAAGAACTGGGAGGTTCTGCTGCTAGATGAAGTCAGAGGGGCTATCAATGTGCCCCTCACTTTCTGAAGTGTCAAAGTGAAAAGAAAAAAAATAAGATTGTTTAAGCCCGACAGGGAAGGATGTAAATACATGTTTTCTAGAACTATCTAACCTTTATTTCAAAACTTGAATTATTCATCCATCTATAAATGTTGATTATTTAACTAGTATGTAGTTCATAAGGTAATAGAAAAGGTGATCATGAGAGCATGTATATAACTGGGCAAAACCATGATAATGCTGTAAGACGTAGATTTAGTTAGGTTTTCAGAAAATAAATGATTTTAATATTATTAAATAAATCAAACTAGAAAACTAACCACAGAACATTATGTAACAAAATAAAATGCAGGATATGAAAATGTAGGATGGATTTTGCATAGTATAAGATAAGTTTGCCACTTAAAATTGTTATTTGTTAGGTTTAGCTGAAAGTAGGCATATAAAGAGCTGGTTCCACTTGTGAAAACTTGATTTAAAGCATTGCAATTAAATGTTTTTCTCATTCTCTTATTCTTTTACCATTTTTAATTGTATTAAATGTAAGAGAAAAAAAATTTAATTTTTTTTTGCAAACACCACCTTGCAGAGTTTAACAGGAAAATATGTTACGTGACTTTAAGTAAGAGGTCTTCAAAATGAAGTAAAGGGAATGTGAATGTTCTATTACCTTATGCAGAGACAAAGATTGAGTGATGCCATTTAGGAACCAAACAAAATACATTTAATTTGTAAAATGTCGATTTTTCCCACGATACCCTCCCATTTTCAAAAACAAAAAGAAGCAATTAATTGACAAATTTTTGATAACTAATGCTAAACGAAGCATTTCAAACTGCTGTATTTTCATTATTTTGGACTCTAGTTATTAGACCAATGATTTTTAATATTGCAGACAAGAAGTCCAGGTGTATAAAATTCTAGTTGTGAGAAATCCAGATAAACTAACTTCTACTGTATATGCTATAGGCAAGAAAATTCTGCTGTTCCTCTAACTGTGTATATGGACTTCGAAGAGCAGCCTTGAGGCCATACAGACACTGAAAGCAGACTCATGTCTCCTGATTGCCATTTGCGTAAGAACGAATGACATTATATAGTTGTAGGTTAGGTGCGATTTTAAAATAACAGTTATTAGTGGGGACCTTGATTTTACTGATATCACAGTGAGGATAGCTTTTGTACATCTGGGTAGAATGAATACAATTTTTCTAATCCCAGAGATGCCTTTGCAAGAGTAGTTCTCTCCATACTTGCCAGCATGAAGCTATTGTGGGCACGATGTTGGGTCAGGAACCCTTGTGTTTGTATGGACAGATGGCTTTTAACACCATGGGCTGCTTCATTCTTTTCATTAAAAGGAAAGTCTCTAGAAAATAGTCAAAATATCAGATACTCTGTTTAAGTCCCGCCTATTTTGTAGAGGTACAAAAATGTAGGATGTGTCACTTTTGCAGACTCCTGCCTCACCTCTTTCTAGCCAGCTGATATTTTGGGCAGAAGAAAATGCTTTTCTTTCAATTATGAGCTGAAAACACTCTAAGCCCCAACCTCTTGGGGTGTCTCCTGCTTACCTTGGAAAATATTCCTTGACAGCTTTGCAAGTAAGCGATTATCTTGTTAGGAACACAGAAAAAGTAATATCTCTCTAGACCTTAAAGAAAAAGACCACCCTTACTTCTTTCCGCATTGACACAGCCACCTCTGTTCTCTTCACCTGTCTACAACCTTAATTCAAAGTGGCCCTCTTGATGCTGTACCTCTGTGAAGCCATAGTGGGTCTCTGAGGTCCCACATGTTGCTTTGTGAAATACTGACTTAGCCTCTGCCCTCAAATGCCTGACTTCTGTGTAAAAGATTCTAGCAATGCGGACATTGTTTAAATGTCTTCTCCAATCGATTACTGCACAGAGTATGCTTTATGATATTAAAATTATGTTTTCCCATAAAGACCAATTCTCTTACTATATCCTTCTCTGCAGAAACTTGAGTCAGCCCAGTGATGAATCTTGAAATTCACATTTGTGCACATACCCTTGGTAGGTCTTAGATTTAATCTTTTCATAGAAAACTTACACATGAGAAGTTAGTTTTGCAAGCAATTAACTTATTTACCTTACATATTTATTTTATTCCTGATCGCAAATGTTTTACAGCTGCTGTAACTTTTTTTTTCACAAACGAAGAGTCTTATTATCAAACAGGTAAAGGTTATTCAGCTTTGAGAACCACCTGCCATTCCTTATTGGATCATTCATCTATCTGACAAATACATAATGAGGGCAGTTTCACTGCAATGAAAATCCATGTAGTCTAATAAGTTGCCACTTTTTCTCTACTTTTAGTCTTTAAGGACATTTTTATTTCAATGCTCTAATGAATTTTCCCATATGATGAGAAGTGGTTATATTTGTACAAATATACAAATATCAGAAAACAAAGTTTCATACCTGTAGGTAATAGTCTAACCTGTCCAAACCACTTTGCCTTTACTGCTATTTTTTATCCCTGATGTGATGTTTCCCCCAGGCCTGCAGCTCTCTTGAAAGAAATCATACCTCCTATATATTGACATAAACTGGTTCTTGAGTACCATTTCCAGATTCTTCAGTTAATGGGGGTTGTTCCTTTTCCCTAATGTGAGAGTCGTTTTCCTGTATATTTCTGGATCTCTCAGGGGCTGGGAGGGGGGAGTGAGGGGATGACACCATAGCACTCCAAGAATCCTTTTGGGATTACTCCAGTAATCAAGTATGGAAGTTATTTTCTAAATGTAGATATGTAAGTGGTTCTTTTAAAGTAAGGTACTTTGAAAAATGTAGCATAAATTGGTACTGCTGTTAAATGGGTCGATTATTAAACTGAGCAGCTGTGTGAGGGCAGCTAACTTTGAATGCACACCTCACTGGCTGGTGTGTCTACACTTCCTGTTGTGAGCACCAGGGACTTGCATCGCTGCATGTCGAAACTGCATCTTTACATGGTATATGACTAGTTGTTCATCTCTTTCTTAGGCACCATTATAACAAGATCAAATGGAAGTGAGATCAATTTGCAAGACAAATCATAGCACAAAAAAATAAGTCATGTTAAATCTTCTCTCAAACACTCATCTCATACATGCATCCAAGTAGTTGACTAAGATCAGTTCAGGTGATAAAGGGAGACATTTCACGGAAAAGGCAGAGGCTTAAGGTATTATATACATTCGTATTCATTTCCTTATGTTCTTAACCTGTAAACAGAAAACAAGCCCTCTCTCTTGTGAAGTATCTTCAGAGGATAGGGGTGCAAAAATACCTAGCTGGTAAGCCATTGATGTTTCATTTAAATCCCAGTGTTCAAAGTTAGCTGCCTTTTTGAAATAAACAAACAAAAATTACTACTGTATGTTTGAAAATGTGAATAGTATTTTTATAGCTTGTTAAAGACATGGCTAGTTGCATTTGTAAATAAGGGTCATGTTGCTTTGATTTTTTTTTTTTTTTTGTGGACATCCTTATTTGGGACATAATGTCTTTAGGATTGATTTGTATATAAGTAATTGGCTTGTGATTGTTTCCTTTTGGTTGGAAGTTATCATTTTGACATTACTTGTGATTCTGTGTTCAGCGCTATTGTGATGTGTTCAACCTCTGCACTCGCTTACACAATAGGAGATGCCAATTGTGTGTGGTGTAATGTTATTTTGATTTTTTTCTATTTTATCTATGAAGGATTATGCACTTAACACATACTAACTTTTTTAATGTTAGGTATATTTTAGTATAATTTCCCTTATTCTTTCTTCTCCACCAACCCTTCACCCCATTCTCCTTTCCTTCCCCCAATTTCTGTTGTTATTTGAGAATGAGGGACAAACAGTATTTTAAATTTCTGTAATTAGGCTTTTCAGTTAGTTCCCAAGGATCCTCTCTTGGCTCTTGGGAAAGGATTGTACCTGTACAAGGCAATTCTAGAATGCGACCTGCTTTGCCTCATTCCGTACTGATCATCCCAGCTGAACAATTTGAAAACTGTTCTGCCTTTTTGTTACATGAATCTGTCAGAAATATATTTTTAATTTAATATAAATGAAATTCAATAAAATATGAAACAAATGTTCTCTTCTGTGTCGGAAATTTGTTATAAGAAAAACCAGTTGGGAAAGAGGAAGATGTGTTCTAGATTTAATAATTTGAAGATGTGAATATGGATTTATTTTTGTCCACATTTATGAATGCCAATTATTATTCCTTGAAACTCTTTAGTTCTTTGGACTGAAGCTCTTCAGTTGTTTGGAATGTGATACATTCCATAGGTTTTGCTCTAGTGCATATGCCTATTGATGTGTACATACTTACTCCTCTGCACAGACTATGCTTAATTAACTAGTTGGAGTTTTTTTGAGTATATATACACACACACACATATATATGGAATATTTGGTAGGTTGTGTCCAAATAACAGTAATATTTTTATAATTACTTTATTTCTGCCCCCATTGCAATTTACAAAAATATTTCTGGCAAAGCTTTTGTTAGAAAGAATATCATATGTTAGTACCATGCTTAAAGAGCAGGAGAGGGACTGGGTCTGTAAATAGTGAACTGATGAGTGACTTGAGATAAGCCCATAGAAATGTGTAAGAATAATTTCAGAGACATTAATGAAGTGAACAAGTTCCTCTCTCAGCTTCTTATTCTAAATTTTCTATTTCAAATATTGATTCTTACTCCTTCCTACCCCCAAAAGTGTAAGAACTTTAAGATTCTAATAGCTTCTTATTCAAGATTCTATTATTCTTTCAAACTACCATGGTTATTTGATGACATATGATCTTAACTGAATCAGTGGACAGAAAATATATCTTTCAACATAATAACTGGAGTAAGTTCTCTTAAATCTGTTCAGATATGGGCCTTTAAAGATCCTGTTGATTGCACCACCTACTATTTGCATGGACACAAACACATTCTCTTCCTTAGATGTTGAGACCCATTAGTTTGGAATCACTGTCATTTCATACCTTTCAGGGTGAGATATGTCAAGGCACCATGTATTTTAAGTAACTGATAGGCTGAAGAAGAGGGAGAAACAATTTATGTTTCTAATGCTCTAAAGTACAGTTGACATTTCCTGTGACACCATATTACTTCTGGTCATCTAGATAAGGAAAGTAAGACTAAAATAACAAATTTAGAGTCATGTGACCTTTATTACTAAGTGGTTGTAGCCACCCTCAAAGCTGCATCTTCTGACTTAAATATCTTTCTTCTACTTAGTTAACCACTTTTCTTTCTTCCTCTGCAAATAAGAACCTCATTCTGATCACACCACACTTTATGCTGACACATTGAATCAATTTAAGACCACCAGTCATCTTCATCAGTCCCATGAGAACTGCTCTTCTGATAAAACTGAAAACCTCTCTTTGCCCCCTCAAACTACACAAAAGCAACTCACCCATGATGGAGAATCAGACTCCTTTCATTCAAGAAAGATAAATGCAGCATAATAATAAGTAGAATTATTTTTTTTAATGACCATGTAGAGAGCCTACTGATTGCCTCCCTTTCTCAGGGTCTTATAAATCTGCCTAGTAGGGGCACCTATGTGGCTCATTTGGTTAAACGAATGACTCTTGACTTTGGCTCAGGTCATGATCCCATGGTTTGTGAGCCCCATGTGGGGCTCTGCACTGATAGCACAGAGCCTGCTTGAGATTCTCTCTTCCTCTGCCCCTCCCTCTCTCTCTCTCTCTAAAAATAAATAAATAAACAAGAAATAAATAAATCTGCCTAGTGAAAGCACCACTTGTTCCTTACACATGTCAGAGAAAATGGCATATAACTACACTTATGTCTGGCAATATTATTACATACAAGAATGTTCATCTAGGTGAAATCTCACATGAAAAACTGAATTTATAAATAACTTGACAGATTATCTACGATTTACTACATGCTAACTTTTTATGAAGTATAGCACAGAATCTGATACTGATCCAATGTCAAAACTTCAATTAAAATGATATTGGTAAGAGGAAAAACCTTATGGCAAAGTTGTGATGTATATAAGGGAATAGAAGGTTAGAATCCAAAATGAATGTCACAATTAAGACTTGAATTCACAATTTAATTTTATAAGTCCTGTGGAAAGGTACACACATTTTTATACAGATCTTCCTTGACTTATGATGGGGTTAAGTTCTGACAAACCCATTGTAAGTTGAAAATTCTGTAAATAAAAAATGCATTTACTATACCTAACCTACCAGGGGCACGTGGGTGGCTGAGTCAGTTGAGTGTCCAACTTTGGCTCAGGTCATAATCTCATGGTTTGTGAGTTCAAGGCCCACCTCAGTCTGGGGCTCACTGCTGTCAGCACAGAGCCTGCTTCAGATCCTCTGTCGCCTTCTCTCTCTGCCTCACTCCCACTCATTGTCTTTCTCTCTAAAATATATATATATATATATATATATATGTGTGTGTGTGTGTGTGTGTATGTATCTAACCTACCAAACAGCATAGTTTAGCCTAGCCTATCGAAACTTGCACAGAGTACTTATATTCACCTATGGTTAGGCAAAATCATTTAACACAAAGCCTGGTGTTTTATAATAAAGTGTTGAATATATCATGTAACTTATTAAATAGTGTACTAAAAGTGAAATCCAGAATTATTTTACGGGTCCAGAATGGTTGTAAGTGTATCAATTATTAACTCTGGCAATCACATGGCTGAGTGGGAGCCATAGCTCACAGTCTCTGCTGCTCAGCATCATGAGAGAGTATTTATCTCAAATATCACTAGCCCCAGAAAAGATCAAAATTCAAAATCTGAAGTGTGGTTTCTACTGAATGTGTATCAATTTCCCACCATAATCAAGTTGAAAACTCTGAAGTAGAACTATTATAAGCCAGGGACTATTTGTATATACATATACATGTATTTATACATATACGTGTATTTATACACATACATGTATTTATACATATACGTGTATTTATACACATACATGTATTTATACATATACGTGTATTTATACACATACATGTATTTATACATATACGTACACATCAAGAGAGAGAATATAGAGACACAGTATATTTAGATATTTTTATGTATTACAGATTTCATACAGAATCTCTATTTTCAAGTGATTTTACTACAAACCCCAAGATGTATATCATACTACAACTTACACTCATAAAATTGTAAACTGAGCAGGTGCATAGTTTGCTAATTGTATTTCCCTCCACAGTATCATCAAGCTGCATGATAAACCATGGGGAGCAAAGCCACTAGACAACCATCTTAAGATTAGAAACAGAAGACTGTCACCCAGATAGCAATTTTAAAGCTATAAACAGAACAATTCACCACAAGATAGCAATCAGGAGACTGTAAACCAAATGGTACACATGAGACAAGCGAATATTGAAATACCTGCTGTTGCAAGTTACCCACAGATTTTTAAAAGAAATACACTTATCTTGCAAACCTGCTTATACCTCCTTATACTTCCAAGAGAAGTAGCATGATATACAAAATGCTACAATCCAAGTTTTTTGCCTTTTTTAGAAACAAAGAAAAACAAAGATTCCAAGTTTTAAAGACATATTCTATTAACTGCCCACTGATTCCTGTAAGAGGCACATATGTACCATAAAATATCCTGAAGATAAAATCTTAATATGTCATTCCAATTATGTTAAATATCTTCTTATGTCATCTTCTTCCATGTATTACAGGGATTTGATTCATCTTGCCTTTACTCACTGCAAAGCTATTCTATTTATGTGGATTTCTCACCATTACAACAACATTAAAATAATAATAAACATTGAATATTTCTCATATGTCTGGCCCTATATTAAGCACTCTGTATAGATTGTCTCTTTTGATGTTCGCCACATCACTGTAAGTTGGGTGCTATTATTCCTCTTTTCGTAAGTGAGAAAAGCAAAATCTTAGAAAGGTTGAAAAGCTTGTACAAGGCACACAAAAAGTGACATAGCTGGGCCACGCATCCACTTGACATCAAAATACTTTATCCCTTAAACTGTACTGTATTTATCTTGTAATAGTAACAATTATGGAGCAGGTGTGGTTTCTTCAAACATTTAAACTCAGATGTGCAATAAATGCAATTTTACTTTTTCTGTAACAAAACTTAGTGTCTTTTCCAAATCTCAAGTTTATCCAGAAGTAGCAAGCACAAACTGACCAATTAAGGACTTTTCAGAATTAATTCAAAATATGTTCAACCAATTTAAGGTTTTTCCAATTACTTTATCTCAGGGGAGACATCTAAATTCTGGGGCTTATATTAATAAAGAGTTGCATGTTGCAAGATAAATTAACCCTGAAACATCATTGGCTTATCACTTAAAGGCTTATTTCTGCTATGGGTCTGACAGCTTTCTTCCAAATGATTCTTTAGGAGACTGACCATTCTAGCTTCATCTGTGGCTCATCTATCTCAACATGTTACCTCTATGATTGCTGTAATAGAGAAAAGGATGTTGGGGGTTAGACAAGGGCCTTCACTGTCATAGCCCAGAAGTGGCATAGCACCTCTTTTCATGCACCATTGGTTAAAACTAGTCACCTGGTCCTACTCAAGTTCAAGGTAGTTGTGGGAACACATACATATATAGATACTGAATGAACATAAAGTTTTCTGACACATGGCTAATGTAGCATTATGTCAATGAAGGGAAATAGCTAGTCCTTGGCCAATATAGGATGATGGCATCTTTTAGGATATACAGTGTAGTTCATATTATTGATCATGATCCTTCTTCTTACTCTGACTTACACCAAAATGTCTACATTCCTATCTGATATCCAGCTATTTGGTCTAATGCATATTCCACCGTCATACATCCTGAATGTGACCATGGTTCCTGTAGTCTCCTATAGACTCCTGGACCTTTCTAGAGAACACAGTAAAATTTGCTTGCTCAGATTATTTTGAGGCTCTAGAAACTTGGTTCTGCTACCTGAGATTCCCCATGCTAACACATCTACCCTCTTACTCCCAATTCAAGGGCAACTGCAATTCTGTGAAGTCACTTTTCAGGATTCCAGAAGAAAGTGAGTTATAATTTTCATTTCCAAATTTGACCTCAGGGAGGGTGCAGAACCAAATCATATTTCTATGAATACAATCGAATTCTATTCATGGGCACTCACCCAGAACCTGTCATTTTTTCTCTTCATCTTAATTTATCCTCTCCAGGTCAGAGTTTTATTGATTGGAAAGTGGGATTTGTGGGGAAGGAAGAGTAATGTGAAGTATTGGTTCTATCTAATCAATATTTTTCTAAATAGTGAATTTAAAAGCCAAGGTTTTGTTGTTTTTCTGGTTCTGTTCCTCCATGGAACCATGGAGGTTTCCCATCTTGTGGCCTGGAGAGTTTCTCACCGGGTAAAAAACAAAACACAACAAAAATTGTGTGTGCTGAGGGGAAAATAAGTATGTATTAGGTAGTATGCTAAGCAAACTACATGCATCATGTCACATAATCTTTATAAATTATAAAGTTAGTGCTGTATTTTAATATCTGTTAGGTTCAGATGATGGTGGGACATAACAAATGGTCCCCAGTTAGAGAAAAGGCAGAATTCTTTATTACTTACAGTTTTGTCTGTGAGAATACTGCCATGCAGGGCCACACAGAAGGGTGCACCTAGAGAAAAGAATAATAGCAACCTGGAACTCTAGGGCAAAGTTTATATGTGGCAAGCGAGGTGGAGTTGGAGAAGTTTCACGGACTTTCTGTAGGTCATTTAGAATAATTCCTCAGGCCTAAGGAAGAGGTATGTTTGTCATCTGGGGCCTCAGTCAGTTGGATGTGTGTGTTGTAACCCAGGAGTGCTAGAGTCTAAGGAAAGAGATTGGCAAACTTCTCACAGAATATTGAGAGTTTCTAGCGATGATCGCAAAACTGGGTCAGACAGCACTTGTGAAATATTCTACTACAAGCTGTCATGTTTCCTCTTTTCAGTCAAAGTAATTGAAATGTAAACATATTCAGTTGCTTAACCAAAAGTTGCACAGGTGGATTTTGGCTATACCGCTAAGTGAAGACGATCTCTTTTACACCTTCTCTAGGAAGGCCTTATTGGGCTTTCTTTTGACCCTTCAGCTTGGATCTTTCTTCTGTCTTGAACACCATGTCATTTGCATAACTGCTAGAAGATATCATGTGTTAGTTTCTATGCATTTACCTCTCTAGGCTGTCTGCCCAGACTTAAACTTTACCTTGGCACATTTTGCTTTCCAAACTCTCAGTGCGTGGTATCCAGTTGTCCCCCTGGATTTTAACAGGTGGTGAAGAATGTGTCTGGGAGGAAGAAGAGAAACTGCTCTTACATTATTTTTAAAATAAATTCAAAACTTTTTTGAAAAAAATCTTCATATTAATAATAAAAATACTGTGTTTATTGACATAAATCTGGTAAAAGAGCATTTTACTATCCAATGGGTTAGATATAATCTGTTACTTTGCAGGGTAATTTTAAAGCATTTTATCTTTGTCAATAAGAGCATAATTGCTTAACACTATAGAAAATAACTGACTTCATTCTTTTACATGCTATATTCCCCCCCTAACACTCAGTGAGTGACAGATCCAGTAGAAATCATCCTCAAGGCATTTAATACTCAAACGGTCAGATGGGTCAACTTTACTATTGTGTGACAAATATACGTTTCTGTTCCAATGTTATTTAATTGTCTGACCTAATTCAAAGATTGTGGAAGTTGAAGAATTATAAGATGAAAAACATTCGTATCTTCCTTTTAGAATAGAAGGGACATTGCGTAAAAGATTTTAATACTGATCTGGATTGAATTGGAAGTCTCACTAAATATAGTAACAGTTCAACCATTGTTGTCAAAGAACAGATAACAAAGTGCTAATCAGATGTTCTGCTGTTTCCCTGCTTACTCAGGAACTCATCTTGAATTTTAAGGTGAAGAGAGAAGAGAAAATACCAGAAAACAGTTCTAGTAATATCAACCAAAGGAATAAGATAGAGACAATTTAACAAAAATAAAATGGCTCTAAATGAACTCATCAGCTTGAAGAAATTTATTCAAGCATGAGTATTTGCTTTTACTTTTTTTTTAATTTTAGTTTTCTGAGAAAGTTTTAAATTTATTTAAGAATAATGACTAAATTCACCATTGTGACAGTAAAACTCATTATTATAATCTGATCCACAGAATTCAAATTACAAATGCCCACAAAGCAAAACTATACTGTCTAGTCACCCACTCTTGATTTTCCTATTTCAGGAGACTCCCAGAAATCTAAATACTTAGGAAAATTCTATTCACCCAACTATCTGAGACATAGGAAAGATCTGTGTGAAAAGGGGAAACATATAAATGGAAGTTGGTTTTCCAATAGATCTATAGCAATAGCTAAAACAATAGTTATGTTATTAAAGGAACTTTATACTTTAAAAAAATATTTTAATGTTTATATATATATTGAGCACAAGCAGGAGAGGGGCAGAGAGAGAGGGGGACACAGACTCTGAAGCATGTTCCAGGCTCTGAACTGTCAGCACAGAGCCTGATGCAGGGTTTGAACTCATGAACCGCGAGATCATAACCTCAGCTGAAGTCAGATGCTTAATGGACTGAGTCACCTGGGTGCCCCAAAGGAGCATTATACTTGAAGTATAGTATATAAAACTTCAAAACATCTCAGAGACGTTCAACAAATGATTAATGACTTAAAATTGTTTCCTAGGAAGAAAAGCTGAAGGAACAAAATATAGAGAGGAAGGGATAAAACTCGGAGGAAGGAACCAATAATTCTTCAGGGACAAAAGGTATCAGATGAGTGACATAGCATCAGTGACTAGTCTAAATAATTCCCCAAATCAACTGACACCAAAGAACCAAAAGAACCAACCAAAACAGCTGCTGGGGTACTAGATACTTAGCTTATTTCTGTTGGTTTTCTCTACAGCCACCACGGTCAGTCTTCTGCCTGTGCCCCTTTCTGGCATTCTGTCCTTTATTCGGGATGGAGATCTCACTACTGTTTATACTGCTGTCTAGTTCACAATAGCATGTTGCTTCTCAAGTGTCTCAGTGAGGTCTTCATCTGGGGGTGTAGAAGTGCAAATTCCTCACATGACAAAAAGAGAAGGCCACTGAGGTAAGCCTCTTAGATTCTGTTGCTCAGTAAGATTATTAAACGGATGAATTCTAGGCAAATATCAAATGCCATCTTGGTAGGGAACAGAAATGACAACAGACTATATGTCTTGGGAATTGTAGGTGGAATAGAGAGGTTATATTGTGGGGGTCTGACTACCACCTTGAAGCTTTCTGATTCACTAGCAGGACTCACAAACCTCAACAGCAGGCTATATTCACAGCCAGGAGCAGGACAAAGGTATTCATTGGAAGGAGTCCAGAGAAGTCAAGCACAAGCTTCTGAGTCCTTCTTCTTTGATCATACAATATGCATTTTCCCCTCTAGCTGGGAACTGTGGAGATGCATGCAAAATGTCTCTGCCCAGGGAAGCCTGCTCAAGTCTTGAGATCCAAGGTTTTCATGGAGAATTGATACACTCTTCTATGCAATCAACCATCGTAACTGAAATTCAGAATCCCAATAGTGAAATGAGGAGCATCCCCAATCTTCATGTTTGCATGAATCCATGCTGACAAGTCCTGACAAGCTGGTGCAGTATGCCCCATCCCTCCAGGGATACATAACAACATCATCAATTAGTAACATAAAAGAATTCTGAGGGCCACATTTCCAGAGTTTAGCCAAGGATCAATCATGGTTCCAGGCTCCCCTGGAAACATGCAATGAATGATTAAGCCTGATATTCTAACTCTTCCCCCAGATAGTGTTGACATGTTTGGGAACAGAATGAGAATGTGACCAATGATTACATTCCCCTGCCTGCTCTCTTACCCAACCCACAGCTTGAGGGAGGCATTGTTGAGTGTTATTCTTTGATGTTGTAAAATATGGCAGGTCTGATATCTAGGAAAATTTTCTCCTGCTACTTGGGGATGGTAAACTAGAGGAAGGTGCTATGGAGAGCTGCTTTTTCTTTTTTTTCCCCAATGAACAGATGAACCCAGGATGCCAACTTTGTATTGAAGTTCTTAAGAGAGAGAGCCAGGTTGTTCTTTCCGGGCATGATGGAAATGATCCCAGAAAGTCAGCAGATATAACACAAACTCAATATTTTAGCTATCTTGGGCAAATTGTTTTTTAAGTTACTTTAGTTTTTGCTTTACAAATATTTCATATTTATTGGTTAAAATGAGAAAATACATATGCGGAGAATAAAAATTAAAAGTCATCATATGGCGTATCATATACATAAATTCTTAAATCCAAACAGACTATTTTGCAAATTGGTATTGTTTGCTATATGTGGGGGATAAGTTTAGGAATCCCACAGGCTTACATCAATGGATTAACAAGGCATAAAGAAATACAAAGTCATAAAATGCTCATACCTGAGTTTGGGTAAACCAGATTGTCACTCCAAGAATAGGGGGTGCAAAGGCACCCCAAGAATAGGGAGGCACAAAGGTGCCAGGAATAGGGAGGTGCAATGGCACCTCAAAATAGAGAGGGGGTGTAGATCCCCAGAATAGAGAGGGAGTGGCAAAGGCCTAAAATAGGAATGAGCATAAAGTTTCCCAATACATAGGTATATGAAATAAACAAGATTAGATATTCAGGGTGGAAGCACCTCCAATTTAGTAGTGTAGCGGAAAAGCTGCTTTCACAAGAGGATAGAGCCAGGTTAGATAAATTGGTGAATTGGATTATGGACTGCTGTGCTGCAGGCAAAGCAACCCAGAGCGGAAATGGTTAACAAAGGAAAAGGTGCCTTGTCAACCCTGAGGTTACCCCACCTGTCTCATCCCTTAGGCTAGTAAAGATAAACAGATGTGCTGCCTCATGTCTGCTGTAAGCAACCTTCCTCCTGACTGCCCGGCACCTGGATTTTGTTTTATATTGACCCAAACCCCAAACACTGTATATCTCCAAAACCCCCTTTTTCCCTCACATCCCCAAGTTAATGTTCACAGTTTCTTTGTTTCTTTGTACATGCCCATCATTTCTGTAAGCCTTCTTATCTGAATAAATACGGGGCAAAGACCCTTATTTGGGACTCTTGTCTTTTCCTGGACAGCCATCTCTTGCTTTAATCCTGCATCCGCTCTTTTGCTGGCCAAAAGAGAACTTTAGACTTAGAGTCTATGACAGCTATATATGTTCCATTAACTTTTTCCTCCTTAACATATCATAATCATTTTCCAGGTCCATAAATACTTTTTTTAAATTTTTTTAATGTTTATTTATTTTTGACAGAGAGCGAGACAGAGCATGAGCAGGGGAGGGGCAGAGAGAGAGGGATACACAGAATCTGAAACAGGCTCCAGGCTTGGAGCTGCCAGCACAGAGCTCAACGCAGGGCTCGAACTCACAACCGTGAGATCATGACCTGAGCCAAAGTCAGAGACACTCAACTGACTGAGCCACCCAGGCGCCCCTAAATACTTTCTAAAGGTTTGTTTATAACAGGTGCACATTCTTGCATTGTCTGGAAGTACTATATTTTTAACAAATTATTTATTGATGACATCTACATTGCTCTGGCCTTTCATATACATCATACATTATTTTATTAGGACAAATTATTAGAAGTTGAATTTTGGAGTCAATCAATGTGCACATTTTGTTAAGAGACTGTGAAAGAATATTTTAGTTTGCCGTAATTTACACATCTGACTTTGGGAAATCTTTGTGGACACACTCGGAATCATGTAAGACAAAATAAATACCCACAGAGTGTCAATTTTACCAATTCAGTTCCAGAACTCTGTGTGCCAGTGTTGCTAAGGATGCTGACTTTGAGCTTCCTTTTCATAGAGACAACGTTTTATGATGAGACCTTCTCTATTACAGAGCATGTCCCCATCCTCACTAGAAACATTTTACCCTAGTGACCCTGATTTTGACTCCCCCCCCAGTACTAGAGAAATGAGCAAGTTATGGGTTAATAAAGCAAGAGAAATTTGATCTGAGATCTGAGGCCAAGATGCTTTTCCTCATAAAGTTGTCTTTAACCCAGGAGCCAAATGAACCGGGACACAGATTTTGAAATCATAGAAATGTCTTTTCCTCATTTGATTTACTTCATCACCAACCACAAATAGTAACTCAAGAGTTGCATTAGTTTTGTGTTTGGACCCTGTGGTTCTCCCTTAAGGGATATGAAATATATTCCTTCAGCATTCTCTTGCTATGTCTTTTGGCTTTCATTCTTTTGTTTTCAATTTCCACCTGCAATCACCACCAAAGATACTATTGCTGCTGCAGCAAATCAGAAAAGATAACAGATTACACTTAATGTTCTATTTTTAAAAAATAGACATTTATTAGCTGTACTTTGAAGACCAGGTCCTTACATTTACTTACATAATTTAAAAATGGAACTGTACAGTTTATGCAAATATATTCACTCTCCTTATGATAGTCTTAATTGCTTAGAGCTCTTTGAGAAGTAACATCACTCATTCCCAACAGAAAATCAAGCCCACACGAACAATTATAATGTATTGGAAATACCAATGAGACCATTCTATCCATTTGAAAGGAGTTGGAATTGAACTTGCCAGCCTTTCATACTACCACCAAGACTGCTTCCATTCCATTATATACCTTTTTCCAATAGTAGACAAAGCTACTATTTTAGATTATATAATTTTTCCACATTGATAAGTATGCAGTAGGAGTGGTATCAGTTGAAGAATTTAAGATGAGAAACATTCAAATTATCTAAATAAATGTCCATTTCCATTATGGTCCATACCAAAAGTGCTCTGAAAAAAAAAAAAAAACAGAGGAAAGCAAAACACTGGAGAAAAGGGGAACTACTCAAACTCTAACAGGGTTCTTTTCTAAGACAGCAAGAACAAAATCTGGATTTTGTAGTAATTTTTTAAATTAATTTATTTTTTTTCTATTTATTGAGTAGGCATCATTGATTTTTAGCATATAAGTGAGAAATAATAATTTTATGACATTGAAGAGAAAATGCTTGAGAAACAGTCCATGACCCAATTATAGAGGCATTACAGAAGGACCCCTAATTACCTGTTGATCAAAATGTGGTGTTAACAAAATTGAAACAATGCAATAGCTCCAATGGCTGATATAAGCCCCTAATTACCTGGCCAAATTAGAGGAAAGGGGAAACTACATCCTTTAACTGCAAAGTTGTTTGCAAGTGAAGATGGAGGTTGCTTTGTGTTTTATATAAGTGCATTAGATCATAGTGAATTTCCATTTGCTTTCTCCTGGGGCGTTAGCTCTACAGATAAAAATTTTCCCAGCCAAACTCCTCTTCATTTTTAATGCTATGAGTTTTGGTAAGTCAAATGCCCTAAGTCTAAATGCTTGAACACCTCAAATCAAACTTTCCTAGTAAATGTGTAATCTGGACGCAGGTGAGCATTTTATATTTAGTGAGAAAAAGTAAAGGTCATTTAGCTCTTCAAGGCATATTTTTAAATATTCCAATTTCCCTAGGTGCCAACTATTTGTTTCTTGAACGACCTCAATATTTTACATTCACTAGCCTGGAAAGGTCATTTCCTAGAATGTAATTCTCTTAACTGGAAATGTCCATGTTTCTCATTGTTTTTTCGAAATATAAAATATGTTAACTTGCATGTAACATGCCAGAAATAGATGTGGTGCTAATTTACACAAAGTTCACAGCCCCAAGTTGTGTGTGGGATGAAATTTATGCCTTTTTTTCCATATCTTTACAATACTCTCCTACTGAACACTGGTTTTCCAACTTTGTTCTTTTAGTCATCTAATATCGAAATATTCAGTTGATACACAAGATAAAGTTCTGTTAATTCCACATCCTTATCGTTTTTGGATGCACATGCATCAAGAAAACCCCAGCAGCATAAAATTTGACTTCGTAAAGCAGTTACGCAAAGTCTTTAAGAATATACTTATGAAATGGGATGAGATGACAAAAATGCCTTTCTGTGCCATTAAAACTTGTATTTGCAAAACAGTTGATAAAAATATTGCTTTGGACTGCACAAGAAGTGAGGTAAGGGCAGCATGGATAACACTGAAAAGTCCGATGTGCATCAGATGTGGCTTCTTCCCCCTCCTGCTTCTTCAGAGACTGATTTCTTGCAGACCTATCTGCCTCTTTTTGTTTTGCTCCCTTTTTCTCCTTAGTTTGCACATTCTTGTCTGATGATTTATCTTTTTCCACTGCCTTTTTTGGCCCCTCTCCTCTTGGGTTCTCCTTTTACTGCCCCTTAACTGACTTGAAATTCCTTTTGGGCCCATTGGCAAAGGTTATGAAGGTTGGGGTGGGGGGCAGTAGGGCCAGAGCCTTTGAGAATCTGGGCTGCCTAAGGCACTGCCACTGCCCTTGTTTGTTTTAGTAGTATCACTTTCTGCTTCACATGTCAAGATATCAAAATTTCCTTGTAATTAGGCGGCTATTAATATTGAATCTCTTCAGTTTGAGGGAGAAATAGATCCCCTGCAATCCACACTGGGGTCTACAACTTTGGCATATAATTCATCTCAAGATGACTTGAGCTTATTGAATTATTTTTCTCTTTCAAATAATATTATTTGGGTGGGGATATTTTTCTAGGAAAATTCTTAAATATTTTTAAATTCATTTCTGATCTACTTGTCTGCCTGAAGGCTTGTAGAGAATTTATTTTCTAATAAATTCTATCACCTTGCTCCCTTCCATCTCTCCTTTCCATTACTTTTTCTGTTACACTCAGTAACTCTGACCTGAAGAGTTGACCTGTAGCATTAGAGCCTGCAAAGTTGTTTCCCTGACTTTGATGCAAAAATGCAACAAGAAGTCCTGGTTCTAATCCCTGCGTAATCTCTGTGTGATATTTGCAAATCATTTAACCTTGCTGAGCCTCAGTTTCTTCATGAAGGTAGTAAAATATGCCACCCAAAAATATGACTTTTGGGGGCACCTGGGTGGCTCAGTCGGTTAAGTGTCTGACTCTTGATTTCAGCTCAGGCCATATTCTCAGCTCAGGTCATGATCTCAGGGTCACAAGACTGGGTCCTGCATAGGGCTCTGCACTGGGCATGGAGGCAGCTTAAGATTGTCTCTCCCTCCCTCTCACTCTACCTCTCCCCATCCTGCACATACTCTTGCTATCTCTCTCTGTCTCTCTAAATAAATAAATAAATAAAATAAAAAATAAAAGATATATATGTACTTATATGACTTTGGGGGTATAGGACTTGCCATTCCAAAATACACCATCTTGATATATTGCTTATTTTGAGCTGCAGGCACTTGAAAAATAACTAATGGAGGGAGAAAATTCTCTGAACTCCCCTTATCTGCCTAGAGACAGATTCTCCAAAATCAACCTAAATGTCATAATTCCTCTCCCCTGGAGGTTTATCAACCAATGAAGACTGAATCATAAGATTAGAAGTCCACATCACACCCAGATAAACTGTCACAAACTATCAATCCTCCTATCCATTTTTCTAAGGGCTCATTTCTACGAATCAGTCACTTTCCCCTAAGAAGTCTATCCTTTCCCCATCAAGATGGTATGTGAGCCTGAAATCTAAGCCATATTTGAGAGTTACTCATTTCCCCCTAAGTATCTCCCAGGTATGTACGAGGTACGCATGTTAATAAACTTTTTAGTTTTCTCTTGTTAATATGGCTTTTATTGCGGAGGTATCAGCTAAGAACTTATAAAGGTAGAGGGAAAATAATTTTCCTCCCCTACACTCATTTATAAAACTTTGGAGGCTTATTAGATCACTGCTTCTCAACCTATTATCCCTACTAGTCCCAACTGACCTCTCAGTGGACAAGATCAGCTCTTCTGAAGTATTACTGTGCATGGGCATTTCCCAGTGATCTGTTGCAAGGCAAAAGCATCCTGCCATTGTTCTGGTCCACAGAATGCCCTTAGGCTCTACTTGCTACTTGTCTACTTGCTCATTGCCAAACTTGTATGATCAGGGCTGCTCCTTCTTTCTGGAAGGACTTCTCTTACTTTCTGTCAGGATCATCCCTAACCTTCAAGTTCCAGTTCAGTGTCATCTTCTTCAGTAGGTCTTTGCTAATCACTTTCTTGATCATTCAAACACACCGAATTCTCTTATACTGAATTCTTGTGAAGTTGTAGGATTACTTACATGGCAACTTTATGGCCTTCACTTTGATTTGTGTGTGTGTGTGAGCTTCTCTTATACCTCTATTTGATGTTAAACTCCTTAGGGAGTGTTACCCATCCAACTCACTGTTATTCACTCTCCCTCATTATGTTTAGAGCTGCAGTTCTCATACTTCAGGAGCACCAGAATCAACTAGAGGGTAGAATGAAACAGATTGTTGGGACTTATCCCCAAGAGGTTCTGGTTCTGTTGGTCAGGTGGGGCCAATAAATTTGTATTTCTACAATCTAACAGTACTTAGTGTGCTGGTGTTTAGGGAATTATAGTTTGCAAAGCCCTGCTGTGCAGTAAAACTCTTGGCTTTAGAGTTAGAAATGTCTGGACTTGTATCTCCATTTTTTTTTAATGTTATATCAGGATATGCCTGGAATACTTCTCCTTTCCATTCTTATTTCTTCAACAGAATAAATATTTTTATTTATTGTAGGAATTGGGAAAGACAAATTAAAATGTACATATAAGTCCTGTTTGTTCTTCATTAATCTCTTTCCTTAATTCATAATCAGATCTTGATGTTATTTCTACTAGGTTTCTTTCATGCTCATGCTTAGATAAGACCAGGTCTCTTACAATGGGGTCCATGGCTCCCAGGAATTCCCTCATCATAACATTTTTTACCTACTTTATTGTAATCACTTCTTTAATTATCTATCTTCTTTATCTTCTTTGATAAATTGTAAGACCTCTGAGGGCAAGAACCATAAATATGCTAGAACCTGAGAGTATTTGTCTGTAATCTTGATTCTGTACACACTACAAAGACTGAGCATAATAGTTATTGAATAAAAAGAGAAACAGACAGAGATGAAAAAGAAAGAACGTTGCATCCAATGAAATGGGAATCACCATAGCTACCAGACAACATTATTTCCAAGAAAAGAGACTCCTGGGTGGCTCAGTCGGTTAAGCATCTGACTTTTGGTTTTGGCTCAAGTCATGATCTCACAGTTCATGGGTTCAAGCCTCGTATCAAGCTCTGTGCTGAGAGCATGGAGCCTGCTTCAGATTCCCTCTCTCCCTCTCTTCTTCCCTCCCCACTTTCTCTCTCTCTCTCCAAAGAATAAATAATTTTTAAAGAAAAAATGTAGCATACTTTTAAACATGCTAAATGCATCTAACAAATATTAATTATCTTTTCACAGTAAGATACCTCATTAGCATATCATGAGGATCACATAAATGATGCATGTATAGTGTTTCAAATAGTGTCTGCTACATATTATATACTCAGTAAACACTGATCCCCTATAATAATGATCATAGTTTGTATTAAATATTTGTTGGCTGAATTAAGGAACACAGAATGTTTATTACCTCGATCAGAAACTTAGCCAAATGATCAAGATGAGTACAAAAGTGGAAACCATATTTATTAGGAACTACCATGTGTCAGTTATTATGGCAGATTGTATTTTCTCAAATTAGCCACAACAGTATTTCCTATCATATGTAGTCTTCTGACAATTTGACTTTGGATTCCTTCCATTGAGAGGTAGGTCCTTATATTCATACCCTTGAATCTGGATGAGTTTGTTACTAGAACTGAATAAAGCTATGTGACCTCCTCAGTCAGGTCTTAAATTATGCCACTCTTCCACTTGGTTCTCTTGGGATACTCATCTTTTGATCTCTGAACTATCATATAAGAAGTCTGAGGTCACTATGCTATGAAAAAGCCTAGGCCACATGGAGGGGTTACATGAGTCTTCTGCTTCACAGTACTGGCTGAAGTCCCTGCCAACAGATCTACTGTCAGACATAAGAAACTGACATATGTGACTCACACGAAGATACTTCTTGACAACTCCTGCCTCCAGCAGACAGGTTACTCCACTCCATCTTTGAGTCCTTCCAGCTAAGGCTCCAGACAATGGAACAGATACAAACTATCCTGCTTGAACCCTTCCAAATCCCTAACTCACAGTTGTTTTACGCCAGTAAAATTTGAGATTATTTATTACATAATTATAAATAACCCTAACAGTTGATATAGACTTAATTAGCTTATTAAATGTCCACCACAATATTATGAGGCTGTGTTTACTACACCCAATTTGCTAGTGAAGATACTAAGTGTCAGTAGTAAAAACACATTTTTACAAAGGCACCAACAAAACAGGGGTAAAGCTGGTATTTTAACCCGATCTTTTTTATTTAAAGGCTTATATAATTTTTAATGCTGAGGGGTAGGGGTGGACTTCTTATGTCCTCAAGACATCATTTTAACAAGGAAAAATTTTTATAAAGTCCCACTCATTATGTTAAGCTGTGCTTGATTTCTCTTATGTCCTAAGAAGATGGTAATTTTCACAATCAACCAGAACCATCAATGACAATTGTCTTTCTCAATTCAAGGATTGAATTATCAAGTCTAAAGTGGTCACATGACTTTCTGGGTGTGTCCACCAGTGCCCAACTTAGGGAGGGTAGACCTAAGCATTTATCTGTGGTGAGCTGAAGTGATTGCATTTTAAATCATGTGGATAAAAAACTGCTCAACGGATTCTTAGATCTCACACTAGGAAGTATTTGTAGTATGTACAATGAGCATTCATGGTATCTGGTGTGTGTGAAAGAGAAAGAGAGAGAGGAAATGAATGTTCACTTATGATTCAATAATACCTTGCAGCCAGACAAAGGAATCCATGGCACTTTAGGCCTGACAGAGGTTTCAATGAAAGGAGACTGCAAGTTACTCTATTTGTTTAATTTATCTGCTCAGTACTGGCCACTGCCGACAGAATAAAGTCTACATTCTTCACTATGGGCAAAACCTGCACTAACAGCTCTAGTGCCATGATTCCTTGTCCTCCACATCGTATTCAACACTTGAAACAAGTACCCCTTTCTCTGGAATTACTTATTTACATTTCAATCTCTTTGTACTGTGACCTACTTAAGGCCAAGGACTATCTATTCTCTTCAACTTTAAATTTGCAACATCTCACTCAATGCCTCATAAAGAGGTTACCAAGAAATAATGTTGAATTAACAAGTCAGTCGAGAATAAATGTCATTCATGATAAATAATAAAAATATCAGAAATTTCTCTTCCCTTCTTGTCTTTCCCCCATAACTGAGGAACGCTCCTTTGGAGAGAAGTTATGAAAAAATTATAAATTACTTGAGATGGAGGACAAGGTCATATTTTGAACGGCTGTCTCTACTAGTTGGGAACTAATTTGAGATTCCTTCTGCAGTGGTCTTCCTCTACTTTGGGAAAAGGGAGTACAGAGCAGGATTGCCTTTTCTAGGGAAGATGGCTGTGCTTTGCCAAGCCAGTAGAGCCAGGGCAGATTTTAGAAAGGAGGAAGCCCTGGCTGCTCAGGACTGCTTTTATTAATATAATGATAATACCAATCTACTGAGCACATAGTATGTATCATACACTGAGATAAGTGGTTTATATGAATTGTCAGAGTTGATGCTCCCAAAAATCCAATAAAATACGTCCCATTGTTATATCTTCCTTACATATGAGATTATACCCACTCTACAGAGGGACTAAACTACAGAAGGATTATCAGCAGTCAAGACTGAATTGGGGCACCTGGGTGGCTCAATTGGGTAAGCATCCAACTTCAGCTCAGGTCATGATCCCAGGGCTGGTGAGTTCAAGCCCCAAATCGGGCTCTGTGCTGACAGCTCAGAGCCTGGGGCCTGCTTTGAATTCTGTCTCTCTCTTTCTCTCTGCCCCTCCCCTACGTGTGTTCTACCTGTCTCTCTCTCAAAAAGAAATAAAACAAAAGAAAATTTAAAAAGACTAAATCAATTAATGCTGAAATACAAGGTAGGCCTTCTGTGGAGAAAGTTGTCTATGAAAGCTTCTAGCTTTAAGACCTACAGATCCAAAAGCTCTTACCCATATTTCCAAAATCCCTCAAATTCCCAAGTCTTCAAAACTTGGAAAATCAGACACATTTTCTGAGTTTATGGAAAATCAATTGGTGAGAAAAATTGGCCTAAACTGATAACAGGCTATTGTTAAAATTGCTTTTTCTCTTATTTGGTGTAAAAAGCCATAAAGTTTGCTACAGACATACTAAGTGTTTGATTGGAGAAGTTTTTGTTTGTTTTTTCCTAATCCTGCTACAGTGTGCATAATATACAGTATATTTGCCCAGTATTATCTAGCTAAACTCCAAAAAAGTATGATATCCACAATACATCTGGTTCCAAGGGATGCAGATCAGTAATTATGGATGTTATTCTTTACCTTTTGTTGTTCTTTTTCTTTCTTTTTTCCTTTTTATTTTTATTTTTTTCATTTTTGAGAAAGACAGCATGAGCAGGGAAGGGGCAGAGAGAGGGAAGCACAGAAGATCCAAAGCAGGCTCCTCACTGAGAGCAGCAAGCCAGATGCTATGCTATGCTATGTGGCGGGGGGTGTTCAAACTCACGCACCACGGGATCATGACCCGAGCCTAAGTCAGATGCTCAACAAACTGAGCCACCGAGGTGCCCCTGTTGTTCTTTTTCTATATGGATGCTACCTATTGGATGTAACCAAACCTTGCTTTCTTTATCTTGTAGCCCTCCTTCATTCTTGTTTCTACACACTATTTCCACACAATAATTCCCTCTATCTTTATGCAAATATTCCTCCTCTTTCAAGAATCAGGCATTTTAACCAGACACCTTCTACCTATCACTGTAATTTCTGGATCACTTTCTACTGAAGATTCTAGCACTGGAACACAGTTTTCTCTGTTTCTACGTCTGCCCTCATATTAACTCTCAAGTTTATGTTTATGTGGTATTTCTTGTAACATCTCAGCCTTAGTATTTTCATCTCAGCTTCTCATCCTCATTATCACCCTTTTTATAAAATCACATCCTAGGGGCCCCTGGGTGGCTCAGTCGTTTAAGCATCTGACTTCGGCTCAGGTCATGATCTCACGGTCCGTGAGTTCGAGCCCCGCATCGGGCTCTGTGCTAACAGCTCAGAGCCTGGAGCCCGTTTCAGATTCTGTGTCTCCCTCTGTCTCTGCCCCTCCCCTGCTCATGCTCTGTCTCTCTCTATCTCAAAAAGAAATAAAAACATTAAAAAATAAAATAAAATCACATCCTAAAACTTGGCATCACCTAGAACTGTCTCCACATCTAAAAAATTATGCTTCAAGATTCTTCATCCAGGCCCCAACACTCCAGCTCTCCTTTTCCATTTTGCCCAATACATTTGTTCTCAGATCTCAATACTCTCATTTTCTCCCAGTTGATCAATGTAGTGCCTTCTCCTCATTTCCTTCTTGTCTATTCTAAAGTCTATCATTTTAACCTCTTTCTTGAATGTATTCTCAGCATCCTTGTTCCTATTCACCCTCTTCACCTTTCCAGAACTTTCTGAACGTACTGTGATCTTAGTACCACTATCCACAAACTCTTCATGTTTGCTATGTTGAATTACTTCCTGTTTCCCCACAGTACATTGCTTTTTCTTTTTTGCCTAATAATCTGTGTACTTTGTCTGCTTAGGAAGCTTCTCTCCTCTCCCTTATTTTGTGTGTCAGGGTGTAGTTTAGGTGTTACTGTCTCTGGGAAGCCTCTTCTAATCTCTCCTTGGTTCCCAGCAGTAGCCCCAGGAGATACCACTAACTTTCACTCCCTTAGTATCTAGATTGCAGCTTTACCTTGCATATTCCCCCTGGCTCTCTTGGGCACTTTTGGACTGGGACTATGTCTTTTTTATTTTTGAATCCTCATCTTCTAATACTTAAAAATGCACTGTATATAAATGAAAAGAATGGCTGTCAGGAAAGATTCTGTAAAAGTAATAAACTGCCAATTTGCGTGAAATTTATATTTTATCTGTCAGTAAAATGAATCTGGCCAAGATAAGTGTACTTTGAATGCAAATAATGTAGGTTTTGTGCAATTCCACCTACCTAGGTCTCATCTAATTCTCAGCAAATGTTTAAATTAAAAAAGAAAAAGAAAAGAAGGAATGGCTTTCTGTAGCCAAAGTAATCATGAGTAAGTCTTTGTCATATATAGAAGTGGAACGTTGCAATTATGCCGGGCATGGCTTTCGAGCGTGTCACTCCATAACTCACTTTCTGTTCCATCTGTCATGATCCAGCACCCTTGCCAGAGTTGGCTTGACCAGAGTTGGCATCTGACAAGAATGTGGCCATCCAGGAGCTGGCCACAAGCGCCAATGTGACCTGATACGAAGCTCAGCTTCACAGGCCTGCTCTGTGTCATATAGCAACAGGTGATCTAGTCAAATAGTCTCCCGGGAATTTTCAGAACCATCCAGAGACTAAGTAAATGAGTCAGAGCAGAGAGGTGACTGCACTGAATCCTCAACACCTCAGACCACTAGTTTAGGGAACCCCGCATCAGATTACTAAGCTCCCAAGGGTCCCAGAGCTGCTGCTGTGGCCTGCCCACACAGGAAGGCTGGCTGTGAAGCTGCGTGGCTCGGATCCTCCCTGGCATTTTTTGCCTTCTATGTTTCCTCCTATCAACTGAGACAATCACACATGGCTTTATTCCTTACGCTCTAAAAATATCTAACAGATATTTGAATACAAAATCCATTAAGGTGAGGAACTTCATTCCTCTCATTTACAGTTTAGTTCCAGTGCCTAGATCAGCATGTAATACCGGGAATCTTGGAACTTAAATATTTGCCAAATGAATAAATAACTAACATGTTAATTTAGTCAGTTTTCTATAATTCAAGAAACTGAGCCCCATTAAGTTGAGCTCTTCACTGACTGCCTGTGTTTAGACAGGAAATCCTCCTCTTCCTAGACATATGACTTGACTCCTTCTCTCTGGGGTTTAGTTGAGCTTAGTTTAACATACAAAATCAGAAAGCTAATGTTACTTATCTCATAGAATTGCTGTTAACATGTGATGAGAAAGTCCAGACAGAGTTGTGCCTGGCATATAGTAAACACTCAGTAAATATTGGTTATTAAGATAATATTATCATTCACTGCTAGTTTTTTCACCAGGTATAATTACCCTGGATAAAATCATCTTTACAGAGATAGGGAATACAACTTCACAACACGAGAGGAAGAATAAAGGCCGAAAGTTAGAAATCCCAGATTCAAATCCTTCTGTAATGAGCTTTGTGACCTGAGATAAATTAGCTAAGTTTTTGGTTCAGTTGTTCATACTCCTGGAGAGGGGAGTCAGAGTTAGACACTCTCAAAGGTCACTTTCAGCATTAAAATTCCACAATTTTACATGAAAAGTGATGATTCCATTTAGTTATATCATTACTTATTAACAAGTGTAATTAAAATGTTGTCTGGAGAATGATGATTGATTCAGGCATGGTTTGGACATTTCTTTATTTGGGCACATATTTTCCAGGAAGGGAGGTAGGCCCACAGAGTAACAGCTATTTAAATTATAAGTTAATTCAATTACCATGCAATAATTAAATTATTCTCATGCTCCATGCTATGTTCATGGAGGATGTTCAATACATATTAACTGACTGGTGTGATATCTTAAATACATTTGATTGACCAATTAATAATAATTAAATCTGCTGAAGCCATCAGATTGGGTGTAGCTTAGTTTTGGCAAGTAAGAAGAGGTATATTTGCCAATTCAATTGACTTCCTTTTTATTATTTAATTTAGTTTTTAAGACACATCATAATTCAAGTGGCAAGAATGAACACTTTGTAAAGTGAATCTAATTTTCACAATAAGTGCTGATTATGCTGGTTAAGAAGACAAATGAGGCCAATTGGCGCTGTCCCCTCTTGGAGGAATGGACCTGTCTCTGGCTTAGGCCCTGGGGAAACCCCTTTGGTTGGTATCAACAGCCCACACCTTATTGACAAATCATGTATTGTTCCAGTTCACATGATGTCCTCAGGTCTCTGACTGCAATGTTTGCACATGCTTGAGGAAGAAGGCTTTTTGTACAGTTGGAGAGCCAGGCAGCTATTTTTTCTCTGAGTTCTTGCCACTTTTCAATGTGGTGCCAGAATCAAAGCGTCAGCTTTCCATTTTCCCAACTCCCAGATCTCTGGCCCCTTGCTGGTCTCCAGTAATCCCTTAGAACTAACTTAATGACTCCCTCAGAGGCACTAGCTCTTCAGATAATTCTGAAGATTATTTCATGTAATCCTGTCAGTGACTTAAAGTTCTGAAAAACAAAAACCAGGAAGTAAAATTGAACCCTACATGTTACACTATCACAACCCTCCCAAGAGGCAAGGGAGCACTTAGCATCCTATCTGACTAAATGGGAGTAGGAAAATACTAGAAGCAAACGCAAATAAATATCTTTAAAAATGATTTTACCACAACAGGTACATATCCATTAAGTCACTTCCGCTGAGACCTCTGGTAACATTTGTTCAAGGTTCTCCTTAAAATTGTCTTTTCTGGGGGTGTCTAGGTGGCGCAGTTAGTTAAGCTCCAGGTCTTGGTTTTGGTTCCGGTCAGGATCTCACAGTTCATGAGTTTGAGGCCTATGTTGAGCTGCACTTTGCCATTGCAGAGCCTGCTTGGGATTTTGCTCTCTCTCTCTCTGCTCCTCTCCAATTCACACTTTCTCTTTTTCTCTCTCAAAATAAATAAATAAACTTTAGAAAAATTGCCTATAATTTAAAAAAATGTCTTTTCTTGCTTTATCTTTTCAGGATCATTTTGGCTAGGAAATTTTAAAATGTCTGGGGCTATTAACCAAAATTTATCCAGCCAGATGTATTTTACCTTAAACTACAATTGTTTCTTTTATTCTTTTATTCAACTGTACCAGGCATTTGTATACCATATATTGATTGGTCACTGTGATCATCCTATACTATATGGAATGCAAGCATTATCAACAGATTACTAATACTATTTGTAGTAAGATAAACATAGAATCAAGAAACGTTAAATGACTGAACAATCTCAAAGTTATTAAGGTACAGAAACAGGAAAGAGGGTTTCAGATTCTGGGTTCAACCCCCGGCACTTCTGTTACTCATCTTGCCACAAGGGGCCACTGGCTCACTTGCAGGAGAAATTGAATGAGCTAAGCTGTCAGAACATGAGCAATTAAATTTTGCTTGACTGGATATAAAGAAGAAACGCTATTTCTTAGACACTGAGAGACATAAAGGATACGAGAATGAAACAAGGACGATCAGCTGATAGATTAGGATATGAAGTTCCTCTTCGAAATATCCTTCTTTGTCATCTTCACACTCCCCACAGGAATTAGCTGGGTATAAGCTATTATTTTTAACACCTAGGAGGTTCAACCTGTGAAAGAAAGGCATAAGGAAAGCTTCATAAACAAGTAAGCTGGCCTTTAATTTAAAGCTTAAAGTGTAAGCACCAAAATCTTAAACTCATACTGCTGTATCCCTGGGTTAAAGTATTGTGTACAAATTCATGGATCTTGAGTCATACCTGAAGCCTCCCATAGGAAATATATCATGCTTGTCTTATTTCTGTCAGAAAATTCTTGTTGGCTTCTGAAAGGCACTAAAAGTTTTAAAGATTCTAACTATTAAATGTATTTCCCAACATAAAGCATATTTCCAAACCATTAGAAAATATGCAATTTGTATAATGTTCTCATTCCTTAAAATGAGATATTTAACATTTGATTGATTATATTCTGACAACATGCCAAATATTTGTTTCTTCCTATGGGTAGAGTTTACGCTTTGGCTCCTAACCCCCAGTTTCCATACCTGCTGCCATATTCTAACCAGCCTACCTTGGAATTACCATTATTTGGAGGTGGCGTATATTATTTTTTCCTAGATTCTGGAAATTACTCTAATCATTTTTAATATATGTATGTATATATATAAAATAAATATTTTAAGTATATATATATTCAAATATATATGTGTGTGTGTGTGTGTGTGTGTGTGTATATATATATATATATATATATATATATAGTGTTTTATGTACAAAACGTTAAGTAAATGGCCCAACTGGGAATCCAATTACATGATTTTTTTTTTTTCCCACCCATCTACCTCCTTCACAGTGGATGAAGGAAGAAAATGATAATTCAGGTAATCTTTCAACTTCTGACTATCCCAGATGACAGAAAAATGTATTCGGATGCTAATTTATATTTTGTTTTCTCTGTTGTGAAAGAACCAGAGCTATTTGTACTTTGTTCTCTGGATTTTCTCCTCTGCCATTCCAGAAGGTACTGCCTTATTTTTTCTTCTCAAGGACTTGTACACATTCACCTTCATAGCATTTATGAAAATCTAAATCAATTGAAGCATTTCTCATAAGACAGAGGAACTCCTCCTTTCGTGGCACACTCAGAGCAAGACAACGGGGAGAATGTTCGAGGCTAGGAAAGGGGCAGTGTTTGGGGACCACAGGTATCCTCATAGGGGCTTGAGACAATGGCACAATTTCTCAGGAGAATGGATACACCAGACACTTAGGAAAGCTGATCTGTGACTCCTGGCCTTGGCAGTGCTCCCTGTTTTCAAATTAGCAGAGAAGTAGAAGAACCAATGGTTATCACAGAACCATGTGGATTTCAGTAATGAGCGCACTGGGTTCATGTGTGTGGACTGAAAGTGGAGTGGTCGTTCATGAATGTTTTGCTCTGCATAAACTACATAGGTCAACTGGAATCTTTAGAAAGACTGACCTGAAATTTACCTTCAGGGCATCATAAAGCAGAGATGAAATCAGATTAGTTTTATCTAAAGAAATGAAGTGCCATAAGCTTTCACACATGCCTGTACATGTAGCTGCAAATTCATATGCCCTAAACTATGCTACCACCCCAAAGGCTGAGGGACTCAACTTTCTACTCCCTTCAAAGTGTGTCTGACACTCCCTCATCTAAATGTCTGGTCCATAGGGTT